>NC_134488.1:36373754-36680004 GCF_040206685.1 Ascaphus truei | reverse complement strand
CATCGATACGGTGCCCGACATCATTCTGCGCGACCTGCAACTGGCACTCAGGGAGAAGTATAGGGTGATGAGTGCTGGTTTACCCCAGAAGTATGCCATGTTAATTTTTAAGCACCACGTGTCCTACTTGGTGTACTGTGGGTGGGCCTACAGTGTGAACTACAAAGGAAATCACAAAAAAGGGGCGCTTCCTGAAAATTTAAGGACTATTGTGGAGGAATTGCGGCGCTAATTTTCAATTACAGATCTTTTAATGAAAAGCGTTCGAGACTCCAGTAATGGCATTTTGCGCCATACAAGGCACCGGCCCTGGAAGGACAATCTGGTGGGTATCGCATTTGCGTGACTGTTCAACTGTTGTTTATTTTTTTAAATGTTTTTGTAAATGTTTTTGTAAATGTTTTGACTCTCTGTACTTTAATAAAGGAGATGTTGCGTGTTTTAACTTGTATTAATAAAGAAATGTTTTTACTTACTGTACACAAGACTTGCACAATTCCAGTCCACGAGGGCCGCAAACAGGCATGGTTTTCAAGGCTATCTACTGTAGAAGCCGCTCAGCCAATGATATTGCTTACAGGAGAATCGCTTGACTTTTGAATCGCACTGATATTGATATTTTAAAAATAAAAAAAAACAGAAAAAAATACGGCAACATTACTCACCATAGACATTCCCAATCAGCTGGCGCCGAGCCACTGCCAGTCCCGTATTCTTGATCATACACTTCATTGACAGGTGACAGCGGGACTACTACAACTGTAGTCAGCTGATAAGGCTGGAAATCGCTTAGGTACATGCAAGCTTGCTCGAAACTGTACGCGAAATCCGGCTCAGGCTGCAGGTATCCAGGCGTGGACAGACAGCAAGGGTTGTCACTGGTGCTGGCTCATTGCTTGCCAGCGACTGTCATTTCTTAGTTGGTTTTAACACGACCTTTCGCCTTTTGCCGTCTGCATGATCATAGATACTGGAATAACCCGGTGATACAGTACACACCAATACCTCCAATAAAATCGGGATCAATACGAAAAAACCATGGATAGCTACTTAACTTTTTCCTTATTGCACGCTTCCACACATGAGGAGCTGGCGAAAATTTGTAAAAGTCATAGTTTTCGATAAAATACTGATAAATTTGAACAACTGTTGCCATCTTATTATCCGTTGCATTAATCGCAGCCCATATTAAATAAGCGTACGTTCTGTCGGGTTTTTGGAACACGGACTGCAGTTGTGCACTCATGGCGGGACTCTCAGTACAATAAACAGACCAGAAACTGTGCTTGACTTTTTTAATATGAAAAGCCTAAATTGATACATTATTGTAACTTCTTCCTTCAGTCCCAAGGCCGTGAAGAATTGCAACCAATTAAATCCGAACCATTATTAATAAACACATCAACTGCGCATCAACCGCGGCTATGAATGTTGTATAAATGCGGTCAGAATGCAGCATGAACGTGGTGAAGTGCGGTGAAGTGACTGGCATTCGGAAAAAAATCCCGGAAAAATTCAGAGATGTTGGAGAATAAAAGGGGCCGCGGCTGCAGGTGTTGATATGTATACTTCTATCTAGAAGTCTTTGGGTTGGAAGATTCTGTTTATCGTAAGAAGTCCATATTTATCCCCAATTTTAACAGGGGCCCATCCATTACCACATTTGAACGTTTGGTTGAACGAGATCTAAGATTACTTTCACAAGGTTTTTCATATTCCAATGTTAAGTCTGGTAATTTGACTTATACCGAAGTACAACAAATTGACCAAATAAAGAAAAAATTTAACATTGTGATCAGGAATGCTGACAAGGCGGAGCCCTAGTGATATTGTCCTCTAATCAATATAAACAAGAAGCACTGAGGCAGTTACATGATGCCAACTTTTATCAGGTTCTTAAGGAGGATCTTACATCTCTGTACTCTTCTGAATTGATTGAATTACTATCCTTTGGGAGAATTCTAAATGTTATCAGTCTTAAAGAATGTGAATTTTTCAACTGTCCACATCCCATCATTCTGGTATTCCACCATCTCCCAAAGATCCATAAATCGCTGGTCGACCCTCCTGGATGACCAATGGTGGCGAGTATTGGATCTTTGGGAGATGGGTTATCGTGGTATGTGGACAAGCTTTTATAGCCCCTGGTTTTCCAACTTCCTTCCTTTATTAGGGATACAGCGGATCTCATTCTAAAATTACAGGATCTTAAATGGCATAAGGAATATAGGTGGGTCACATTAGATGTGACCTCCCTGTATTCTATTATTGATCACAATCACGGTCTTAAAGCCACACGACACTTTCTTGATTTATCCACTTTATCTGTTTCACATTGTACTTTTTTACAAGAATCAATATTTTTTTTACTCACTCACAATTATTTTTTTATTCGATTCATGTTTTTATTTACAGAAATTGGGCACCGCTATGGGCATGAGTTTTGCATATTCATACGCCAATTTGTTTATGGGTTTTTGGGAGTCACATTTTATTTATCACATTAATAATTATTTTCGTCATAATATCGTCTTTTTTAAGAGGTATATTGACGATTTGATATTAATTTTGAACGGTGATGAGCACTCTTTATTTTCTTTTGTTCAATATTTAAACACCAATGATTATAATATTAAATTCACATTTGAGCACAATATTAATCACATCCATTATTTAGATTTGACCCTGTACATTGACAGTGAGATGAATATTCAGACCGATATTCCAGGAATATGCTTCTCAATGCACGGAGTTGTCACCCCCGTTCATTGATTAGGAATATTCCTGGATCTCAATTTATGAGATTGAAGAGACTTTGCTCTAATAAGGATATTTTCCTGTCAAGATCAAAGGAAATGTTTGACAGATTGTTGGCATGGGGCTATTCTACAAAGGACATACAGGCAGCCTTTGTTAAAGCTGACTCTATAGATAGAGATGTTCTTATTCGGAAGACTGGATTTAGGTCTAAAACACCAAAAATGTCATCATATACTACTACACAAAGTCCATTTTTTATAACTACTTATAGTTCACAATCATCATTACTTTCTAAAATCATATCTAAACATTGGCACACACTTTTGTTGGGTGAGGATATTGGTACCTCATTGCAAAGTGGACCTAGATTCACTTTTCGCAAGGCTAAAACTTTGGCCTCCCACCTTTCACCAAGTCTTTATGACTCTAACTTAAGTCTTCCTAACATCCCAACTATACCAAAGGGTTTTTATAGCTGTGCTAATTGCTCTACGTGTCAGTATGCATTACCTGCAAAATGTTTAACCTATGCGAATGGTATTAAAAAGTTTTATATTAAGAATTTTCTTAATTGTAACACAAGTTTTATTGTGTATGTCCTTTTTTGTGCATGTGGCCACAGATATGTCGGCCGCACTATTAGACCTCTTAGGCTTCGTATAGCTGAACATACTCGCTTGATTAAAAAGAAGGATTTGGTTCACCCACTATGCAGACATTTCTCGCAATGCCCTAGGGGGGGCATTGGAAATTTCTCCTTTTCTGCTATTGAACATGTACCCCATCACCCCAGGGGTGGTAATAGGGAGAATATGTTAAATAAAAAAGAGATGTACTGGATATATACTCTCAGAACTCTCCATCCCCTTGGAATCATCTCTGACTGGGAGTTGAAACACTTTCTTCAGGAATGAGAGAATGGAGAGTACTGTACCTGTATTGTTAGATTATATATATATATTGACATGTTCTTTTATACTCATTCGTTATACATGATATGTCTGACATTAATATATACATATTTTCATATTTTTCTTAGTTACTATATATTTACAAAATTTTCTTTTGATATATTTGTTTATATTATGTAATTTGTCTTTAATAGACAATTTTTCCTTTATCTTGCTTCCATGATTATTTGTTTGTTTATATATTTACTTTTTATGCTTGACATCATGCTCTTTGTTTTTAACTTTTTTGTTTTTGTTTTTATTATATGTTTAATTATCAATGTATATATTTATGGTTGACGTTTTCTGTACAGACTAGTCAGTGTTAATGTGTCACCGATTACAAGTTGCTTCTAATGTGATCATTGTTACCTGCTGAGTCTGATTTAAAGTTGTCCAATCAGATCTTGGTTGTTTCTATATTAGACGTGTCTGCTATCAGAAAAATGTAGGGATGAAACACGTCAGAGTGGTCTTTACCATGATGTCTAGCCTTTTTTTGTAATAAAATTTATTTTTTAACTTATCAAGCTTGTGTAGGTACAAGGGAGTAGTGACCATTCATTTTTTCTACTTTATTTACTATTTTGGAATGGAGCACACAGAGGTCTCATACTATTAGCAGGTGTTGACCATTTCCATTGAGCAGAGACGGTATCCAGGTGATCTACGCGCCGGGGCGCACTGCATGCTGGTTCCCCAGTCAGAGCACGGCTGTTTGCTCTCTGGACGCGGCCCCAGGACGAACGACATGCCAGAGTACACTGCTATCGTGTCCCCAGTCAAGCACAGTCGGTTGTTCCTGTGACGCAGCTCCTACGTCATCTACATCGGCGGGCTGAGGGGTTGGTGTGTAAACCAGACAGCAGAGCAGTAGTGGTATCCGTTAGAACCTTGCGCAGGAGCGCCCTGCCTTCCTGGTCTCCAGTGAACCCGCTTGTCATACAGGTTTACGGGAGTTCTTTCACATATACAGCTTTACTGTAGGGGTGGCAGGGTTACTAGTCGGTTAAGGGCAGCATTTTTGGGACATTTATTGAGCTTACAGGTGGTGTTTCTGCGGTCAGATTACCATTTACCTCTAGTTCCTATCTGCTAACTAACCCACGACGGGTTCATTTATACCACAAAGCCACCCCTTATCTTATAACTTCATTGTTATTATCTTATACCTACATTGAGACCTCTTTCCTTGTTGCACCTGGACAGTGATTGTGTATCTGCTTATATACCTCTACATGATTGTTTAGCATTGGAATATTGGAGGTCACTCTCCACCTTTTTTCTCTATCTAGAAGTCAGACTTCAGGTGGGTACACCAATGCTGCAGTGATTAAACATATGTAATGGCATTATAGAACCATATGAGCCTGTGTCTGTGACTAGGGGCTAACAGGTAAATGGAAGGTGCATGCATGTAATGGATGGTACCGTATAGTATGCCATATGACCAGTGGCTGGTAATGAGCAATCACTGTAAATACATATGATGTGCTCCCGCTGTCTATATGAATGGTTAATAACTGTACCTCAGATATTCCTATGGGAATTATGGTAAAGCAACATAAACTGATTATCGAGTAGATATGCTCCTTAGTTCACACATAGGCATAAACCAAACAAACCCCGTGATGTGTACAGTATGCTGTACTATCCTATCCCCTGCTTGGTTGTTGTTCAAATAGCATGCTGCCTCAACTAGTGGTTACCTGTATGGCCCACAACTCAATTAGCTATCTTAGGACGCACCTGTTAGTAAAGATGCAGACACACATATAGCTCAGAGAGACCCCACTCATAAGTGACAAACTATAATCAGTGTAATACTGACTCGTGTAAACCTGGTTGCTTGATAGTCACAAGCTACCTATTTATTCACAGGTTATATAATGCCAGTAAATTGACCAGGCTCTCATGCACATTCAGTCCACCTGGCATAGCAGACAATATCAGCCTTAGCACAAAGTACTGCCTTTGATGTATATGGCAGTATACTGTTGTGTTACAAATAATGGTAACACTGTTGCCCTGTCTCAGCTAGTGGTTGCCAAGTATGGCCCAAAACTTCATTTAGCTAGCTAATCAGCCCTGGTGAAAATGAGGATGTTTGAGTAACTGCCTACTCAGACTGAAACGTTAATTTCAGTCGTGCTACTGACGCCAGCAAGTGGCGTCAATCCCGACGCGCGTTTCGTTCCTGCAAACCGGAACTTCTTTTGGGGTGGGAGGTTCTCTGCAGTAACCGGCTTCTTATTACCCGCGATTGTCATGGTGATACCATTCAGGCTATCGAGTGGGAGTTACCTCGCCAATTAGCGCGGGACTCATATCCAATCCGCATTCAGGTAAGTGTACTGGTATATCGCTATTGCCAGAGATTCCCCCATACATAAAAACGGGTTAATACCCAATGGTTTTTAAAAGGTTAAAAAGCAAATGACTTACACAATGCTAAATGTGTTTATTTCTATCTGATACAAAGTATGCTGTAAAACTGAGCCTTTACCACATTAGGGCCCGTCCAGAATGTGCATTTATTTCTAGGCTTTAAATCAAAACATTATTTATCCAGGAGTTTTAAGTGAAGTGGCACTGACTGCTGTATTCTAACTGAATTAGTATATCAGTCATGATGTACTTATGAAATTGAAACTTAATGCAATAGTTAATGAAATGATCTATTGCAAGCACGTCATAAACACTCCTTGTTAAAGAAAAGCCGAGTAATTAAAATCCTCATTTAATAAATTTGGGGACTGTGTCCCCAGCATGAAAATCCACCTCGCTTCCCTTCTTAATAGGGCATTGTCTAGGTCCCCCCCCCCATGGAGTCCCAGTGTGATGTGCTCAATGCCTTGAAAGTGGACACAAGAAATGTCCCCTTGATGTAGGAGGTTCACGTGTCGCGCTAGTGGTCTGTCAGTGCTATTCCTTATGATACTGGCATGTTCTAGTATGCGGCGACGTAGTTAGCACGATGTTTTGCCAACATACATCATGCCGCATTTGCAAGTAGCCATGTAGACTACTCCACAAGTTTTACAATTAATAAAGTTCTTAATTGTATATGTTTTGGTGCTACTATAATTTTAGAAACTTTTATTAGGATTTATAAACCTAGTATTATTCAGCCACGTTGCTGTTGTTGGTGTCTTATAGTGTCTGTGAACCAGTGAATCTGACAGATTTCTTGATTGTCTATAAGTGATTAAGGGAGTGTTTTGAAGCACTTTTTAATATATCTCATCCTCCAAGAGAATATGCCAGTGCTTGTTGATCACTTGCTTAACTTCTCTCCATTGTTTACTGTATGTGCCAATGATTCTAATTGAACTGGGCTCACACTGTTTGATTTTCTTTTTACCATACAGTAAAGCATTCCTGTCAGATTTATTTGCACGTTTGTAAGCCTATTGACACAGGTGTTTGCTGTAACCCCGGCTTAGGAATCTCTTGCTCATTACATCTGACTGTTTTTCAAAGTCTTCTGTTGTTAAGCAGTTCCTTTTGACCTTTAGAAACTGGCCAATGGGAATTCCCTCTATCTGTGGTTTTGGGTGGTGGCTCGAGAATAACAGTAGGTTGTTGGTAGCCGTGGCCTTTGTATGAACCGTAGATTGCAGGCTACCTTGATCATCTTTGAAAATCTCCAAGTCTAGGAAAGATATCCTGTCTTGGTTAATTTCACTGGTTAGTCGTAGATTATGATTGTTTTCGTTCACAGTCTCTACATAGTAATTGAACTCCTCTACTGTCCCACTCCACAGACACAGCACGTTGTCAATGTAGAGCGACCACAGTTCAACGTGCTGTTTGTGTGTATACATTTCTGGGGTGAAAACTTTAGTCTCCTCCCACCACCCCAGATAGATATTGGCATATATGGGCGCGCAGGTCGTGCCCATGGCTGTTCCTTGTAGCTGGTGGTAAAATTTACCTTTAAACAGAAAATAATTGTGTTTTAACACAAATTCTAAGAGTTCTGGTATAAATTTACTATGCTCTTGATGTTCCAAACTCCTAGCCCTTAAAAAATGTGACACTGCTGCCAACCCCACAGGATGCTGTATGCTAGTATACAGTGATTCTACATCTTATGATGCCAAGAATGTGCTCTTAGTGATCTGTATACCATTAATTTTTCTCAAGATATCCGTAGTATCTTCCGTGTGGGATGGGAGGCTTGTCACATAAGGCCGCAGAATTTTGTCTAGATAAGTGCTAGCATGTTCATTCAGGGAATCAATGCCTGCAAATCTGCCTTTCCCCATTATCACCCAGCATACAGCGCTTCCCCGGCAGCAAGGGATTCTGGGAAATGACATGCAAATGAGCACAACATGTGTCACCTTTTATTTCACCTTTTATTATCACTTAAAACGTGATGGTAAACCCTACAGTCTTCAAAATGCAAAGCCAGCAGTACAACCAACTTCACAATTATGATATCCATTAAGGTTGAAACATGTCTGTGAATGGTTTTTCTGGCTTTGCATCTGATTCCCATGCTTTGCTTTTAAAGCTGTGTGAACACACACACACACACACACAGTGTGTGTATTCACATTAAGTAATTAAATAAAAATGGGGTTATATATAAAGACATGTTTTCTGAATAAAAGGTAAAAGTGCATTATGTAAAAAAGGCGTTTGCTTCCCTGAAATATTTATCAACATATGTTGTTTTCAGTGAGATAAAATGTAAAACAGATAATGTGTCATTTAGATATACATACTCATATTCTTATTACCTGCTGCATGAAATGTTTTTTTTTTTTTTTACTGTATTGGGTAATAGAAAGTATTTTTTTCAATACCATAAATGCTTGTTAAATATAATAAAAGTGTATTTTATTCTTTCTAACTGTTGGTGCAGGGCGTGTGAGAGGAGACACAATGATTGATATCTCCGCTGGCCCAAATATTTACCAGCTCTTATCAGCCAGTGATATCTTCAAAGAGATTATTGTGCTAGAAACTACTGAGCAAAATATCCAGGAATTTGAGAAATTACTTAAAAAGGATCCAGGAGCTGCTGATTGGTCATATGCAGCAAAGGCTCTTTGTGAACTAGAAGGCAACAGGTAACATATTTCCAACTACATTATTACAAGACAAATAACACCTGTATGTGCCAGTGATCTTCTTTCCCCGTCTTCATGTCCCATCTTGTCAACAGCTCGTTTAGCAGCTCGGAAATGTTCTAACTGTCCTTTACATATAGAATAAGCTCCATTCTCCAGGTCATTCCCCATTAAGCTAATTAAGTGTCATTAGCTTGTTGTGTCCACTTAATGTACATTATACAGTCTTCAGGTAGAGATTAGTCTCTCCCAGTGTTTGTATTTTATACCAAGTGCTTGTATCACACACACTTTTAATTACACACAATTATAATTATATATAGTCTAGTGTCTGTTTGCTCACTATGTAAAGCACTGAGCACATAACCGGTGCTATTCAGCAGTTAGATTTATACAAACAGTATGTTTATAACACGCATTGTAAGTTACGATGGGACACCAATGTATTTACAGACTGCATAGAACTGTGAGCACAGGAGATTTGCTTTTATCTTCCTATAATCCAGCCTATTATACTGTATGTCTCAGTCTTTATAGCATTAACCACGGAATTAAAGTGCAAAGCAAAAGGAAATCTCTGGGTTTCTCTGTGGTTTAGATTGATGTTTGTGGTTTTGCTGCTGAAAATCTATTGGAAAACACAAAAGTAAAGTAAAAAAAAATTACATTATATTGTAAGTTAGATAGTTCCCACTGTGGATAATGGTTTATAGTTATTCATTGTATTGTTACTTGTGTGGGTATATTGTGGTAAGAAATCTAGCAACAGTGTAAAATAGGGTAATTTATAAAAGTCTCTAGGCTGTGAGACGTGGACAAGAAACTGCACTACAATTATCAATGGGATTTCTTCTATGATAAATCAGGTGCAGTTTTTGCACTGGTTTTGTCCCTATTTTGATGATCTTGGAATAGTCCCTGTAATGCTAAACTTCCTGCAAAACCAGCAGTCTGTGAGTGACTCCAATGATTTACACTTTCATTCTTGATCTAAAGTAACACAGGTTATTCCTACAGAAAGCTGCAATGTCTGTGTCATGGGAAGTATGGGAGTTAAGGTGATCCATATAAAGGAATAATGGAGGACATGTATTGCTGAGATCTGCTGATACAAACAGCACATGCTTCAGCTAGTAATGAGATAAAGGTCCACATTTCCTTACACTGAATATTCTGCCATTGTGAAAGGGCTTCCATGTGCATGTATGACTATGTGCAACATACTTAACACATCTCTATTGTCAATCATTTGACTTTCACATATATATATATATATGTATTAAGACACCAATAATAGTATTTTGTTTATAATTTCAGAGAGGAATGGCAGGTAAAGGAAGACAAAGTTAGAAGAGCCGTCAAACAGGTTGTAAAATGGGATGTTTCTAAAGACAATCCTCTAGATCCTGCCGTCTTGCCACAAGTGGACTGTGTGCTCAGCCTTTGGTGCCTAAACCATATTAGCAGAGACAAGGAAGCTTACCGGAGCAACCTAAGAAAATTGACATCACTACTGAAGATTGGGGGTCACCTGTTACTCTTTGGGGGGTTAAATATGACATATTATACGATTGGTCAGCACAGGTTCTTTATCCTGCCATATGATGAGAAGTTTATAAGAGAGGCTCTCAGGGATGCAGGATACGTCATTGAGAATATAGATGTGCACCCAGCAGAAAGGGCTGTGATTTGGTAGATTATGAACACCTTGGGTTTGTTACAGCGTGCAAGGAGAGGGAGGTTTAATGATCTAAATCTGGCAGATTAATATTTACATAGGAGAGTAACATAAAAATATGTATTTATTATTAGGATTACTCCCTTTACAATGTCCAACAGGACCTTTCCAAAAAATGTATAATCAATAAATGCCTCTTTATTTTCTTTCTTCTGTCCATGCACAATGCCTATTGAATGACAAAATCATTAACTGTATGTGAGAACACTTATGTGTTTGCTTATAACATAAAAAAAATTATATATTCATTGGAGTAGCAAATGTTTGCAAAAGTGCATTCGGGGCTGGGGAATTGTTGAGGAATTTAATTTGTTCCATGTCATGTTCTGTTGAGCGCTGAAATATTCCTATTAAGAATATAACATTTACTTCGAAAAGCTTGTTATAAAAATAAATGATTTCCATATACAATAAATAATGTCCTTGCCTTTTTCTTTTTCCTAGGATCCAAATAGTTGCATAATAGTTTTGTTTGGAAAGACATACGTCCTCAGAGTTCAACCTCAGAATTTTGTATATTTAGGATGAGGTCCGCAGAACATACTAAGCCCATACACTACGTAGGCAGAATATACATTAAATGAAAGAAATGTCCATTCTAGGAACAAGTGTTTATTCTAATCATACAGCACCTGGATTACACAGACCTCAGGCAACTGCTTAAACCCCATGGCTACCTTACTACTAACACATCAAGTTTAAAGGTGAATAAAGATTTATAGTCTTGGGGTAAGGGAAAGAGAGGGAGGGGCTCTTGCCATAATCTGTAGTTTGTAGGTGGTGCCAGGGGTATAGGTAAAAGGAGCAACTTGCCGAAGCAAGCGAAACAGACCCCTATAGGTACAGCACTCGCCAAAAAATGTGGGTAAATGAAGACATTAATACATAACCTTTAATGGTCTTGATAATTAAAATAATGTTGGACAAAGCTACTACTAAACAGACAGCACAAACCCACACGATCTCGAAAGTAATGATACAGAAATAAAAAACTATTCAATTAGTACTCTCTTGTCTGGTCTCTGTTTGTATGTACAGTACCTACAGTAGAACTAAGGTCCAGAAAATAGGGTTATGCTGGTGAAAATTAAGCAATAGCGCCACCTAGCTGTTGACTCTCATTATCTAATATATATATTACATTAAGGAGTAAATACTGTACCATACAAAAATAAATGTTTGTAAATTTGTACGTGAACTCCAGCATATAATTGATATAGGTAGTGGAATCGGGCCCCTTATGACCCAGCCAGGTGGTTAATTAGCCCCTCTAGAGAGAATAGTGGTAATTAAAATGAGCAACACAAATGACTGGCTTCAATGTAGCTCAGAAGAACATTTAAAGGTTTAATAACCATAGGTTGAGACATCTAACTAAACAAATGACGTCTCTAGGCGCCTTGATTAACCAGTTGTTGATTATACTCAAAAAAACTGAATATCTAAAGTGCTAATTGTGTGATCAGTTTGGTGTATTCATGAACCCCTCTAGGTAATACTGAATCACATTTAGAAGATATTGCCAATAATACTGTACTCTGTTGAGAACTGGTTGCGTTTTCAGCTGGTGTATTCATGAACATCCATTGAGAGATCTGAAATCACATACAGTATGTAGTTATTCAATTAGCACAAAGTAGAGGTTTAAATGCAGAAAAATGTCCCAGGCCTGTGTCTATAGAACACTGCTAAGTAAATGTTCAAAACACTCTCCTGCTCAGTAAGGTGTATGGATAAACACTGCTAGTACTAATTTAATAGTTGTTTATTTCTGTATCATTACGTTCGAGATCGTGTGGGTTCATGCTGCCTATTTAGTAGTATTTTGTCCAATATTATTTTAATTATCAAGACCATTAAAGGTTATGTTTTAATTTGTTCATTTACCCACATTTTTTGGCGTGTGCTGTACCTAAAGGGGTCTTTTTCACTTGCTTCTGCAAGTTTCTGTTGCTCCTAAATAAAGATTGTCAACAAACAAAGTGCATAGCACTCAATATATGCAATATAAGGACATGCTAGAAGAATAGTGGTGCAACGGGAACAGGGAGGGACCCTAAACCCTCCATATATATGTAGTGAAACGTGGAAGTTCCCAGCACACAGTAAGATCGCAGACACGTGATTAGCTACTGTATTGCAGAGTCCTGCCTAAAAATCCATTTGTATCACTGCGCTCGAGCTGTGAATCCAACAGACAGCTGAACGCAACCAACTGGGGATAATATATTAGCCTAACTAACTGAAGTCTTGTAACGTGTTTGTCATGCAAAAAAATGCTATAGTCATTATTTTATTATTAGTTAAATCTTACTGAAAAGCAAAAACGCGGCAACCTGAGTATATTTTTATTTTAATGATGAAATACAATACATATTGGGCAATATTTACTAAGCAGTGTTCTGCTATAAGCCCCCTTCCTGCGGTGTTAGAGACCTCACAGCCCATTAAAGTCAATGAACCATTAGGTGTCTTCCAGCGCCAGAAGGCGTTTTATGGAAGAACGCTGCTTTGTAAATATGGCCCTTGTTTTCAATCAACAATATCTTATAGATTCTCCTGGAAAATAATCTTTATTCAAATGGAAGTTCCCAGCACACAGTAAGAATGGAATAGTCAAGGAATATGCCAATTTAGATTTTAATGTGAAATAGTAGGTATACACATAAGCAGTGGTTGACAAATCACCAAAAAATCTACTCGCCACACAAAAAAATCTACTCGCCACCTAGTACCAAACGTATGCTGCTTGGGCCAATAGGAGCTCGCCACGATGTTAAATCCACTCGCCCGGGGCGAGCAAATGTATAGGTTTGTCGAACACTGCACATAAGCATATTGAGGGTCTGCAGTGTGAAGACAGGGACGGAACAGGGTGGGGGAGGGGGAGGAAAGAAAAAGGGATGTAAGGGGGGCAACGTTTTCGGGTGAGCCCCTTCTTCAGGCCTGTTTCCAGAGATCAATGGATCAATTGTCCTTCCCTTAATCCCTGAGAATAAAACCTCATATGTATCTGGAAGAATATTTTCTTCCTTCCTCCCTTCCCCCACCCCTTCCATCCCTCCCTTTCCCCCTTTACACCTTCCTATCCCCCTCCCTTTCCCACCCCTCCTCTCTCCCTGTCCCCTCTTCCTCTCTTTCTCCCTTCCTGCCTTCCCCCCTCCCTTTACTACTGTATTACTGAGTCCAATTTGCTTTATTTTGTACACCAATCTCTTGTGTGGAACTGTAACAGGGGACTTATCCCTGTTCACAATTGTGCCTCTAATCCAGCAGTGTGGTGGTTAACTGCTGGTAGGCAATTAACTAACACCACCTGCCTGATTTAGATGGCTTAGAAATGCCTGTCTTTTGAGACAGGAAGTGAGACTCTTTAGCTCACACCTGAGCTGAACTTGGAGACACACTTGTTTTGAGCCCTGCCAGAAGAAACAGCAGAGCTGCTTTCAATACACAAGGGAAACTTCTAAACCTGAATGCTGACACACCCTGAGGAAAAGGGAGCTGAACCAGGGACATAGAAGATTTTCCCTCCAAACCACAAGGAACAGATAAGACTTTCATTTATGAGACTTTCTATATCTGCTTATTTCATGCTATATATTTGGGGCTGGTAAAGAGCCTAGCTAACCAACCCAGTCAGAGAGGGCTGAGCTATATGTGTAGATAGTCTCCAAAGCAGAGATAGGTTTTCTTTGTTTGGCTCACTATTTCGCTTATGTTGTTTTTTTGCTGTTTTAAGCGACAGGCACAATAAAGCCTTGTTATGATTTCTCCTTACAACAGTCTCCATTGTGTTCCTCTGCACATGTCCTCCTACATATGGTGTCAGAAATTTGGGATGAGAGGGGCCTTTGAAGTTTAAAGGGCTGGAGATTGCCTGTGGAATTTTTTTTGTGCTTTTGCCTGCATACAGTCTTGCAAACAAACCTGAGCAACAAAAACAAAGATTCACCTGCAGCAGAGATCAGAATAAAAGGGATACACACCCAGGCAGGAAACTTACACTGCACTGAAACCTACAAAACCACAAATGGACTCTTTTCCCCAATCCCAAGAGGAGAGAGACTGCTGAAGCAGCTAAACCTTATTTGCCTATCACAAAGTGTAATATGGTCATTGAAATAGGGGTTTTGCCTTCCAGCCATAGTCAGGGTTCAAGAAGTGAGTCAGCCCTTAAAAAGGGATAGGTGTTTGTTGTTTTCAAAAGTTTCGCTGAAGCAGTGAATACAGATGGTGACCCACGAGCGGTACTGATTTTGCAAATAAAGATTGCCACACCACATAGGGCTACCAGCTGTGAATGGAGTATATGCAGAAAAGTGTGAAAATTGATACAAGACTGTGCTGAAGCAGGGGAATTTTTAGCAAACAAATGCTGAGTGTAAAATTGCCCTACAGGGAAAAGGGGATTGCTGAACTGTGTAAAAGGTATTCCAAAGCCAATTGCTGAGTGTTGAGTCACCCTGCCGGGAATGAAAGAAATAGTCCACTGCAAAGAATGGGGGGTTTTTTGCAAGTAAAAAAAGTCTACCTATGTATCTTGGGAGCAAAACAAACACCCAAAGTGTGAAGTGTGAATGCCATAATACCCAAGGATGAGACTGAAAATTACTGAACTCAAGCAGAAAACCAAATTCTGTTGCTGAAGCGGAGAAATTCGACCTAGCAAGTAAATGGTGTAAAGCAAACAGAAGTTTTTTCCTAGCAACTACACATTCAGCATACCTAATGAGAGATTAAACCTAGCAAGTAAATGGTGTAAAGCAAATGGACGTTTTTACCTAGCAACTGCACATCTTGTATACCTGATAAGAGAAAATGCATGCACAGTACTGCTGATATTGTAAAACTTACCCAAGAAAGAAAAAGTCTACAGAGATGCCTGTGAGAGCTACGAACTCTACAAGCAAAATATGCCCACCTATAGGACTACCACAATTGGGGGTTCTAGCAAATACAGTGGCAACAGCTGCAATAGCGCCTCCTGAGGTCAGGAAGAAAATTACATCTGATAGCCTAAAAATGGAGGACAAGATGCAGCATTCCTGTAATGAACCCTACCCCACGGAAGAGTGGCCCTTCCAGTCCAATAAAGAGGAAGACATCTCTTACGGGAAATTCGAACCGAGTATCACCCACAAAACACCCCAAGAATGGTGGGGGTGCCTGAACTCGGTACGAACCGAAAAGACCGCTCCCTTTGATGACGAATATGATCAGCAGGAGAAAGAGCGGGAGCAGTGGATCACCGAATATTTCCGTCAGCTATTACAGTTGCAAGAAAAGCCGGGTGGATCCAGTGACGCTGCTAAAATTTCAAATGAAGATGGAGACCCCAGTTTCCCTGAAGGGACGGTGTCATCCAAATCAAAAAGGCGAAAAAAGAAAAGCGGTTCTTCACTTACCGTGGAAGGAACAGACACGTCCGCAGACCCTGTGGAAGAAAAGGGGGGCCGAGTTGCCCTGCTGCCTAGAGAAAATGGAGAATTCGTCCCGTGGTTAACCGAATATCCAGAGGGCCCAAGGCAGAAGTCGTGAACCCCAAAGAAGTGTCTGTCCAGTGCCAACAGTGAGGAACCCTCAACCAACCATCCCAGGGAAGCAGAGCCGGAACCAGTGAGTGTCGATCCCTTGACCAGCCCTGAGGATGCCCTGAAAAATGCCGGCGTGACTGTGATATACACCGTGAACAATTGAAACAAAAGAAAGATGGTTACGCGGAGCTACTGAAAAATAACGTGAAGCTACAGGAACATGTGCTTGCAATGTACTCTGCAGCCAGGACAGAATTGGACGATCTCAAGACTGAGCTAGATACTGCAAATGCTACTATTTCCGCCATGGATGAAAAGCAGAGCCAATCTGATAAAATGATGACTAAGCTGAAGCGGAAGTATGAGGAGGCACTAAAGCAGATGACAGTCTTTCAGCAAGAGGTTCACACTCTTCGCGTTGAGCTGAATGCCTCACAACAGGAGGTCAACAATGTCCGGACAGAGGTAGACATATCTAAGAAGGAGGTTCATACACTCCACAGAGCACTGGAGGCCTCACATCATGAGATCAACAGCTGCCGCACAGAACTGGAAGTCTCCAGAAAGGAACTTCACAGTCTCACTGAGGAGCTGGACATTTCAAGGAAAACTATCCTACATCTTAACTTAGATCTCAAAGTCTCTCAGAAGGAGCTTCAGAACCTAAGCCTGGAGATGGAAGGCTCATGCCAGGAGACAGCCCACCTCCAAGCCGATGTGCAAAAATGGAAGGTGGACTGCAAGGAGGCCATGAATAGTACAGAGACTGAAAAAAGAGAAAATTTAAGATTAAAAAAAGAAAATTCTGAGTTGACAGAACACGTCAAGGAAAAGAATGAAGAGCTGCACGTGCTTAAAGAAATAAATAAACTTTTGAAAGATGAAAAGTTTGAATCAGAGCACCGACTGCAGAACCAACTGCAAGGTCTGTGTACACACCTCCAGTATGCTGAGGAGAAGAAAAGCTGCAGGCTGCTAAAGAGGTACTGTACAAGCACTGCAGGAACGTCTGAATACCCAGTACGTCCCCACAGAGCAGTATGAGGAGCTGAAGGCCACGCTGCATGTCTTCAGAGCATCATTGGAGGCGGAGCTTCGATACCAGGTGACTCTGTATGAGAGGGAGCGTGAGAAGGCTCAGAAACTGGAGCAAGAGCTGGAGAGACAGAGAGACTGTTCCATTCCCTTGAGTCAATACACCAAAGAGAAAACAGACACAGCGGCAACCTTAACGACAAAAATTACAGAGCTCCAGAATATGAAGGAGACACTGATACAGACTCAGAGAAAGCAAAGTGCGCAGATAAATTCCCTGAGAAGAGTCTAAATTCCTACTTACCTCCTCAAAGATACAAATAAGGTTAGTTTGGCATGATCTCTCCTTCATAAATCCATGCTGACAATTACTAATGATTTTGTTTTCCATTAGGTAATCCTGAATATTATCCTATATTAAACCTTCAAGTAGTGTCCCCACTATTGAAGTCAGGCTTACAGGTCTGTAATTCCCTGGTTGTGATCTAGCTCCCTTTTTAAATATAGGCACCACATCGGCTTTACGCCAATCTGCGCCTGTGGAAATGGAGTCCTTGAATATTAAATATAATGGTTTTGCTATTACTGAACTTAAATCCTTGAGAACTCTTGGATGTATACCATCGGGGCCAGGTGCCTTATTTACTTTCATTTTTTCAAGCCGCTTTTGAACTTCTTCCTCAGTTAACTAATTGTTCATTAATAAGGAGGTTGTGGCTTACTCCTGCAGCACTACTATTGAAATTGATTCTTCCCTGGTATACACAAATGCAAAGAATGTGTTTAATACCTCTGCTTTTTCCTTATCTCCAATAATCTGCCTGCCCATCTCACACTGAAAGGGTCCTTTATTTTATTTTCTCATTTTTTGTTATCAAGGTACTTAAACAACTTCTTAGGGTTGATCTTACTTTCTATTGCTCTCCTTTTATCATTATCCATCTTTGCTAATTTGATTGCCCTTTTGCAATTTTTGTTACATTGCTTATAATTCTGATACGATGCCTCCGTCCCTTCTGACTTGAAGAATCTAAACGCCTTCCTCTTCTTGTTCATTTCCTCCCCTACCTGTTTATTTAGCCACATTGGTTTTGACTTATTTCTTTTATACTTATTACCCAAGGTATACACTGATAAGTGTGCTTTTATAACTATGTTTTAAAGACTGCCCATTTATCTTCCACATTTTTCCATGCAAAAACATCATCCCAATGTATTACTTGTAGATTAGCCGTCAGATTATTAAAATCTTCTTTTCTAAAGTGTAAGGTCTTTGTTGAACCCAAGTAACCTGTTTTTAGATAAGTTATTTCAAATGAGACCATGTTATGATTACTGTTACCCAAATGTTCCAGGGCTTGAATATTTGTTATTACTTCTACTGTACATTGTTTGATATTACCAAATCCAGTATTGCCCCTCTCCTGGTTGGCTCCTCAATAATTTGGGTCATATAATTGTCTTTAAGCACCCCCAAAAACCTGTTCCATTTTGTTGTAATGCTAATCTCATTGCCCCAGTCTATGTCTGGATAATTAAAATCCCCCATTATGCAAACATGACCCAGTTTTTGATGCTTTCTCCATTTGCAAAAGTATCTTATCTTCCTCAATCTCACCGATATTTGGTGGTTCATAGCATATCCCTACAAAGATTTTCTTTATACTTTTACCTCCACTGCTAATTCCTATACACAATGTCTCTACATTTTCATCATTCCCTTCGAAAACATCTTCCAATATTATAGCCTTTAGATCCGGTTTAACACATAAAAATACTCCACCTCCTCTTCTATTTGCTCGATCCTTACCGAAAAAGGGAATAACCCTCTAAATCAGGCCTGCACAACACGCGGCCCGCGGGCTGCATGCGGCCCGCCTCCACTCATTGTGCGGCCCGCGTTGGCTTTCCCCGTCCTCCTCCCTCCTGATCCTCCTCTCCCACCCGTGAGCCGCGAGCCGCTCTCCCCCCCTCTTCTCCCGGCCGCGAGCCACTTCCCCTGCCCCCCCTGGCCTCGAGCCGCTTCCACCCCCCCTCCACTCCCAGCCAGGAGCCGCTCACCCCCTCCTCTCCCGCCCGGGAGCCGCTCTATGGCCCGTGAGCCCGCTCCCCCTCCTCGAACCTGCTCTCAGGACTGCACAAGTTTGCGAGTCCTGCCTGCTCTGCCGCTGAGAGGTGCCGTTGGGGGTGGGGTTTGAGATGCAGGGGGGGAGGTGAGGTGCAGGGGGAGCTGCAGGGAAGTGGGTGAGGTTTATGGGGGCAGGTGAGATACAAGGGGGGGAGGTGAGGTGCAGGGGAATGAGGTGAGGTGCAAGGGGGAGAGGTGAGGTGCAGGGGAGTGAGGTGAGGTACAAGGGGGGGAGGTGAGGTGCAGGGGAGTGATGTGAGCTAAGGTACAAGGGGGGGAGGTGAGGTGCAGGGGAGTGATGTGAGGTGCAGGGGGGAGAGGTGAGGTGCAGGGGAGTGAGTGAGGTGAGGTGCAGGGGGCGTGAGGTGCAGGGAGGTGTGGTGCAGAAGGGGTGGTGAGGTGCAGGGGAGTGAGGTGAGGTGCAGGTGGGGAGGTGAGGTGCAGGGGGGGAGGTGATGTGCCGGGGAGTGAGTGTGGTGAAGTGCAGGGGTATGAGGTGCGGTGCAGGGGAGTGATGTGAGGTGAGGTGCAAAGGGGGAGGTGAGGTGCAGGGGGAGGTGTAGTGGGGTGATGTGTGGTGAGGTGCAGGGTGGGAGGTGAGGTGCAGGGGGGGAGGTGATGTGCAGGGGAGTGTGTGAGGTGAAGTGCAGGGGGAGTGAGGTGAGGTGCAAGGGAGTGATGTGAGGTGCAGGGGGGTAGGTGAGGTGCAGGGGGGAGTGAGTGAGGTGCAGGGGAGTGAGTGAGGTGAAGTGCAGGGGGATGAGGTGCGGTGCAGGGGAGTGATGTGAGGTGAGGTGCAAAGGGGGGAGGTGAGGTGCAAGGGAGTGAGTGAGGTGCAGGGGGGAGGTGAGGTGCAGGGGAGTGATGTGAGGTGAGGTGCAGGGGGGAGGTTAGGTGCAAGGGAGTGAGTGAGGTGCAGGGGGGAGGTGAGGTGCAGGGGAGTGATGTGAGGTTAGGTGCAGTGGGGGGAGGTGAGGTGCAGGGGGAGGTGTAGTGGGGTGATGTGAGGTGCAAGGGGGAGTTGAGGTGCAGGGGGGAGGTGAAGTTAAGGGGGGAGGTGTAGCTGGGTGATGTGCGGTGAGGTGCAGGGAGGAGAGTGATGGGAGGTGAGGTGCAGGGGGGAGGTGTAGTTGGGTGAGGTTCTATTATTATCTCTATGTACTATTGGTGTCTCACTCCTTGCAAAACTCGCACTTGCCCATATTTTACCTCCAAAATCCTTTATTTCCTTTTCTATTATACAGCTCAACCCCATTATAACGCGATCTGTTACAACGCGAATCTGCTTATAACGCGATGCAAGCGTGGCTCCCAATTTTTGTATTTATGAATACTTTACAACACGATTATTGGTATCTTAAATACTTTATTGTACAATGCATACAATTGAAAACATTATTTCTAACGCGATCCGCTTAAAGTGTGATGTGATTCTTTGGACCCCAAGCACATTGTTATAAGTGGTTGAGCTGTATTTAGTTCGTTATCTGTTTCATTTCCCTTCCTCCTTCATCCTAGTTTAAACTCTCCTCCAACCTTTTAACATTCTCACCCCTAGCACCGAAGATTCCTCTTCATTGAGGGGCAATCGTCCCTAGAATATAGACGGCACCTCTCAGAAAAGGAGTCCCAGTGCTCTAAAAACCCAAAACCATCCTTCCTACACAACTTTCTTAGCCATGCATTAACCTCCCTAATCTCTGACTGTCTCTCTGTGGTAGCACATGGCACTGGTAGTATTTCAGAAAATACTACCTTGGAGGTCCTTGGCTTAAGCTTTTGGCCTAGCTGTTTTAGGACCCTCAATCTTTCTCTAACTTTGTCATTGGTGCCAGCATGCACTAAGACCGCTGGGTCAATCCCAGCCCCCCCAACAATCTGTCTACCTGATCCGCAATGTGCTGAACCTGTGCACCCGGGAGACAACAAATTGTTCGGTTCATGTGGTCACGGCAACAGATTGCCCTATCTACCTTCCTAATAATGGAGTCCCCTACCACCACAACCTTTCTTGGTATCTGAGCATCCTGAGTCCCCTCGGTGCTGGAGGAACTATTCCGCTGGCTGCTTGAGGAATCAGTCTCCCCCAGCCTTGTTATTTCTGCCTGAGCCCCAATATCTTCACTCAATATGGCAAATCTATTGGTATGAGACAGCTCAGAAATGACCTGCCTCTCCCTATAGCCCCTGCTTCACTTTCTAACTGTTACCCAGCTACAGACGAGACAACAAGTATTCTAAAGCTTGCCTTAAACTAGCCCGGTTACATGCTGGGTTCATGCTGGGTGTAACCTGGCTAGTTTAAGGCAAGTTTAAGGCATTTCTGCATTGACTAATGATCCATCGGATTAACACAGCAGGGGTCCCTGGCAGTCCCATTCAGTTTTGTTATATTTTATTAATTACTATTAAAGGATTTTAAGTCAACCCTATTCCATTACACATTGGACCAGTACTTTGTCTTCTTCTGCACATTAACGTCTGATTGAGGTTCTATCCCCCACAGACATAGAGTGCATTTCTTAGGGACTTATCCAGGCGGCAGTGTCTTTGCTCCATCTGGTGTTTCTTCTACTCATCGCCAAGAGCCAGCCTGGACCGTCAGCACCCTGAGAGAATAAGGTAAACTGATTAGCACCCAGACAACCCTAAGAAGAACTCCTGCTTATAGAGACAGTAATGTACTTGGAACTGTTTATTTTCGGTGTTTCCCTAGCTATGGGGGGGGGGAGCCCTTAATAGGGGTGTTACATATACAACTGATGACTGCTAATACAATTAGAAAGCTCTCTCTCTCCATGTTGCAGACATGCTGCTTGTGGCAGGAAGCTCAAACTAGAGAGACAGACACAGAGAGACTTTTCTTTCCAGCTACTAGTAAAATTAGGGGGTTGCCTATGATTGGGCAAATATGGTATGTGTAATGTATAATGTGAGACCTGAATGATGAATCAGATGGGTAAGAAATGCACAGCATATGATGGTGGGATTGTGTAACCTGTGACAGACAATTAATGTACTTCTGTGTGTTCTGATATTTACAGAGCTCAGAAGCTTCATCCCATGATGTGCCATCTGCATGATTTAATTACATCCCTGGTGTTAATATCTATTCAGGATGTAGTGTAGTATACACACTGCAGCTCAGCAAGGTCTTAATTAATCTTTTCCATACTGACACTGAGGCCTAGGAGTGTTAATATGTGACATAAGAATCCTTGTGTTCAAATAAAGTTATGTTATGTTAATATCGGTTCTCATGACTTGTGTGAAGGACTTAAAAGTACATTCAAAACATATCCAACATCACATCAGAGGCAGCAGAAAGATTCACCAAAGACTTGCAATGGATTCCAGTCTCCACAAACATTATCATGATAAAGAATTTGATCCAAAAGCATATACAGAGGCATTCTTCTGTGATGAAACATTTCCCCTGATAGATGAATGCATGGAATTCCCTTTGAAAAAATTGCATGAAATGTTCTCTTCAGGTTTGTATATTTATTGTTGTAATAGAATGAATTTGTGAAGACTGACTGATATTTGTATATACAGAAAAAGAATGCATATTTATTACACTAATATAAAAATGTATTTACTAATAATTTTTTATTAACTAATGATTAAATGTAAAGCCAATACACTCTATATATGTGATTTGCCTCCAACCCCCATCTTCACATTCATTAATTAAATACCATGGGGGTTATGTATAAAAACGTGTTTTTTCTAAATAAAAAGTAAAAGTGCATTGTGTCAAAAAGGCGTTTTCTTACCTGAAATAATTACTATAGCAAAATATGTTGCTTTCAGTGAGATCAAATGTAACACAGATTATGTGTCATTTAGATATACATACTCATGTTCTTATTACCTGCAGCATGAAATGTTTTCTTTTTTTATTGTATTTTGATATTAGGAAGTTTTTTTTTTTTTTAATAACCTAAAATGCTTGTTAATTGTGTGTGTGTGTGTGTGTGTGTGTGTGTGTGTGTGTGTGTGTGTGTGTGTGTGTGTGTGTGTGTGTGTGTGTGTGTGTGTGTGTGTGTGTGTGTGTGTGTGTGTGTGTGTGTGTGTGTGTGTGTGTGTGTGTGTGTGTGTGTGTGTGTGTGTGCTGTATGTATTATGTATGTATGTATGTCTTTATTTATATAGTGCCATTGATGTACAATGCGTTTCACAGCAGTAATACACATGGCAATCATACTGTCACGGCCGAGTTTATTCTAACTTTTGCCTGGTCTCGGCCGCGACAGAAACCGGGCGCGCGTCGGGGTGTCCCGTGCGCGCGCCGGAGCCTCGGAGGATCGGTCCTCCGATCGAGGCACCCCCCTCCCCTCTCCGGGTCCACCGGGATCCCCGGAGCCCCCAACCGCATCCCCCACATTAGAGGACACCAGGGCTCCCTTCGGGTAGCTCTGGGCACGCGCGCATGGCGCGCACGCACCCGATGAAGCATGACCGCGCATCGGTGATGCGCGGCACGCCGAGGGGATTCGTTTAGAAAGCCGGGAAACCTCCCGGCTTGCGGCTCTAGCCGACTTAGAATAAAACGTGTCGCCTCTGTATACAGTAAATAACAATATAAATAAACACACACATTCCCAGCACGCTCTAACTCCAACACCCACCACACTATATATATATATATATATATAGATATATATATATATATATATATATATATATATATATATATATACACACATAAATGCTCATCTGCATGTCTTAGGCAGGTCTGCAACCCCGCCTTTCACCATTATCACCCAGCACACAGCACTTCCACTGCAGCAAGGGATTCTGGGAAATGACATGCAAATGAGCACACAGTGCCACTTTTTGCTTCAAAAACCATTTTTAACATGGTTCCCTATAGGCTTAAGCTTGCTGCATGGTCACAGCTTTGAGCACAGCCAGGGTTAAGGTGCATACCCAGAAAACCCACCCACAGACGGCTGTTTTTTCGACCTTAATGGGTCTCATCAGTGTGGGGTTGGTGAACTGGGTAAGCAGAGCAGCTAAAGGATGGGGTATATATACTATATATATCAATGCAGGCTTATGACGCTATGGCCAAAGGGTTTAACTAAATAACCAAGTAAATATTATTATTGAAGAATTTAATCTTTATACTTTTTACTTTATATGTTTTGTCAATTGGATGTAACTTTTGTTTGTAAACAATATAAATAACACATAAAAGGGGAGAAGTGCTTCAGACATAAGTTCCATTTAGGAAAAGGAGTCCCTGCTCCAAAGAGCTTACAATCTATTTTGTTGGTAGAAAGAATGTATAAATACAGTAGGAGGCATTCTGATAAGTGCGTCTGCAGGGGTCCAAGGTTTATGTATGAGGTGTTAATTATCAGCCATGGAGCTATTCATATGCTTCCTTACACAGTTGTGTTTTGAGGTGGGTCTTAAAGGCGGATAAAGAGGCTGCTATTCAGATTTTGAGGGGAAAGGCATTCCAGAGGTGTGGGGCAGTGAGTGAGAAAGGTTTTAAGGTGGGAGAGGGCTTTAGATTCAAAAGAGGTAGAGAGAAGATATCCTTGAGCAGAATGCAAGATTCAGGATGGTATATAGCGAGAAATTAGGGCTGAGATGTAAGGAGGAGCAAGAGTGTAAAGTTTTAAAGAGAGGAGGAGAATTGATTGTGTGATATGGGGTTTGGTTTGAAGCCAGGAGAGGGATTTCAGCAGGGGAGACACTGAGGCAGATTTCTGAAATAGTAGAGTGATTCTGGCAGCAGCATTTAGGATTGTAGGAGAGGCAGGAAGGCCAGACACCAAGTCCAGACTCTCTTAATGATATAGCTGTGTAGTGACAGAGGGCGCAGGTAAGAAAGGAGTTCATGTGAACTGTAAAGTGGCGAAGGAAGTAGAGATGAAGATATATGAATAGAGTTAGAAACATAATGAGACTGGTAGAAAGAAGCACGTGTTTTGAAAAGAAGTGAGGTCAAAGCAAATAGAAACTGTTTTGGCGGCAAGGCAGCAATAGTTTAGAGCTGAAATGTGCAGTCTGGGATGGATAATATCCTCCTTTCCGGCATAGTTTAAATCAGGGATTCAGGGCCAGTAGGTGTTGTATTTGTCACGGTGGACCAGTACTTATTAACACTTTTAGATTTTTGGGATATACGATTGAACACAACAAGGCGGGCAAAATAAATTGTCATTTATTTCCTTAATAGACAAACACACGACAACCTCAGAATACAATTTATAATCACTTACTGGGGTGTGGAAACAAAATAAATTGTCCTTTTCATGAAAGCTGAAGAAATAAAGTCTCTGGCATAAAGTCCTTTTGGCTTGGTTGCAAGTTGCCAACCAAATATTTCTGCCAAATGAAAGAAGTTCGTTTTTATGCGTTGGAATTCGTTCGGGAGTCACCAGGGCTAACGAATTCCTTAAGTAGGGGTAAATCTGTAGTTACGAGGTGTTAGTTATCAGCCATGGAGCTATTCATTTGCTTCCTTACACAGTTGTGTTTTGAGGTGGGTCTTAAAGGTGGATAAAGAGGCTGCTATTCAGATATTGAGGGGAAAGGCATTCCAGAGGTGTGGGGCAGTGAGTGAGAAAGGTTTTAAGGTGGGAGAGGGCTTTAGATTCTAAAGGGGTAGAGAGAAGATATCCTTGAGCAGAATGCAAGATTAAGGATGGTATATAGCGAGAAATTAGGGCTGAGATGTAAGGAGGAGCAAGAGTGTAAAGTTTTAAAAGAGAGGAGAATTGTCCTTTGCATGAAAGCTGAAGAAATAAAGTCTCTGGTATAAAATCCTTTTGGCTTCGTTGCAATTTGCCAACCTAATATTTCTGCAAAATGAAAGAAGTTCGTTTTAATTCATTGGAATTTGTTCGGGAGTCACCAGGGCTAACGAATTCCTAATTAGGGGTAAAGCTGTAGTTACGATATTGTTAACCCCTTGCGTTCAGGAAATGCTACCGCTGTACATGAACCCTGCTTCCTTAATGAATGCCACTCAGTCTACCTCACTCCTGCCTGTGAACAAAAAGTTTAACACCTCTATTTCTTTGAAGCTCAGAGGTTTTCTGCTACGCATTTCAAAGCCCTGGATTACACCCCCCCCCCCCAAGTGTCATCTCCTGGCTATAATATTAATTTCCTTACTCTTAACATCTTAACATATATGCATGTTAATACATTCATTGCTGGGCACAGGAAAATCTTCCTGCCGGTACCTGTTAAAACATAACTAAAACACAGTTTATATATGATATATATATATATATATATATATTCTGTATGTGTGGTGAAACCAAACAATGTATATGGGCTTAGTACATCCTTAGCTAGCTGCACTCCAAAAATTAGAGTGCTAGCTTGCTCCTTGTGTCTGAAATACAATTGGCCCGATTCGCATACATTGCTATTACTGCAGCTATGGACTGCGCAGCAAAATGGGGACAATAAAGATGATGGAGGGGAAATATGATATTCGGGTGACAATACACTTTAACCCTTTCCGTCCGAACAGGGATTAGGGTTAATAGAAGTGGTGTAGGGGAAAACACATCAGGGTGATGCACATACATTTAACCCCTTCAGTCCCAAAGCGATTTAGGGTTAATCACTGCAAAACAGGGACAATACGGTGTTGTAGGGGAAAATATGACATTTGTGGTGTACATAGAATGAACCCCTTCTGCCTTTAATGAAAGAAGTTCGTTTTAATTCATTGGAATTTGTTCGGGAGTCACCAGGGCTAACGAATTCCTAATTAGGGGTAAAGCTGTAGTTACGATATTGTTAACCCCTTGCGTTCAGGAAATGCTACCGCTGTACATGAACCCTGCTTCCTTAATGAATGCCACTCAGTCTACCTCACTCCTGCCTGTGAACAAAAAGTTTAACACCTCTATTTCTTTGAAGCTCAGAGGTTTTCTGCTACGCATTTCAAAGCCCTGGATTACACCCCCCCCCCAAGTGTCATCTCCTGGCTATAATATTAATTTCCTTACTCTTAACATCTTAACATATATGCATGTTAATACATTCATTGCTGGGCACAGGAAAATCTTCCTGCCGGTACCTGTTAAAACATAACTAAAACACAGTTTATATATGATATATATATATATATATATATATTCTGTATGTGTGGTGAAACCAAACAATGTATATGGGCTTAGTACATCCTTAGCTAGCTGCACTCCAAAAATTAGAGTGCTAGCTTGCTCCTTGTGTCTGAAATACAATTGGCCCGATTCGCATACATTGCTATTACTGCAGCTATGGACTGCGCAGCAAAATGGGGACAATAAAGATGATGGAGGGGAAATATGATATTCGGGTGACAATACACTTTAACCCTTTCCGTCCGAACAGGGATTAGGGTTAATAGAAGTGGTGTAGGGGAAAACACATCAGGGTGATGCACATACATTTAACCCCTTCAGTCCCAAAGCGATTTAGGGTTAATCACTGCAAAACAGGGACAATACGGTGTTGTAGGGGAAAATATGACATTTGTGGTGTACATAGAATGAACCCCTTCTGCCTTTATTATTGGCCTGATTAACCCCCAATCGTCGCAGTATTGTCCACTTGTTTCACTCCTATTGAACTCCCTGTTTAACTCCACACTGCATGCTACTTAAAAAAGGGCTATTTTAAATATTTACTTCTTCAAATGCAGGCTAATACATAATATATACGTAAATATAATGAACGTGTATTTTATTCTTTCTAACTGTTGATTCAGGGCGTGTGAAAGGAGACACATTGATTGATATCTCTGTGGGTCCATTAATTTACCATCTGTTATCCGCCTGTGATATCTTCAAGGAGATAATTGTGGTGGAATTTACTGAGCCCAATATCCAGGAATTTGAGAAATGGCTTAAAAAGGATCCAGGAGCTGCTGATTGGTCATATGCAGCAAAGGTTCTTTGTGAACTAGAAGGCAACAGGTAACATATTTCCAAGTACATTATTACAAGACAAATAACAGCTGTATGTGCCAGTGAACGTCTCATCTTCATGTTCCATCTTGTCAACAGGTCATTTAACAGCTCTGAAAAGTTACATAGTTACATAATAGATGAGGTTGCGGCCCCTTTTATTCTCCTACATCCCCGAAAAAATCCGGGGATGTTTTCCGAATGTCACGCACTTTGCCGCATTCATGGCGAGACAACGCTAATAGCGTTAATACAGTGAAACGCCCACGGCGCCTAAAAATACCGGAACATGCTGCATCTGCCCGCGGTTTTAAAAGTGGCACTGAAACGGCCGCACGAGGCTGAAGGTGGCAACCACTGTACATACGTCCATCAATTTCAACCTATTCTAAATTTAGACAACAGATACTTTATCCTATATCTGTACTTATTTATTGATCCAGAGGAAGGCAAACAAAAAAACTCCAGTGACATATCATCCAATTATATCTTATAGGTGGAAAAATAAATTGCTTACCAACTGCAAGAATTACTCCCTGGATTAACATCCTTCCCATGTTGATTCATTTCGTATATCCCTGTATACCTTTCCTTCCTAAAAAAGATGCCCAACCTTCTTTTGAACAAATCTATTGTATCTGCCATCACAGTCTCCATGGGTAATGAATTTCACATTTTAACTACCCTTACTGTGAAGAACCCTTTCCTTTGTTGCTAGTGAAATCTCCCTTCATCCAACCTTAAGGGATGGACCCGAGTCCTTTGCCTTGGGATAAATAATCATTTTGAAAGCTCATTGTAATGTCCCCTAATATATTTGTATAAGGTTATCATATCCCCTCTTGGACGCCTCTTTTCTAATGTAAATAAATCTAATTTAGCTAGCCTCTCCTCATAAGTTAGATTGTCTATCTCCTTTATTAATTAAGTTTAAACTGTCCTTTATTATAAGCTCTTTTCTCCTGGTCAATCTCCATTAATTTAATTAAGGATCATTACCTTATAGTTTGCCTTACATTATACACTATTTTGTATAGATTCTTCTGTCCCAATGTTTACATTTTATACCTAATGCTTTTATCTTTGTATTGTTTTATAATTATTTATATTCCAACGTCTGTATACACATTATGTAAAGCACTGAGCAAAGAACCGGTGCTATGAAGCAGTTATACATGTTTTTAAAACACAGATTTTAAGTCCCGATGCACACCAATGCATTACAGATGTCAGAGAACTGTGAGCACAAAATCCAGCCTATTGTATGTCTCAATCTTTATAGCATTAGCCAGGGCCGCAGACAGATTTCCCAGGGTTCAGGACTAGAGCTACGTCCAGCCCCCCCCCTCCCTCCACCCCCGTGTTGGTGGTATCGCGAGCCCCGCCCCACCATTTCACACCTCATGGGCACCCACTATTTCCCCCCCTCTGCCCAAGTATTTCTATCCCCTTTGTCTCACTCCCTCTTCCTCAATCACCCCCTCCTGCCTCACATGTATTTTGTCTCCCCTGCATCATACTCTCTCTTTTGCACACTCCCACACCCCCTCTCTCCTCTCACTCACTCCCACCTTCCATTAATAACCCCTCTCACACATCCCCCACACATAATACATATTAAAAAGACCCACGCTCCCCCCAATAAATATTAAAAAGGCCCCCGCAATTCCCCACTCTACCCCAATGCATATTAAAATACTACCTCTCCAACCCCCAATAAATATTAAAATACCACCAATCCCCCCAAAAAAATATAGTGTGTGTGCGTGTGTGTTTTAAGTGATGGTGGGTGAAAATGGCAACAAGAATACTCCACCGTATTGCATATCTATATCTATATAATCAAAAATCTTGTTTGTGAGTGTCTGGAGACCATTTGCTTGGTCCGTCGGTCCGCCCGCCCTCCCATGGCTCTCATTGGCCCCCCTGAGCACGCTCTCTCCTGCTCTCTCCTCCCACAGGCCGCTCCCTTCCCTGGCGCTCCCACCCTCCCACAGGCCGCTCCCTTCCCCGGCGCTCTCACCCTCCCACAGACTGGTCCCTTCCCCGGCGTTCTCACCCTCCCACAGGCCGCTCCCTCCTCACGCCTCTCACCCTCCCCACGGCTCTCACCCTCCCCATGCCTCTCACCCTCCCCACACCTCTCACCCTCCCCACGCCTCTCACCCTCCCCACGCCTCTCACCCTCCCCACGCCTCTCACCCTCCCCATGCCTCTCACCCTCCCCACGCCTCTCACCCTACCCATGCCTCTCACCCTACCCATGCCTCTCACCCTACCCACGCCTCTCACCCTACCCACGCCTCTCACCCTACCCATGCCTCTCACCCTCCCCATGGCTCTCACCCTCCCCACGCCTCTCACCCTTCCCCGGCTCTCACCTCCCATAGGCCTCTCCCTCACCCGGCGCTCTCCCTCACCCGGCGCTCTCCCTCACCCGGCGCTCTCCCTCACACACACAGCACCCTTTCCCGGTTCTCTCCCTCACCCAGCGCTCTCACCCTTCCCCGGCGCTCTCTCCCTTCCCTGGCGCTCTCACCCTTCCCCGGAGCTCTCACCCTTCCCCGGCGCTCTCACCCTTCCCTGGCACTCTCTCCCTTCCCCGGCGCTCTCTCCCTTCCCCGGTGCTCCCCCCACCCACACAGAGTACACTCTCTAAGGCTCTCCCCTCACATAGGCCGCTCCCCCAGCTCCCCATCCCCGAGAGCGCTCCTCCGACTCTCTCGCCTCTCCCGTGAAAGGCACAGCACCTCCTCACCGGAGCGTCTCAGCCTCTTCGATGAGGAGCCCAAATGGAGGAGGAGGGCGGCCGGTACCCATAGGAAGAGGAGCACGGCCATGTGCAAGGTGAGGAAACGCAGGGGAATGGGTTATTTAACGTGTCCCTGACTCCCTCCCCCTGGCCTCCCTCCACCTGCCCTTTGCCCTCTGCCCTCCCTCACCCTGCCCTTTGCCCCATGCCCTCCCTCCCCCTGCCCTCCCTCCCTTTGCCCCCTGCCCTCCCTCCCCCTGCCCTTTGCCCCCTGCCCTTTGCCCCCTGCCCTTCCACCCCCTGCCCTTTGCCCCCTGCCCTCCCTCCCCCTGCTCTTTGCCCCCTGCCCTCCCGCCCCCTGCCCTTTGCCCCCTGCCCTCCCTCCCCCTGCCCTTTGCCCCCCGCCCTCCCTCCCCCTGCCCTTTGCCCCCCGCCCTCCTTCCCCCTGCCCTTTGCCCCCTGCCCTCCCTCCCTCCCCCTGCCCTTTGCCCCCTTCCCTCCCTCCCCCTGCTCTTTGCCCCCTGCCCTTTGCCCCCTTTGCCCCATGCCCTTTGCCCCCTGCCTTTGCCTTCCCTGCCCTTTGCCTTCCCTCCCTCCCTCCCTGCCCTTTGCTTGCCCTCCCTGCCTTTTGCCCCCTGCCCTCTTGCCCTCCCTGCCCTTTTCCCCCTGCCCTCTTGTCCCCCCTGCCCTCTTGCCCCCCTGCCCTCTTGCCCCCCCTGCTCTCTTGCCCCCCTGCCCTCTTGCCCCCCCTGCCCTTTGCCCCCCTGCCCTTTGCCCCCCCTGCCCTTTGCCCTCCCGCCCCTCCCTGCTCTTTGACCCCCCCCGACCTTCCCTGCCCTTTTCCCCCCAGCCCCTCCTGCCCTTTGCCCCCTCGCCCCTCCCTGCACTTTACCCCCCTGCCCTATGCCCCCCTACCCCCTCTGCCCTTTGCCCCTCCCACCCTGCCCTTTGCCCCCCCCACCCCTCCTGCCCTTTGCCCCCCCACCCCACCTGCCCTTTGCCCCCCCACCCTCCCTGCCCTTTTCCCCCCCACCCTCCTGCCCTTTGCCCCACCCCCCTTTCCCCCCCCCACACCCCCCTGCCCTTTGCCCACCCCACGCCCCCCCTGCCCTTTGCCCCCCCCACGCCCCTCCTGCCCTTTGCCCCCCCATCCCCCTGTCCTTTGTCCCCCACGCCCCCCCTGCCTTTTGCCCCCCTCTTCCCTTTGCCCCCCTCTTCCCTGCCCTCTTTCCCCCCCTTCCCCTTGCCCCCCTCTTCCCTGCCCCTTGCCCCCCTCTTCCCTGCCCCTTGCCCCCCGCCCTTCCACGCCCCTTGACCCCCACCCTTCCATGCCCCTTGCCCCCCCGCTCCTCCATGCCCCTTGCTCCCCACCCTTCCATGCCCCTTGCCCCCCCGCCCTTCCACGCCCCTTTCCCCCCCGCCCTTCCATGCCCGTTGCCCCCTGCCCTTCCACGCCCCTTGCCCCCCCACCCTTCCACGCCCCTTTCCCCCCGCCCTTCCACACCCCTTGCTCCCCCACCCTTCCACACCCCTTGCCCCCCGCCCTTCCATGCCCCTTGCGCCTCCCCTGCCCTTCTACGCCCCATCCCCCCGCCCGCCCTTCCACTCCATGCCCCCTGCCCTTCCACGCCCGGGCAACGCGGTATATCAGCTAGTAGCAAATAAAAAGATCACTTGTGAGCACATTCACATGTCTTAGGCAGGTCTGCAACCCTGCCTTTCACCATTATCCCCAGCATACAGTGCTTCCACAGCAGCAAGTGATTTTGGGAAATGACAAGCAAATAAGCACACAATGTGTCACCTTTTGTCTGAAAAACCATTGTTACATGGAACCCATATAAGCTAATGCTCGCTGTTAACACAGCTTTAAAGCACAGCATGGGAATCAGATGCAAAGCCAGAGAAACCATTCACAGACATGTTTCAACCTTAATGGGTATCATCAGTGTGAAGTTGCTTGTACTGCTGGCTTTTCATTTTCAAGGCTGTAGGGTTTATCATCACTCATAACTTAAAACGTGTCTGCGAGTGGTGGACAAGAAACTGCATTTCAGTTATCAATGAGATTCCTTCTATGATAAATCTGGTGCAGTTTTTGCACTGTTGTCCCTATTTTACTGACCTTGGGATAGACCCTGTAATGCTAAACTTGCTGCAGCAGTCTGTGAGTGACTCCAATGATTTACACTTTCATTCTTGATCTAAAGTAACACAGGTTATTCCTACAGAAAGCTGCTATGTCCGTGTCATGGGAATTATGAGAGTTAAGGTGATCCATATAAAGGAAAAATGGGGGACATGTATTGCTGGGATCTGCTGATACAAATAGCACATGCTTCAGCTAGTAATGAGATAAAGGTCCAAATTTCCTTACACTGAATATTCTTCCATTGTGAAAAGGCTTCCATGCACATTGTATGACTTTGTGCAACATATTTAGCTCATCTCTATTGTCAATCGTCTGACTTTCACATATATATGTGTAGCCCTAGTGCCCCAGCTATCCTCTTTTCTATGGCCCTAACTATATAAGTCCTGTTAGACCCAGGCACTGTGTGGGAACAACTCTCTCATGAGGCCTAGCTTGTTGTTGCAGCCTGGATACACTATTGCTGTATCCAGGGGCTGGCTTAACAACAACCAGAGAGTGTCATCCTTTGGGAGGATACCGACAGGGTCACATGCCCATGATGTGATGCCTGTCAGTATCGGACCTGCCCTGTTATGGGGTAGGGTTACAAGCCCCTCCCCGGGGGTACAAAAGCTGACACTCTCCCAGAAGTCTTCCCTCGCTCTGTGGAGTGGAAGCACTTGAAAGTAAAAGAGCTGTGAAGGGGCCTGCAGGTCCTCAAGCCCGGTGGGTACTACTTCAGGGAATGTGCCTGTCATAACTGTATGTATGCTGCAAACAAAGATCCAGTTGAATACATCTGTTGTGGCTACTTGAATGGAACACTACATGAGTAGTGTGGAGTTAAACAAATGTTCAACAGGAGTGAAACAAGTGGACAACAACTACTGGCCCTAGTTCCTGGATTTTGAACGGCGCTGAAAAGGAGGACACTGTCTGTCCCAGACTGTGTTTCTTGGCACTAAACTATTGCTGCCATGCTACCACTACTGTTTTTATTTGCATTGACTTCACTTCTTTTCAAAATACGCACCTCCTTCTACCAGCCTCATTATGTCTCTAACTCTATTCATATATCTCCATGTCTCCTTCCTTTGCCACTTATCAGTTCACATGAACTCCTTTCTTACCTGCACCCCCTAACACCACAAAGCTATATCCCCTGCACTAAAACACACCCCTACAAATCAGCCTCACACATTCTCTCTCTATCCACGCTTCTCATCCTCGCTTCTGGGGATATCTCTCCCAATCCTGGTCCCTGCCTTATTTCTGTATGCTCCCATCCTCGCCTTCCACATACAACTTCTACTCCTTCGGGTGTTAACCCCTCTAACCTCACGTGGGGCTCCTGCTTTCCTCTCTCTGCTGTTACCGTACCCTTCTTATTCCTCCCGCTCTTATTTTTCCCTCCTTTGAGGCTCACACTGTCCAGATCTTTTCTCCTCTCCCTGTCCACGTGGTGGTTATGTATCGCTCACCTACCTCTACTCATCCCTTTCTGCCTTTCTCTGTCACTTTGAATCCTGGCGCTCTTTCTTTCTCTCCTCAGACTCCCCTTCTCTTCTCCTTGGGGACTTCAATTGCCACCTTGATGACCCCTCTCTCCCTTGGGCTTCCCGCTTTCTCTCTCTCTAACCTCTTATTTTGGCTTTCAACTGTGCACTGCAGCCAGCACCCACAAAGATGGCCACTATCTAGACCTGGTTTTCACTAAAAAACTTCTCTCTCTCCGATTTCTCCATTTTCCCTTTTCCTCTCTCTGACCATCACTTCATCTCTTTTTCTCTTCTCCCCTTCGCCACCTCCATCTACACCTTGCTTCTGCAGATACCTGCGCGCTATTAAACTGCCAGCTTTTGATTTCACTTTACGCTCCTCCTTTTCCTCTCAGCTCTACTCCAGACCCTGCCAACCTAGTCAGGAACTACTACTCTGCCATATCCTCCTCTCTTGATCTACATGCCCCGCTTTCTCTCTGCCATTCTCGCCCTTCTAACCCCAGACCCTGGCTAAATTCCCACACGTGCATGCTACGTTCCTGCGCTCGTTCATCTGAAAGCCTCTGGAGGAAATCTCACAGTCTCGCAGACTTCCTTCACTACAAATTTATGCTATCCTGTTTAAACTCTGCCCTCTCTCAGGCTAAACAAACCTACTTTTCCTCACTAATCAACACGCACAAGTCTAATCCACCCTGACTCTTCTCTGTCTTTGACTCCCTACTCAGACCACCCTCTGCTACCTGTTCTTCTTCCTCCATCTCACATCAGGACTTTGCCGACTATTTCAAGGAAAAGGTGGATTACATGTCAGGCCATCCCCTCTGTATCCTCCTCCATCCTACACCTCTTCCTAACTCTCCTCCTGCATTCCTTGACTGTTTATCTGCTGTCACGGGGGAGAATATGTGGTTGCTGATCTCCTCTTCTCCCATTACCACATGCCCTCTTGACTCCATTCTGTCCCATCTCCTAAAACCTCTTGCTCCTACTTTAATCCCTACGCTCACACACATTTTTAACACCTCCCTCTACTCTGGTACCTTTCCATCCTCCTTAAAGCATGCAACAGATATACCATTACTCAAAAACAGCAAGCTTGACGCTACCTGTCTTTCTAACTATCGATCTGTCTCCCTCCTGCCTTTTGCCTCTAAACTCCTTGAATGTCTTGTATTCTCTCGCTTGCTCCATTTTCTCAACACCTATTCTCTCCTAGACCGTCTACAATCTGGCTTCCGCACTGCTCACTCCACGGAAACAGCCTTCACTAAAATAACTAATGACCTCCATGCTGCCAAAGACAGAGGTCATTACACTCTTCTCATATTGCTCGACCTCTCTGCAGCATTTGACACTGTGGACCACCCACCCTCTTCTACTTCACATTCTCCATACTCTAGGCATTCGTAACAAAGCTCTTTCCTGGATCTCCTCTTACCTCTCTCAGCGTACTTTCAGTGCCTCCCAAACCTGGCCCTATTTCCTCCTTCTACATTATTGTTGGAAGTACCATCATTCACCCAGTAGCCCAAGCACGCTGCCTTGGGGTCACACTCGACTCCTCTCTCACTTTCTTTTCTCACATTCAAAACGTTTCTAAAACCTGTCGCTTTTTCCTCCGCAATATTACAAAGATACGCCCCTTCCTCTGCTGCTCGACTGCTAAAATTTTGACTCAGGCACTTATTCTCTCCCATCTTGATTACTGTAACCTTCTACTGTCCGGCCTTCCTGCCTCTCACCTGTCTCCCCTACAATCTATCCTTAACGCTGCTGCCATAATCACTCTGCTCTTTCCTAAATCTGTCTCAGCATCTCCCCTGCTGAAATCACTCTCCTGGCTTCCTATCAAATCCCATATCACACACTCAATTCTCCTCCTCACTTTTAAAGCTATACACTCTTCTGCTCCTCCTTACATCTCAGTCCTAATTTCTCGCTATACACCATCCCAGCTCTTGCGTTCTGCTCAAGGATGTCTTCTCTCTACCCCTTTTGTTTCCAAAGCCCTCTCCCACCTTAAACCCTTCTCACTGACTGCCCCACACCTCTGGAATGCCCTTCCCCTCAATATCCGACTAGCACCTTCTCTATCCACCTTTAAAACCTACCTTAAAACACACCTGCTTAAGGAAGCATATGAGTAGCTTGATGGCTGATAATTAACAACTCTTACATTAACCTTGGCCCCCTGCAGACGCACTTATCAGAACGCCCTCCTACTGTCTCTGTACGTTCTTCCTTAATAAACAGATAAAACAGGGGGGCAAGGGGTTAATAAACTCCAAATGCAAAAACTCGCAAATACTCGTAGAGTGATGAGCACTCTCCTGATAAGGGATAATAGGGATTGTAATAATAATAATATAGAGACACTTACACGGCCCTGTGTAAGCGTGTGTACACAATGGTATCTTTGATATAGGTAGTTTAGGGCACATGTCCCAGTAACAGTGCTCAATCCACTTCAGACATAATTGAAATCCATGCATAAATCATCAGTGTCCACATATCATGGTAGATAAGAAGCACATAAAGCCAAAAAACAGAGTATTGGACCCAGTGTTTGAAATACAGTGATTCTTCTATGATGCAAAAACTGCCCAAAGGCTGGAGTCAATAAATGGTTAACATACCATCATTCTTGTAGAACTCCACAGGGCAATAAATCCTCACTGTAACACTGTTACCGGTCAGCAAATCCCCATGTGAAGGGGAAAAACAATACTCACAGATGGCAGCTCCATATGGTGCGTGCATCACGCTCAGAAGTCATGCTGAGAGGGAATCCTAGGATAGCAGCAGTGCACAGCAAGTAGAGAAGGGGACCAGCAGAGTGTGGGTTAAAAATATACTTTATTGTGGCAACATAGTAACGGGGACAAACACTCTGACGCGTTTCGGACAAAAAGTGTCCTTTATCAAAGACGACAGGTATCCCAGAATGTCCAAGAAAAACTGATGCTTCTAATTGTGCACAGACATACACTACATACAGTCCAGAACAAGTAACTGTGCTTAGAATTATAAACACCCTTCTGTTCACCACTGATGAATGAGTATATAATAAATCACCCCACTTCTACCGTATCCCGTGACTACCCACGGGTAGGGGCTGCAATGTGGTAAGGAGGAATATATAGTAGCTATACCGCCGCGTCCCTATGAGAGGACACTCAGCTAGTATGCCGCTACCCTCCGCCACTGCCCTCCTAAACCCGGTGTCACATACGGGGAAGAAATCCTCACTGCGGAGGTAGGGGAGGGAGATCTCAAACGTATACACTCACAGTCTTGACGTGCCGGGTCTCCGGTCGATACTGAAGGTGATGACGTCGGTAACCTCTGATCCAGAAGGAAAATGCAGCGTGCTCCAGCCAATTTAAGTCAGGCAAAAATGGGGTTTGTACGGCAGTTCACTGCTGCCGCAGGGGTATAAAAGTGGATGTCCCACACGCAAAGATAATAAAAAGGTTTATTTAGTGCATATACACTGGCGACACACTTTATTCGAGCTCGGCTAGTCCCACGAATTCGGGTATACCCGGGTGTATTGAGGTTTGTGACTGTTTTCTGCCCGAGTGCATTGGGTTATTTTCCAGGCAGGGATTGAAGCATTTTATTCCCGCTGGCTGCAATACTGCACAGTATATATATATATACTGCATTACAATTCATGAATTTATGCCATCTGGTAGACACGCGAAGCATTGCAGCCTATTAAATCCTAATCATTATCATTTAACAGATCAGCCGCCCGTCAGCCAGGCATGAACCCAGGCTGGGAAGGCAAACGCAACGGGGCTTGTCAGAGGTGAGGAGCGACGCATTCCAGGTATCTGCCAGGTACATACTGGGTATTTGCTCGAATAAAGTGTGTCGGTGCAGTACACAAAAAACTGCTACAGAGTAGTGCATATACACAAAAAACTGCTACATTTAACCATGCTTTGAATATGGATCGGGGACAACTTCTGAGGAGAAGGAAACCGAACAGTAATATCCATAACAACGCAACAAACCAGTTACCACTGTTCATAACCACGTTCTCTAAACAGGCTGAGCAGATTAGATTTATCTTACAAAAGCATTGGGGAATTTAAAAATTAGACACAGACCTTGATCCATACACTATGTCTAACCCAAGAATGGTATTTAAGAAAGCAAAGACCATTGGCAGTTACGTGTCGCCCAGTATGTACTGCTCAACAAAGAACAGCACCAAAAAGTTACCTAGGGGATTCTTTAAATGTGGGCATTGCAGTCTCTGCAGATATGCTGAACCAATAAAATCTTTGAGGAATATCTATACTAACCATGTATATCGCATTGAGTCATTTATGACCTGCAACACGAATTTCGTTATTTATCTTCTGAGGTGTGCTTGCGGGAGTGGCTATATAGGTAGGACCATCAGAGCACTTAAAGTTAGAATAACTGAGCACATTCGCAGTATCAGGAACTGTGATGACCGCTTTCCTGTAGCGCGCCACTTTAACACATGCCCCTTAGGATCAATCACTACATTTACATATAGTGCTATAGAAAACATTCCTATACATCCTAGGGGAGGAAATAGGGAGGCGTCATTGAATTGTAGGGAGATGTTCTGGATTCATGCCCTTGGGACACTGGCACCCAGAGGCATGAACCAGGACTGGGAACTCAAACATTTTTTGAAATAATCTTTTGCTCTAATGTATGTGTCTGTACATTGGACATGTATGTTAAAGAATATACAGTCCTCTACACTTACTTTATGTGTTAATCAAGGCCGATGAATATCTGTGCAAAATTGGTCCTCTGAAAGACAAAAAAGTTTGTGCATAAACTGCTGCTCCATTTGGACCCCAATATACATTATGAATTTGATGTGTTTTATACTATTAATTAGCATATTACACCTATGTCTTGTCCGTTGATCTGACACTATCTTCAATTATAGATATACAAGGGAAATATATATTCCTCTAATAATTCATATATATATACAAGCATTTACAGACCTAGGGTCTCTTGTAATGAGTTATGGTTTAATTTTGTCCTTCAATTTAGTATACAACCTCCATTCCAGTGTAGGATTCGCAGATTCATTTTTATCTGATTTTAACATTTGCTATATATGTTGTTGTTGTTTTTTCTTGATTTACCTAGGTTTTTGAATCTTGTTATATTGATTTTTTAATCCTTTCCCCCTTCCCCCTTCTCAGTCTTTCCCCCCCCCCCCCCCCACCTCTCCGTCCGCTCACTCATCCACCTTTTCCACACATGATGATTTACTGTGTTAGTAGGCTTAGTGTTTATGTTAGGGAACATTGGAGTGTAACTATGCAGTGTTGCCATCTGTGTCAGAGGAGGGGTTTTGCGAGCTGGTGAGAGCAGCGCGTCACTCCCCTCCCCTTGTTACACACTTATGATATTGAGCTTCTCTATTGGTTCACATTTGTGACCAATGAGGTTGTATCTCGGCGATTTCGCACCAAAACAACGCAGCGCTGTGACGTAGGTGGGCGGGGACTACTCTATAAGACGGCAAGGGGGAATGACGCGAATCAGCTCTTTGATAAAGGACACTTTTTGTCCGAAACGCGTCAGAGTGTTTGTCCCCGTTACTATGTTGCCACAATAAGGTATATTTTTAACCCACACTCTGTTGGTACCCTTCTCTACTTGCTGTGCACCGCTGCTATCCTAGGATTCCCTCTCGGTATCTTTGATATATCCTCAAAATAGTCCCAAGGGGAGGAGGAGGGGTAGGAGTGGTTATTGTGATAACAACAAAATACTTACACGGCCCTGTGTAAGTAAAGATGTTGTATAGTGGTCTGTGGGTTTCAGCTTAAACCTTCCAGGATGCAGACCAAAATCAAGGCACCAATATAAGTTCTTTAAATGAAAGCTGCAGTCAGGACTCCCCTCTCAGGTGGTTGGGGTTAGACAGTCCTTCTTATTCTCCCCGATCCAGCAGTTCAGGGGGGGGGGTGAGTGAGGCACGGTGCCAATATAGAGTTTAAAAAATGACATTTATTAGATTAGAACAGCCGCACAAATAAACACAGGGATAGCACTCACATCAAATAATCTTTTGGCTCTTCGTCGTATGACAGTGAAACTCTCCAGCTGCAAAAGCTGCTCGGCCTCCATGTCCGGAGTGCAGGGAGAGAACGCGCCTCTGCTTGGGAGCAAGCTGTGGCTGTCAGAGTAATCACTGGCTACGGAAGCCTCAGCTGGACAAAAACGAGTATTGTTGGAGCAACGCGTTTCACCGCGAACACGGCTTCCTCAGGCTCTTAAATTTTTGTTGGAGGGGTCCCATCAGTATATATAGACCCTCAGAGATGGTTGATTACATAATTAAAGGGGACTCTCCCCACAAATGCATCTTTAAAGCTCAAAGTGAGTCTAGCCAATCCATCTGTCTGGATATCAGTACTCAACATGGCTAATTATACCTCTATATAGAAGACATGCTTAACACCCTTTTAAACAGTAATACTAAACAAAGTTTAAAGGAAAAAATAATTCAGAAATATTCTTGATGTTACAATAGTTTATCACATGAGTTTTTTCACATATATTTAAAAATCTAGAAAAATAATATTTCTTTATGCATTTTAATCAGACTTAATATGGATTAAAAACAGTCTAAAATTGGCATAGATATATTTAAAATTTGCAGATAAGCTAAAAGGTGGTACTAGGGAAAAGGGGGAAAACAAATGGAAAAAACCTTCCTACCAACCAATCAGATTGTAAGCTCTTCAGAGCAGGGACTCCTTTTCCTAAGTGTTACTTTTAAGTCTGAAGCACTTCTTCCCTTTGTGTTATTTATATCTTTTTATGTGTTATTTATATTTTATTATTTATATGATTGTTACTATAACTGCTGTGAAGCGCTATGTACATTAATGGCACTATACAAATAAAGACATACATATATACATACATACATGAGTTGCCAATGTGGACCATCCTGACTGCACCAGGATCCTCACCAGCTGGAGGTGCTGCACTATGAAGGGTCATCCCTGAGAGCCTGTCCTCATGTCTCCCCATACCATCGCGAGTTCTCAAGGCCTTCTGTTCTACCAAACAGATATGCACCGCATCAGAATACACCGGTAGCTATATGATCTCACTTAGGGCGGGGGAAAAGGTGCTACATGTGTATTCAGACACTAATAATAGTATTGTGTTTTTCATTTCAGAGAGGAATGGCAGGTAAAGGAAGACAAAGTAAGAAGAGTCATCAAACAGGTTGTAAAATGGGATGTAAATTGTATTAGCAGAGACAAGGAAGCTTACCGGAGCAACCTGAGAAAATTTACATCACTACTGAAAATCGGGGGTCACCTGATACTCTTTGGGGGTTTAAATATGACATATTATACAGTTAATGAGCACAGGTTCTTTATCCTGTCATATGATGAGAAGTTTTTAAGAGAGGCTCTCAGGGATGCAGGGTACATCATTGAGAATATGGATGTGCTCCCCAGCAGAAAGGGCTCGGATTTGTTAGATCATGAACACGTTGCATGTGTTATAGCGCGCAAGGAGAGGGAGGTTTAATGATCTAATTATGACAGATTAAAATTTAGATAGGAGAGTAAAATAAGAATTTGGAGCCTATGCAGTAAACGGCGCTAATGGCCTTTGGCAGGGCTTTGAACTCGCCAAGTTTTTGCCGAGTTGCTCTCATGGTATGCAGGAAGGCCCGAATATCTGTGAGAGCAGCCTGAGCAAACATGGCGAGCAGCTGAAGGTGAGATGACCTGCCCTGCCGATAAGGGCTCCCCCGCCGAGATCCACCTGCTGCAGCAGCGAGATCCTCCTCTGTCAGCAAGAATGTTGGCGTTTAAAAAATAGTTTTAAATTTAAATGTTTTTATTAGTGTAGATGAGCAGGGGGTCTCCGGAGTTGAACAGCGTTGGTTTCAGGTCCGGGGACCCCCTTCTTCCCGAGATACAGGCCCCATTATGGGGTTAGAAATACAAAAAACACAGCGCACAACGCTCTTAGTGCATAAAAAATTATATTAATAACCAATAAGGTAAGGTGAGTATTATGCGTACATTAGGACAGATAAAACAAGCATTTCAGGGTTAATGTTACCCAAGCACCAACGGACGCCAATGATGATGTCGTGGCTCTCTCCTTCTCAATCCCTCAACCTCAGGGTAGGGCCTGGGTGGTCTCCGATCGAGTAGCAGTCAGTCCAGCCCTCAGCCTCAAAATGGGGCTTAGGTGGTCTCCGATTAGGTACCAGACAGTCCAGCCAGATCGCCGTGCAGAGCGGTGATGTCTGTAACTGCAGGAGTCTCTGTAGCAGCGGAGCACACGCTGTTTGGTATCCGATCCGGCGCTTCCGGGTCCGTGACGTCACACAGCAGCGACAGCGCGTCGCAAGCCTACAGAACACCGGGCCGGTTCTCAGGGAATGCTGAAGAGTTCAGGGTTCGCCAAAAGTCTTAATCCAACGCGTTGCGAGACCACAGGGGTCTCTTCATCAGGGTTTATTGACACATAATCGTAATAGCATTTAAATACCCCTCGCTTGTCATCGATTGGCCCCTCAATTGGGAATGGCAACCAATCCCAAGACAGCGGGGAGGAGTCAAATTACTCCAAGGATAAACGGGTGCAAACACATTGCCCTTGGTAACCTAATACAATAGAATAAACTTTATTAAACATAAAATGACACAAAAAACCACAAATAGTGTATGATGACTCTAAAACAAAGAGAAAAGGCATTAGTACACAATTCATTTGAACAGCTGCATCTATATCAAAAAATATATGCATAAATCCATATTTTGCACATGTTATATTGTTACATTGAAAAAGAAGCATGAAATTAAGAATTCATTAAAAATGGTTTAATAAATAGATAAAATGTAGAAAATTATGAATATAAATAAAAATAAAAATAAAAACCAGCTCAGAATATAAGAGATATATATGCTAAAAGGACTTAAAAAACTTAAAAGAGAGGAACTATCCTATACAGCAGCGGCAGCTCTTATTCGAGCAAATGCCGCTGGCTGTATGAGGCTGGGAAGCGGGTAGCCGCGGCGCGTGGCGGCGCACTGTGACGTCACAGTCACAGGCGCGCCCGGCTTCCCCGGCTTCCCCAGGCTTCCCCGACACCCCTGGACATCAAATTAAGGTAAGCGGGGGTGCGGGGAAGCAGAGGGGCAGAGCAGAAGCCGGGCTCGGGGTCCGGAAGGATAGTAAATTGCGCGCGAGGTGGAGGGGGGGTGCGTGTGGGAAACGCGGCGGCGCGCGGATATTACTGGCGGCAGCTGGGGTAGATCCCGGCATGCCGCCGGCATTTAGTGCGATAAAGTATGTCGCTACTGTACCTCCAATTAACAGGGGTCAATATAGGGACCATATATCTATATCCTCATTGTGGCCTCCTGGATATAAAGTTCCCAATTTATGTATCCACAAGGTCTCCTGGAATGATAAATCCTTCACCCTATCACCGCCCCTTCTATTGTGAGGGACATATTTGATACCTTTAAAACGCAAAGACGAGGGATCTTTATTCTGGTACAGAGTATAGTGCTTTGAGATACTATGTTTAAAAAGACCATTTTTTATGTTTCGTATATGTTCTTGAATACGTATTTTTAATTGGCGCTTAGTGCGCCCTACATAGAGCAAACCACAGGGGCACTCAATTAAATAAACTATATGGTCGGAATTGCAATTGATAAAATCTGAAATTTCATAGATTTCCCCAGTTTTTTAACATATGAAATTCTTACTGTCAGGGTGCAAATGTTTGCACACTGAACATTTCCCACATTTGAAATTTCCACAGGGTTTAGTACTCAACCATCTTTTATCTCCCACAGGGGCATCTTTGATATTGATGTCACTCGGGGACAAAGTGTTTTTCAGGTTTTTGGCTTTTCTGTATATAAACCTTGGGAACTTCGAAATGTGGATCCCCAAGATTGGGTCGTTTGACAGGATTGACCAGTGTTTTTTTACAATCTTTTCAATATGCAAAGTCATTGAATTAAAATTTGTAATAAAAGCAACATTACATTTTTCCTCACGTTTTTCCTGTTTGTTTCGTTCTTTGATTTTTGGAACTAGCATTTGCTTTCTATCTAGTTGTCTTACCCTATCCAGATCATCAGTAAGTTTTTTTAAAGGATAACCTCTTTCCAAAAATCTTGAGGTTAGGTCACTGGCCTGTTTCTCAAAGTCTGTGTCCAAACTACAGTTTTTCCTCAATCTATAAAACTGGCCTCCGGGTATATTTTGGATCCAAGATTTTTTATGATTGCTTGAGGCCATCAAGAGGTTATTTGAATCGACATCTTTAAAGTAGGTTTTACTGACAAGCTTCCCTTCATCGGATACTGTCAAATTCAAATCCAAACAATTAATATCCCTGACACTATCCACATGGGTGAAAGTGAGATTCCTATCATTATTGTTAATGTATTTCAAAAAAAGACTTACAGAGTATTGATCCCCATCCCACAGACATATAATGTCATCTATGAACCGCCGCCAAATAATAATATTGTCTCTAAAGGGGTTGTTGTTCAAAATAAACTTGTGTTCCCATTATGGGGTGCCTGTAGCTCCTATGCATTGGATTCCTGCGTCACGTGATCGGGACATTTCCATGCATAGGAGATACCGGCACTCCATAACAGGGCCTGTATCTCGGGAAGCAAGGGGTCCCCAGACCTGAAACCAACGCTGTTGAACTCCAGAGACCCCCTGCACATCTACACTATTAATAACATTTAAATCTAAAAATATTTATTAAACACCAATACACCACCCCCCACCAGTGCCCCCCCCCCATAATGTAAAACCATGACGTATTTTTTTACATACAGGATTCATACCCCGGCGGGTGTCCGCCAGCCCCACAGTGCACCAGAGGGGACGTCCACAGGGCCTGGGGGTCTCCGGGTCATCCCCGCGGGTCACCGTGGTCCCTAAATTGCCCATTATTAAACACATTAGCCAGCACAAGTAAAGTAAATAAATACAGTTCTACTTACAAAATGCTCAAAGAACTAGATTGGGCATCACTCAAGTCTAGGCGCAAAGTTCACCTTTCCTGTCTTGCCTTCAAATACTTTCTGGGCAAGCTACCCACCTATCTGAACAAGCTCCTCACCCCTACCACATGCAGCACTTATCATCTGAGATCTGACTCCAAAAGACTGTTCATGGTCCCAAGGCCAACAAAGTATCCGGCCGCTCCTCCTTCTCTTACCGTGCACCCCAAAACTGGAACAACCTACCGGAGACTCTCACATCCACCACCAGTTTAAGTTCTTTCAAAACGAGGCTGTCTCACATTTTAATTTTGTCTGTAACTGTTACATACGCCTATAATATACATCTTCTCTAACTGTGCATGCAATGTATTGTATATAATGTTCTGTATACCCTGTTCATTTATGTATCTGTATTTGTAACCATGTATTATTTGTCATATTAACTATACCCAGGACATACTTGAAAACGAGAGGTAACTCTCAATGTATTACTTCCTGGTAAAACATTTTTATAAATAAATAAATAAATAAATACGCTGGCGGTCCTCTTCACGATACAGCAGGTATTTATTATACCTCCGTTGGCAGACAACATACATACATAATAAATACATTCTAATGGCCCCTAACCCCTTAATCACCTTAGCGGTTAATAACCACTATAGTAATTAAGGGGTTAACCCACCCTGCCCCGCTACCCACCCGGGAGGCCTAAGCACCGACCCCGGACCCACTATACCCACCCTGTACCCATTGAGTAGTATAGTGGTACATCATACCCATATAATAATATGGGCATGATAAGCCACTATAGTACTCAATGTGCACCCTAATCACAATACATTAATGCTCAAAACACACAATAATAAAACATAACAAAAATTTAAATAATCACAATTCACTAAATAAAAACACTAACCAGCTAATACAATTAATACAAGCAATAACCAAATCAACAATGAATGAATACAAACATTAACCATCACAGCACTAAATTAATAAAACAACTCAGAATTATTTCAAACAGTAACCAATCAAACAATTAATTACTAAAACAACTCGAAATTAATTGTAACAATAACCAATCAAAACATTTAATTAATACAACAGCATTTAATTCATAGAAACATTAAACTACCAAGAAATGAATTATTTAAAAATATCTGAAACACAACTATTAAACGCATTAGTCAACACAAGACATTAATTTAAATCAAAAATCATTTGCAAACATTTTATTTAAATAAAGCAGCAAAATACCAAAGAATGACATCCACATATTAAAGTGACATCGCAAAAATCACCATCCATACAAAGCCACAAATGACACAAAAATATTGTCCTAATAATGTATTAATGTGTACCCTAACGTAGTACAGATTAATACATCATCAGTCAATGTGCCTCCAAAAAATAATTAAAATACAGATCCAATGTTAAAACCTGTAAAAAAAAAATACATTTACATATATGCAATAATTAACTTACCATTAGAAGCGTTGGCCCTTTGACTCCCGGGGAAACAGGAAGCTCACGTACTGTACCTCGAAGATCTCAAACAGCATCCGATGCCATCCGCCATGAAGATCCAGCTCAGGTACCCAAATCTTCTTTCTTTAATCAGCTTCTTCTATCTTCATCATCACCATTTCTTGATCTTCTTTATCTTCTGTCTTCATCTGTCAATCCAAAAAGCACTTGGGGTGTGTAATCCTGGGCTTTGAAATGCAGGGGTAAGCAATGTATAATTTAGACTTCTGAGCCCCCCTGCTGATCTTGTCCCCATGTGTCTGGGACTGACATTCTAAGGTGTTAAGTGGGGAGGGGAGTGGTGAACAGTTTGTCCTGACAGATGTCCAGGGAAGTAGATTTGGCTAGGAATGCTAAGCAGCTGAAGTGCCAGGCTCGCAAATGCTCATAGATGACGGGAATGGAAAACAAAGCACTACCTTGCTGATGCACGGTGAATAAAGGGTATAATGCAGTACCAATTCTGTGCCTCAAAAAAATAATTACAAAATATTTATAAATAAATACACCCCCCCCCCTACCCCTTAAAACATACACTACAGAAATGGGCAAAATAACTATTATCCACATATGGATAATAATGCATTTGTCCATTTCAATTGCATTTATCACAATAAATAAAATAAATACATCTTGCACTCACCCTTGCCCGGCTGCCACACGATGAAGGTCGTCCTCATCCTCATCACCGTCCATGTCCCCCCCCGATGCTGCAAAACATACACAAGAATAAAAAGAGCCAATCTAAAGTCCCCTAACCCCTTAATTACCTTAGCGGTTAGTAACCGCTATAGTAATTAAGGTGTTAACCCACCCTCCCCCACCACTCACTCGAGAGGCCTAAACACCCACTACCCACCCGGGAGGCATACCCACCCTTGGGGACAATACCCCCTTCCCCCACTACCCACAACAAAAACAATACATAGAACATCCTTACAAAAAACATTACTATATTTAATAAACAATACATAACCCACCCACCCCCCATGCCCCCCATAAAAACATGATTTATTCTTGTCCATATAGAGTTAATACCCCAGACCAACGGTAGTCCCCAGTGGTCCTGACATGTGTCCACAGGCCCCACAGTGCACCAGTACCCCAGGGTCTGGGGGTCTCCGGGTGGTTTCCACCAGGTACTGTGAGCCTCCAGGTGGTCCCCCCGGGCCCCAAATGTGGTCCATGGGTGGGTCATCCTTCTCTTGAAACTGCAAGTTCCCTCTGTCCTCCGTTGCCAGCAAAATACATAGCAAAATCATTCTAATACACCCTAACCCCTTAATCACCTTAGCGGTTAATAACCGCAAAAGTAATTAAGGGGTTAACCCTCACCCACTACACAGCCACAAGGCCTAACCACCCTCCCCAGGCAAGTACCCCCACCCTATACCCATTCATTTGTACAGTATACACACACATATATATATATATATATATAACACCATATGATACCGGTTGCAACACGACATCAAGGGACAGCACGCAGGTAAGTAAATCATAAATTTTCTATATTTCATGGAAGACACAAAAACCGTTTCGGTACTGCACCACCTTGAGAAAGGTCCCACTGGGGGACCAAAAAGTCGTTTTTTGTGTCTTCTATCAAATATAGAAAATGTATGATTTACTTACCTGCGTGCTGTCCCTTGATGTCGTGTTGCAACTGGTATCATATGGTCTGTTATTGATTTATGGGATAAGCACCAACATTTATTTACTTGCAAATGGTGTGCCGGCTGTGTATTGGATTATATATATACAGGCATACCCCGCTTTAAGGACACTCACTTTAAGTACACTCGCGAGTAAGTACATTTCGCTCAATAGGCAAACGGCAGCTCGCGCATGCGCCTGTCAGCACGTTCTGAACAGCAATACTGGCTCCCTACCTGTACCAAAGCTGTGCACAAGCGGGAAGGCTATAGAGCCTGTTACACGTGTGTTATTTACATCAGTTATGCACATTTATGACAATTGCAGTACAGTACATGCATCGATAAGTGGGAAAAAGGGAGTGCTTCACTTTAAGTACATTTTCACTTTACATACTGTACATGCTCCGGTCCCATTGCGTACGTTAATGCGGGGTATGCCTGTATATATATATAAAAGGGGGAACAGCTAGCACTCCATAAAACAGTGCGGTGCATGTCCTATAAAGATACACAGAAAAAACAGTCCGCTCCAGCTAGAGCAAACAAAAGACAGCACTCAAGGTAAATGAAAGGTCTTTTTTCATTTACCTTGAGTGCTGTCTTTTGTTTGCTCTAGCTGTACCTTTGAAAAAAGTCACTCCACGTGACGAAACACGTCAGGACGTATGCAACGTCATTATGTCATCACTGGGGGATGGTGTATCGTGGCCAGATCGCGTCTCTAGTGCTGCAGGAGGCTATTAGCATCGTGAACTCATTGGAGTTAGCTGTGTGTGCTGGGACTGTTTATGCAAAGTACCCAGGTTTTCCCTGAGCTGTGTGAGGACATTTAAGGACTCTATCTGTTTCTGCCGACGGCTTACCAACCCGATGAGGCGTTGACTATATGTGTTCACAACTGCTTGAATTCATGCTTTCCTTGTGAGTGAGCCTGTTTCCTCGAACCCCATATCCCTTGTCAATAAATGTCATAGATTTTATGCTATGGGCCGTGCGCTTTCTGTTCCTCTGTTGCAGATTCCATTTGGAGTTGTTCATCCTCTTGAAAGCAGCCCCCCATCCCAGCTTGGATTCAAATTCTACTTATTGGATTTCTAAAGGGACTGTTTTTAACAATACTATTTTATTTTTATATGTCTTTTGTTTTTTTGTGTTGATTTTGTTTGCTAAAGCACTTTTGTGTGCAGGTTATGTGATGTTTCTTTTGATACAGCAGTTTATATTTTTTTATCTTTGATATATTATAAAAATATATAGTGTATTGTATTGTATGTCTTTATTTATATAGCGCCATAGTGTAGTTGTTTCTTAAATAGAAGACATCTTTGGTATAAACAGAAATGGGGACTCACACTTTCCCAGCGAATAAACAGCAGTGGTAACCAGATAGGTTTTCAGCTCGGGTGGACTCGGCGCGATATCATCAATGTAAAACAAAAATCACACTCTTAGTGCAACATTGTATGTTCAATAGATATGTTATTTTAAGACGAATGATATTGCACTTACATTTTAACAATGAGCGACCCCTCCCCAGCCATAGGCGGGGGAGTGGGGGGTTTCATGACCAGGAGGGGGCCAGCCTTCCCCTCTCAGGCAAATGCCCAAGCATCGCCCTCCACGATCCAGGGGAGGAGCCAACAGAAGCTTCTTTTTAAGGCGAAGCTGGCGGGGGCAAGTCTCTTTGCCATTCACGGCCGGGGTCATCGGCACCACTGGTTCCCTTCCCGTTACGGCCGGGGTCCTGGGTTTATTAGCTCCCCCAGCCACCTCGACCCCGGTGACTCTTCTGACGGCCGGGGTCCCGGATGCAGTTTCGATGCCAAGGTAAGCGATTCCAGCCGGGGCCTTTTCAACTCCACAGTTGTGCGTCACTAACGAGTTGGGCACACATTTGACAAAGGAGGAGAAGGAGAGTATTTGGGCGGGGGATTTTGTGGAAATCCTGTCACTACTACCCAATTACAGGGAGGCACTGGCACGATCTGATAAGAAAGGAGAGGCTAGGAACAACGACGTCGAGAAGCGTCACAACACGCGCACGTATGCCAATTGGGCCGGTGTGTTCAGAATCTTAGCCGCGGTAATCGGGGAGAAGTCCCCCCACTTATGTTCGGCTCTGTTTAAGTATGAAGATATGATTGGGGAAGCCCACCAGAGGCACGGGGGTAGCGGCTGGTGGGTTTATGATGAGAGATTTAGACAGAAGATGGCGGCACACAAAGATAAAGTAACATGGGACATGAAGGAGACAGACCTCTGGATTGACTTGATCGGCTTATCAGACAAGTCAGAGCCCTTTCAGGGAGGGGTGGAGGGGGGGACGCGCTGCCGTGAATGCGGTAAAACAGGGTGATAGCCGCCAGGAGGTGTGCTGGGCCTTTAATGACGAGCGGTGCACATACGCAAATTGTCGCTTCAAGCACCAATGCTCCACTTGTGGAGGGACTCATCCGCAGGCAAAATGCTTTAAGAGCAGGGGACGCGGTTCCATGAGGGGTGGGCGGAAGGCTGGACAGCAAGGCGCCTTCTCCAATAATCTTCCAAAGTCTGAGCCCCTGGCTGGAAAGCTACCCTAATATGGAGGCTTCCCGGCTGCTCCTCGACGGGTTTTCCGAGGGGTTCAGGATCCTGTTTGTGCACCAAGCGGGATCTGGGGTTGAACGGAATTTGAAATTGGCAAGGGTCTACAATGAAGTAGCAAGGGAAAAGGTGGGTAGGGAGGTGGAGTTGGGGAGGATGGCAGGTCCATTTGCCTATCCCCCTCTTCCCGATTTCAGGATCTGACCACTGGGGGTGGTCCCCAAGAAGGACCCAGGGGCATTCAGGCTAATCCAGCACCTTTCCTACCCCGAGGGCTCATCGGTGAACTATGGCATCAATCGCGAATTGTGCTCAGTCAGTTATGCGAGCTTTGATCAGGCAGCAGCTCTCGTGGCTTGCATGAGTACGGGCGCATTGCTGGCAAAGGCAGATATTAAGTCTGCCTTTTGGCTGCTACCAGTGCACCCTGAGTGTTTCCACTTGCTAGGTTACATGCTCGGCGGTCAGTACTTCATTGACTTGTGCCTTCCCATGGGCTGCGCGCTATCATGTTTTTACTTTGCGGCTGTATCCTGCACCTGGGCTGGCGATTGAGTATAACTCATAAATGCTTTATACCTATAAATGCTTTTATTTGTCCTATGTTTGTGAGTTATGGTGAGTAAAAAAAGTGACAGAAACCCTCCACAGGAAAGCAAATATGCAAATACAACTGTATCCCATAGCTTCTTTGCATACCCAGTTAATCAACCCCACACTGATGAGACCCATTAAGGTCGAAACAGCTGTCTGTGGGTGGTTTTCTGGGTATGCACCTTAACCCTGGCTGTGCTCAAAGCTGTGACCTTGCAGCAAGCTTAAGCCTATAGGGAACCATGTTTTTAAAATGGTTTTTGAAGCAAAAAGTGGCACTGCGTGCTCATTTGCATGTCATTTCCCAGAATCCCTTGCTGCAGTGGAAGTGCTGTATGCTGGGTGATAATGGTGAAAGGTGGGTTTGCAGACCTGCCTAAGACATGCAGATGAGCATACAGTTGTATTTGCTTTCCTGTGGAGGGTTTTTGTCACTTTTTTTACTCACCATAACATAACTCAGTATTATGGCCAAAATGAGTGCTACTGAGCGTGGCAAATGTATACGTACAACAGAAGACACGGGTGCCCAATGCTACATCAAATTGACAAAACATATATGGTAATGAGTATAAAGTTTAAATACTTGAATAATAATAGTAATTACTTGGTTGTTTAGTTAAACCCTTTGGCCAAAGTGTCGTAAGCCTGCATACAAACGTCAAGGTAAACCAAAAATGCAGGTCCTAACACTAAAGCTGTGAACCCTTCCAGTTACCTCTGTATGAGGGGAAGGAACTGCAGTGAGTTCTGTCCATTGCTGCTAGTTGTCAGAACCTCCCAAGTTAAAAAGGTGGGGAGGGGCGAGCTCTGGGGGGAGGTGCCACCTAACCTCCATAGACTGTTACCAGTCAGAAATTAATTAACACACATTTCCAGACAGCTCAAACTCCTACATCCACCACATCATGAATATATATTTATGCCAAAATGAGTGCTACTGAGCGTGGCAAATGTATACGTACAACAGAAGACACGGGTGCCCAATGCTACATCAAATTCACAAAACATATATGGTAATGAGTATAAAGCATTTATGAGCTATACTCAATCGCCAGCCCAGGTGCAGGATACAGCCACTCCAGTACCGTCTGATGTGGAGGAATACAGCGACACTGCAAGTCTGTTCCAAGTACGAAGGGATGGAAGCAGAGAGTTACCCTCCACTTGCTCCGGTACTTGGAACAGACTTGCAGTGTCGCTGTATTCCTCCACATCAGACGGTACTGATTGAGTATAACTCATAAATGCTTTTATTTGTCCTATGTTTGTGAGTTTGCATTTTTACATATCCTACCCCATATAAATTTGTCAACCTTAATACGCTATTAGTGCACCTGTTTTTTGTTTGTTTTTTCTGTGTGTGTATATATATATATATATATATCTATATATATATATATATATAGATATATATATATATATATATATCTATATATATATAAACAAAAAAAAACTGCGCTCCTCAGGTGTATACTGACACTGATGTCTGTGGAAAAAATGCTATTTTTACATCAGCAATATAGAACTGGCAAAAAAACAAATGAATATTGTGATGGCTGATTGACTCACACCAATAAAAACACACACAATGTGATGAATATAAAAAGCTAAATAAGCTAATGGTTAAAAGCTACTGATAATATTGCTATACCAATTATTAAATGAAAATACTACAAATATGCAGTGAGTGTCGATAAATGTTCTATTGCCACACAGATGGCAATAAATTAATAAATACATTTTGTAAATTAATCCTTTTTTTTAAATCCTTGTTTTAAAAGCCAATTACAGTAATACTCCACTTTAAACTATCTGTATAAAAGCACCAATCTCTATATCTACATTTAACCCTCCTGGATTCAACATATTGAGACGGTGAATCCAGAAGGTTTCTCTTGTTTTACATTGAGGATGTTACGCCGAGTCCACCTGAGCTGAAAACCTATCTGGTTACCACTGCTGTTTATTCACTGGGAAAATGTGAGTCCCCATTTCTGTTTATACCAAAGATGTCTTCTATTTAAGAAACAACTACACTATATATTTTTATATTCTCTCCACATACGGTGATATCTGCGCTCCCCAAATCTGTCTTTGGAGATCTACCTAAGGAGAATTGGACTGTCTCTCTAAAGGGTTGATTTTATATCACTTATAATTTATTATATGTAACACATTTGCACGTTTATCAATATAAGTGAGCACAATATTATTTAATATAATTTATTCATTCATATTGTATTTGACTCATAGAGGAGCGCCAGAATCACTTTTTCTTGCACAAGCTACCCATCTACCTGAACAAGCTCCTCACCCCTACCACGCAGCACTTATCATCTGAGATCTGACTCCAAAAGACTGTTCATGGTCCCGAAGCTCAACAAAGTATCCGGCCGTTTCTCCTTCTCTTACCGTGCACACCAAAACTGGAACAACCTACCGGAGACTCTCACATCCACCACCAGTTTAAGTTCTTTCAAATCTAAGGCTGTCTCACATTTTTATCTGGTCTGTAACTGTTACATACGCCTATAATATATAGTGTCTTTAACTGTGCATGCAATGTCTTGTATATAATGTAACTGTATTTGTAACCATGTATTATTGATTTAAATGTTGGCCATGTTTTTATTTTTTACATACAGGATTGGTACCGCAGGCAGTGGGGACCCACGGGGACCACCTGAGGACCCCCGGACACCCGTTGGAACCACTCCAGGGCCCCCAGACCCCCATGGGAACCACACGAGGGCCCCCAGACACCTATCGCTAGCGGTAACTCGCCTGTTTTGGGAATTTTGCTATCAAAGGTAATTGACGCTTTCTGAATACCGTGATAGCAACACTCACAAAAACAGCGATTTAAGTGGCCCGGTGATTTATTTTATGAACACTTACTCCATTGGCCCCTTAATGTACTTCTGTGTGTTCCCGATACTTACAGATATTTACAGAGCTCAGAAGCTTCATCCCATGATGTGCCATCTGCATGATTTAGTTACACATGTATTCAGGATGTAGTGTATTAAACACACTGTAGCTCAGCAAGGTCTTAGTTAATCTTTGCAGTACTGACACTGAAAAATTGTGTTTCTTTCTGTTTTAAGTAATATTTAAAACCTTATGAGACAGCCCTGGGGATATGATGGGTTGTGATTTCTCAGCTAGCAGAAAGACAACAAATATTAGAAGTGTTAATATGTAAAATAAGAATCCTTGTGTTCAAATAAAGTTCTGTACAATCCAATGTTAATATCTGTTCTCATCGGTTGTGTGATGTTATATTTCATTGTTAAAATGACTTAAAACGTATCCAACATCACATCAGATGTAGCAGAAAGATTGCACCAAAGGCTTGCAATGGATTCCAGTCCCCTCAAACATTATCATCATGATGAATTTCATCCAAAAGCTTTTGTAGATACATACGTCTGACTTTCCCTTGATAGATGAATTTGTGGATTTCCCTTTGAAACAATGATGAAACGTTCTCTTCAGGGTTGTACATTTATTATTGGGCTTTGTGGCGATAGACTGATATTGTATATACAGAAAATGAATGCATATTTATTACACTAATATAAAAATGTATTTACTCATTTTTTTTATTTTTTATTAACTAATATTTACATGGGAAGCCAATACACTCTATATATGTGATGTGCTTCCTGCCCCCATCTTCACGTGAAATAATTAAATGGGGTTATGTATGAAGACGTGTTTTTTTCTAAATAAAAAGTAAAAGCGCATTGTGTCAAAAAAGGTGTTTGCTTCCCTGAAATAATTAGCAACATATGTTGCTTTCAGTGAGATAAAATGTAACACAGATAATGTGTCATTTAGATATTCATACTCATATTCTAATCAAGTGGTGTGTTGTTTTTTTTTACTGTATTGGGATAATAGGATGTTCTTTTTTTCAATATGAAAAATACTTGTTAAATATAATGAAAGGGTATTTTGTTTTATCTAACTGTTGGTGCAGGGCGTGTGAGAGGAGACACAATGATTGATATCTCCGCTGGCCCAACAGTTTATCAACTCTTCTCAGCCAGTGATTTCTTCAAAGAGATTATTGTGATAGAAACTACTGAGCCCAATATCCATGAATTTGAGAAATGGCTTAAAAAGGATCCAGGAGCTGCTGATTGGTCATATGCAGCAAAGGCTCTTTGTGACCTAGAAGGCAACAGGTAACATATTTCCAATTACATTATTACAAGGAAAATAACACCTGTACTGTATGTGCCAGTGATCTTCTCAACAGGTCATATACAGTAACAGCTCGGACAAGTTCTAAGGCTGAGTCCATGTTGTGGGAGACCGTGCGGAGGTGTCTGCGCCAGGCACGATAAGATTGCCTTAAGGCATTGATCGCGCACATAGACCGAAGAGGCAGGAGGGGGGACGCGTTGCACAAGAAATCAGTTGAAACTGATTTCTTGGCGCGACACGCAGGTCATGTGAGCGGTTCGCCCAATGAGGTTGAACCAGCTCTGTGACACCCCTAGGCACTCCCACCACGGCCCATCCACCATGGACAGGGAAAGCACCCACTTCATGCGGGTGACTTCACAGCCTCTGCACTTCTCCGTGCGGGCGAAGGCTCCATGGCCCCCGCCTAACTTGCTCCTTTCTACTGGTCAATCCCCATTAACCTAATTAATGATCATTAACTTATAGTGTCCACTTACATTATACACTCTTCAGGTAGGGATTCTTTTCTCCCAATGTTCTTTTTTAATACCTTATGCTTTTATCTTTGTATTGTATTATAATTATGTATAGTCCAGTGTCTGTATAGTCACTAGATAAAGCACTGAGCACATAACCGGTGCTATTCAGCAGTTAGACATAGATATTTATATACCACACATTGTAAGTCACGATGGACACTGATGTATTTATGGACTGCACAGATCTGTGACCACAGGAGAGTCACTTTTATGCTCTTATAAATCCAGCCTATTATATGTCTCAATCTTTATAGCATTAACCAAAATATTGAAGTCTAAATCAAAAGTAAAATGAGATTAAAGAGTAAATGAGTAAAAAGGTTTTTGCTGCTGAAAATAAATTGGAAAACGCACAAAGTAATGTGTAAAAAACTAGATTTGGTAATTTAGGCAGTTTCCACTGTGGATAATTGTTGCAGTTATTTATTGTTACTTGTGTGGGTATTTTGTGGTGAGAAATCTATCATGAGAGTCAAACAGGGTCATTAATCAAAGTCTCTAGACTGCGAGATGTGGACAAGAAACTGCACTAAAGTTATCAATGGGATTTCTTCTTTGATAAATCTGGTGCAGTTTTGCACTGGTTTTGTCCCTATTTTGCTGACCTTGGAATAAACCCTGTAAGGCTAAACTTGCTGCAATGCATCTGATCTCAGACGCGCTATTAGAGAGGGTTGGGGTTCATTACAATATATCTGATCTCTGACACGCTAATAAAGAGGGTTGGGGTTCTTTACAATGTATCTGATCTCAGGCGCACTATTAGAGAGGATCGGGATTCCTTACAATCTGATTTCTGATGCGCTATTAGAGAAGGTTGGGGTTCCTTACAATGTATCTGATCTCAGACGCGCTATTAAAAAGGGTAGGAGTTCTATACAATGCATCTGATCTCAGACGCGCTATTAGAGAGGGTTGGGGATCCTTACAATGTATCTGATCTCTGACACGCTAATAAAGAGGGTTGGGGTTCTTTACAATGTATCTGCTCTCAGGCGCACTATTAGAGAGGATCGGGATTCCTTACAATCTGATTTCTGATGCGCTATTAGAGAAGGTTGGGGTTCCTTACAATGTATCTGATCTCAGACGCGCTATTAAAAAGGGTAGGAGTTCTATACAATGCATCTGATCTCAGACGCACTACTAGAGAGGGTTAGGGATCCTCAGAATTTCACCATATAATTATAAGGTTCATTAACCCATAAAGAGGTTACAAAACACTGGTCTATCTATATTATGCATATACTGTATATCCATCCATCTATCCGTGTTTATATCTATTCATCTACCTTACCTACCTGAAATATTAACTAATAATATGCAAAACTTGTGAAAATTCTCACTTACCTCTGCTGTGGCGGGAGAATGGTCCATATAGACCTGTCCTGCTCAGGTACATGGAAAAACCTGCTGCTTTAAAAAATATGTACAGTACGTGTTGTGATGGGTTCAGGGGTTAGAGATTGCTGGGATTGTGTGTTTATTAATTTTCCATTTTCAACTGTATCAGTTGTTTGGAGGTTAGTGGCCCCTCCACGCAGGGTTTAAGCTTACCACATTTATTAAGCAGCAGGTTTTTCCATGTCCCTGTGCAGGACAGGTCTATTAAGACCATTCTCCCTCCAGCAGAGGTAAATGAGAATTCTCTCAGGTAGTGTTAGGACCTGTACATATTGGTCATGCCGCGATGTGGCTGCAGGCTTATAACTCTTTGGCCTAAGGGTTTAACTAAATGACCCTTACTCATGAAAAGACTAACATTGAAGTATTTAATTATGTATTGTGTCACATTGGATGTAGAATTGAGTATTTCTGCCACAATGAACACCAATGTATTTACGGACGGCACAGAACTGTGTTGCACAGGAGATTTGCTTATATCTTCCTATAAATCCAGCCTATTATATGTCTCAATCTTTATAGCATTAACCAATTAAGTAAAGGTTAAAACAAAAGAAAATGCCGGGCTTTCACTGCGGTCTGTGAGGTTTTCCCTGTTGAAAATAAATTGGAAAACCTTCAAAAAATTTAATTACAGTAGTATAAAAATTAAATGTTATGAAAATTGAAACAGTTTCCAATGTGGCTCAGGATTATAGTTTGAGATTTTGCCGCTGAAAATAAATTGGAAAACAACAAAAAAATTGAATGTGTAAAAAATTACATTATATGGTAATTAGGCAGTTCCCAATGTGGTTAACAGTTATAGTTACTGATTGTTACTTGTGTGGGTATTGTGTGGTAAGAAATCTAGCACCAAAGTAAAAAAAGGTCATTTATCAAAGTCTCTAGACTGCGAGAGGTGAACCAGAAATTGCACTACAGTTATCAATGGGATTTCCTCTAGGATAAATCTGGTGCAGTTTTTGCACTGGTTTTGTCCCTATTTTGCTGACCTTGGAATAGACCCTGTAATGCTAAACATGCTGCAAAACCAGCAGTCTGTGAGTGACTCCAATGATTTACACTTTCATTCTTGATCAAAAGTAACACAGGTTATTCCTACAGAAAGCTGCAATGCCCATGTCATGGGAATTATGGGAGATAAGGTAATCCATATAAAGGAATAATGGGGGACATGTACAGTATTGCTGATATCTGCTGATACAAATAGCACATGCTTCAGCTAATAATGAGATAAAGGTTCAAATTTCCTTACACTGAATATTCTCCCAATGTGAAAGGGCTTCCATGTGCATTTTATAACTTTGTGCAAAATATATTCATATTAGAATTTTGTGTTTAATTTCAGAGAGGATTGGCAGGTAAAGGAAGACAAAGTAAGAAGAGCCGTCAAAAAGGTTGTAAAATGGGATGTTTCTAAAGACAATCCTCTAGACCCTGTTGTCTTGCCACAAGTGGACTGTGTGCTCAGTCTTTGGTGCCTAAACAAGATTAGCAGAAACATGGAAGCTTACCAGAGCAACCTGAGATAATGTGCATCACTACTGAATATTGGGGGTCACCTGTTACTCTTTGAGGCATTTAATGTAACATATTATATGATTGGTGAGCACAGGTTCTTTGCCCTGCCATATGATGAGAAGTTTTTAAGAGAGGCTCTCAGGGATGCAGGGTACGTCATTGAGAATTTGGATCTGCTAACCAGCAAAAAGGGCTCTGATATGGTAGATTATGACCACCTTGTGTATATTATAGCGCGCAAGGAGAGGGAGGTTTAATGATCTAATATTTACACAGAAAAGTAAAATAAGAATATGTCATTATTATTACATGATTCCTCCATTTACAATGTTCAACAAGAACTTTAAAATGCTGAACACAGTATAATCAGTAATGCCTCTTTATTTTCTTTCTTTTGTCCATGCACAATACCTATTAAATGACAAAATCAATATGTGAGGATACTTACTGTATGTGTCTGCTTATAACATAAAATAAATTGGAATATTCATTGGAATAGCAAATGTTTGCAAAATACATCCAGGGGCTGGAGATTTGTTGAGGAAATGTTGCTTTATTTTTCGCATGTTCTGTTGAGCGCTGAAATATTTCTACTAAACATATAAAGTTTTACTACTAATAGCTTATTATAAAAATAAATTATTTCAAAGTACAATATCTAATGTCCTTGCCTTTTTCACGTTCTTAAGGATCCAAATAGATGCATAATACACGTCTTCATGGCTCAACCTCACTTGTGCATATTATAGTAGGATGAGGTCCGCAGTACATTTTAAGCCCATACAATACTAGGAAGAATATACATGAAATATCCATTCTAGGGACAAGTGTTTATTCAATAAATACAGTACATGGATTACTGTAACGCGTAGCTTACGAGAAACGAAGTGCAACCGCGGTGCTGAGGTAGGGAATTGAGAAACGCCAAGCCACAGCCACGCGGGCGCGCCTAGGATGTAGATTGGTCATGCAAGCCAGGTCAGGATTATAGATGTGAGAGTAGTAGAGGGTACTTGCCAAATCAGGATTGGAGCGTTGCGGATCGTCGGGGTGCGTAGTCAAGTTCAGGATTTGAGAGTAGTCGATCATCGGGGTATGTAGCCAGGTTCAGGATAGGAGAGTAGTGGATCGTCAGAGTACTAGCCAAGGTCAGGACTGGAGACAGAAGAATGGTCGGTCGTAGCCTGATGAGGAGTAGATAGGTGCAGAGTCCAAGGAGAGTAGCAGGGTCCGGCAATAACAGGTAATCAGGCAAGGCAAGGTATCAGGAACAGAATGCAGCAAGGCACGGCATCACATTAGACTATGCTCAGCAATGAGAGTCAGAAACAAGAAAGCCATTAAGGGTGATCCACCAATGAGAAGGCAGGGCAGAATCAGGAAACCGAATCCCATAGGCTGCTGGTGCACACAGGTGTGCCCTATGATGCAGCCTGATCAGTAGGGGAGGCGGGAATGAGCTTGTGCCGATCCGCGCTCGTCACGGAGGTCAGAGGATGGAGTCCGGTACACAAGAGACTCCCACGCTGGTCCTGTGCATCAGCAGGGCGAGGGCGGAGACCGGGGCATGTTTCAGAGAGGATGCTGGACGAGCGCGCAACTGCCGAGCGTCAGAGCGAGGGCCGGGGCCAGGACCCATAGCTGGACAGACAGACCATGCAAGATCCACGCATGCGCGCGTAGTGGGACTGCGAGACAGCGCTTCCTGAGTGTCAGACACAGCAGCAGATTTGAGGTTAGGAGACGGTCTGCAGCTGCCAGGATGGCGAATCCTCACAAATACACAGACTTCCGGGTACTGCTTCAACAACATGGCTACCATACTACTGTCAGTTTCCAATTTTCTTCTCCCTCTCCCTCTCCCTGATCCTCCCCCGTCCTCTCCCTGATCCTCTCTCCCCTTCCTCCTCATCTCCTCTCTCCCCATCCTCCTCATCTCCTCCATTCCCCTCCTTTTCAGCTCTCTCCCCCTCCTCAGCCCCTCTCTAGCTCTCTCCCCCTCCAGCTCTCGCCCCCTCCTCCATGTCTACTTGTGCGACAGAGTGGTGATAGAGGCAGTCGGGGTGGGGTGGGAGGGGAGGAGATGATGGTACAGTTCACGGCGGTGAGCCGCCAGAGTGAAACAGGGGAGTTAGGAGTTGCACAGAGGCAGAGCAGGACAGCCGGGGAGGAGCGCGCTGTAGTAGCATAGACATGCGCTCGTGCCTACCCCCCCTTACCTAAAATCCAGCGTCAAATGACGCGAGCGGTCACATCACATGACCCTATGGCGTCAAATGATGGTAGAAAACACTGCACAGGCCTCACATAATCCCCTGGCACTTAATTTAAATGCTGTGGGGGAAAGCGCAGGGCCTCTGCAGCCTCTGCGCCCCTACCCCGCCCCCCTCCCCCCTCCCCCACTTTGCACACCCCTGATATAAGGCATGGTGGTCTAAGGATTTTTTTATGAAGAGGTTAATCGACTCTTGATAAAGGGCATTTTATCCACACTCGTCGAGTCTAATATACCAGGTTGTCAGCCCACTATGTCTCTCATTTATGGTAAGGTATTCACTTCTTTATTGTAGTTTCAGAGTTATTTCTGTATACACATTGTATGGAAATTGCTGTAATCATTTGATTCTTTTAACATGACCCTATTACAGGCTGAATTGGATTTAACATACCTTTTTGAACATCTCATTTTGTGTCCTTGTATTTATTTGACTTTTATATGCTTATTCTCTTTGATTGATACTATATATTTGATACGGTAGTTTTTAAGAGTAAATAAAAATATCACTTGTGAGCACAGTCATATCTCTCCGACAGGTCTGAAATGCTGCTCTGCCCCATTATCTATCAGCATGTAGTGCTTCCACTGCAGCCAGGGATTCTGGGAAATGACATGCAAATGAGCACACAGTGTCACCTTTTGCTTCATGTCGAGTAGGGTTACTGACTGTGCACTTCATTAACCCAGGCTGTGCTGAAAAGCTGTGTACTACGGCAGAATACGCTTATAGGGGTCCATGTCAAAATGGATTTGACGCAAAAGGTAACACCGTGAGTGCATATTTGCATGTCATTACCCCGAAGGATTCGTGCGCTTCTACCAATTAGGCTAAATAAAAAAAAATAATCTCATGAACAAGGGTTAGTTTGTTAAACCCTTTGGCCAAAGCATTTATAATCCTGCATGCCACGACAAGGCATAACCGTATGTAGGTGAATTCTGACCTCCCAATTACAAGTTCTCCATGTGGTTGTTAACAAACCATTCAAAGACCATTTAAGAAAGAAGTGCTCAGATTGGCTTGGATCTGGTGCCCATGGTCTTACACCCACTGGTAAGATAAGAAAACCATCGGTCAGCCTGCTGTGTGATTGGGCGCTTCATGCTCGGGATCTGATTTCCACCCAGAGAATTGTTCACGGCTTGAAAAAAATGTTGTAATTCCAATCCTATGGATGCTTCGGAAGATGACAGTGTGTGTGTATGATACGTGTAGCGTGCCTGTGTATGCTGCGTGTAGCGCTTTTTCTGAAGCCAGGGTCACGTTTGATGTGTGAATGGCTCCCGATAGCATTAACACAGTTCCCTTTTTAATCACTCCAAGCCCTGTAATATTTCCTCCACTTTATTGGGAAAAGAAGCAGAACACAGATACTTGTGGATGGTATGTAGTGGTGATTATTAGTTAGAAACCGGTAAAAAGAGATGGCCTCACCATGGGCGATGAACAGAGAAAGGTATTGTACTCACTGTCTCCAGTGTGGAAAAGGAAGTGAGGGGCAGTGTGGGTAAAGGGAATAGTCTAGGGGCAGACTATCTCTGAATAAACAGGAGGGGGGCAGACTAGCCCATTCTGGTGAGGATCTCAGAAACTGCAGTAGCAGCTCACTGATTCCATGCCCAGAGGCAAGAAATGCAACATTGTTACAAGTTACACAGGCACAGTATGTGTGTGCAAACTCCATGCAGCTGGGAATAAGATCTGACAGGCAGAAGCTGCAAAGGAGAGAGGGGGGTGAGTCAGAAATGTAGTTCTTGTTCCATGACACTCCCCGTCTGGTATCTGTAGACACCACTATATAACAGACTATGTGGAACATATGTGCAATGCATAACAAAGATAACATCACATTCTCAAATGATGCAAGAGTCCATGTCCACATAGCGATGTGACACCGGCCGGTATCACTGGTATCAAGGTCCCTTGGTCAAGGTTCTTTGGCAAAGGATGCAGGGTGTATGCACAGCTCCAGGTTTGCTGGTTGAACCACAATGTCTTTGTGTAAAGGTCTCTGGCACTGTTTCCTTTTAGCCTTGTGAGAGAACAGTCTTTTTGTCTCTGTAGTTTTACCCACAGAATGCATCCCCTTGTAGGTAGGCCAGTCGTGGTAGCCTGTCGCTCTATCACCTGGCGGAAGCGGAACAACACTCCTGGAAGACTGGTTGTCGAATCTAGTCCAGTAAAGGGGGCGTCGTTAAGGGAGACTCCCTGAAGCTGAGTGCTGGGGCTGAACACTACCCGGATTTGATCGGGTTCCTGAAGGTGGTAGGCCCCAGATGATTGGAGGTACCAGCATTCTTGACCTTCCTTCATTAGAGGTGCTGGCTTTGCGTGGCCGGTAAGGAATATCTTCTGGATGAAGGCCACAAAGTTGTTTTTGGTCTCTGGTTCCCTTTGTAGGTCGCAGAGGTGCGAAGTGAACCTAGAAATGGCATGTTCTCCATTGTTTGGGAAGCGCCTTCTTGGTGAACGGAATGGTAGCGGGTTCACCCAACTGCCTGGTCCGTCTTTGGAGAGCTCCTTGGTTGTTAACCTCGGGAATCCTCTATCTTCCCTCGATGGTGTTTGCTTTACGTTGTCCTTTGTGGTCTGGAACGATGTGCACCCTAAGTCATTGGTGCATTTCTCTTGCAAGAGAACGTTCCCACGTATTTTGATGATACGCCTTTGTATCTCTTTGTTGACTGCCCTCAGGAGGTTGTTCTCTCCTTGGACATGACGAAAAACAGTCTCTTTTGCCCTAGTAAATCCCTTTATGAGATGTCTCTGAGATTGTCTTTTTTTAGACGTGTGAGAGGACAGTCTTTTCGACACTGTGGCTTCACCTGTAGAGCGCAATCTTTTGCGGTTATGCCAGCCATGACAGCTGGCTGCTTTATCGCCGGATACTCTGTGGAGAGGAACGACTGTACGTCCTAGCCGTGCCATTGCTCGCGAGAGGATCGTCCGATTGTTTATTGTCTTTTGGATGACTCCTTTGTCGGTCACCTTTGGGAGGTAACTTTCTTCCTTCAGTGCAGTCGACTCATCATCCTTGGTTATCTGAACCGCTAAGCATCCTAGGCCATTGTCCCATCCCCCCGATGTGAGGATGTTTTTGTTGACCTCAGGGCTATGACCTTGTCTTTTCTCTTCACTTGGCCCTTCGGTCGCTTGGAGATGGCCAAGACATGGTTCAGGGAGAGATGTGTGTCCACATTCTGTTACTACCGTTCTGCGGGCGTCAACATAGTCTTGTCCGTGCTCTGTGTCAGTGCACGCATTGCCCACAATCACCCATCCTAGGTCAAGTCTTTTGGCGTATGGCACATTGTGGGGTCCGTTATGCTGTTTACGGACTTTATGTACCCTCATGATGTCCCTGCCGAGCAGCAAGATCTTGGCGCCTTGTTCTACCGGCAGGATGAAGTTGGCTACTCCTTTGAGGTGCGGGTAATGGCGTGCCATGTCTGGTGTGGGAATCTCGGCCCTGTTTGTGGCCATGTGGCTGCACTCGATGAGTTTGGGAAGGGGCATGTTCACTTTGCCGTCTATTGAGCATATGGTGTAGCCATTCACTCTTCTCCCTGTGGTCTCCATTCGCCCTGCACACGTTCTGAGAGTGTAAGGAGAAGCACCGTCTCGTATGTTAAACATATCGAAGAACTCTGACCTGACCAGCGATCGGTTGCTCTGGTCGTCGAGGATTGCGTACATCCGAATAGCCTTCTCAGGTTGTCCCTGGGGGTGCACTGCGACAAGGCATATTTTGGAGCAGGATATTTTGTCACCTTCTTTTCCGCAAACCTCAGTGCGCTGAGATGTGACGGATGTTGACTCTCCTTCTTCTTTCTCCCCACCATGCTCCGCTATGGAGGATGGGTTCTTGAGTTGATGGAGTGTCAGCGCCTCTGGGTGTAACGCTGTCACGTGCTTGTCACTTTCGCACACTGTGCATTTGATCTCTTCTTTACAGTCCCTGGCTAGGTGAGACGTGGAACCGCAGCACCTGAAGCAAACTCTGAATTCTCCAAGTAACCTCTTGCGTTCCTCTAGGGACTTCATCCTGAACCCAAAGCACTTGTTGAGTGGGTGTGGCTTCTTGTGTATGGGACATTCCCTGTTTGGGTCCCTTGTCTCCAGCGACCGACTAATCGGGGTAGTTTGGGTCGTGGGAGGCACGTCCGTCCTACAGGCCGAGATGGGTGTTTGGGTGTTACCATATCTCATCGCTGGTCTCTCGTTCCTCAGGCTGCTTGCACTGTATGTGGTTTGCGCACCCAAGATGAAACTGGGATCGTTCCTTGTCCTTGCCGCTTCGCGAATGAAGCTCAAGAAAACCGAGAATGGGGGGTAGACGACTTGCTTCTCCCTTTTGTATTTGGAGCCTTGTGAGATCCATTTTTCTTGGAGGTTGAAGGGCAGCTTCTCCAGGATGGGTCTCACTCCACGAGCTGAGTCTAGGATGTTGAGACCTATTAAGGAATGGTCTTTCCTTGCGAACTCCAGTTCTTGCAGCAGGTCCCCGAGCTCTCGTAACTTCGAGTAATCTTTAGTTGTGATCTTGGGGAAGCTGTCGACTCTTTTGAAGAGCGAATCCTCGACTGCTTCGGGGCTGCCGTAGGACTCTTCTAGCCTTTCCCACACTAGGTCAAGACCTACTTGGGGTTGGTGCGCGTTTGCCGCCCGCAGTCTATTCGCGTGCTCTCTGGATTCGTTCCCCAGGAACTTGAATAGCAGGTTGAGCTCTTCCCTTGCTGAGAAGTCCAAGCTGTTGATTGCATCTTTGAACGTGAACTTCCACGTCCGGTAGTTCTCAGGGCGGTCGTCGAAGCTGGTGAGTCCTGCTTGCACCAGGTCACGCCGGATCATGTAGTTGACTATGTCTGTCAGGCCTGAGGCATCGGCGTGTTTGTCCCGTTCTGAGGTAGTTGATGGGAGGGTCTGTGCGGTCGCCTCTTCCTTGGCGTGGACGCGTGATGGCTGCTAGCCAGTGTGAAGGGCTGTGTTTTCCCGTGTCGGTGTACCTGGATGGCGAGCCCGTTGTGGTGCATCCGTGTGCGCGCTGGCGTGTGGATCACTATTGCGGCTGTGGCTATCCCAGGCAGCATGTACCATTGAAGGAACAGCATCTTCTCCTCGTGGGCCTAGCAAGTCTTCGGTGTCTGTGGAGTCACTCCCTCCGTGTTGATATGGTGCGCTGGTATTTACACTGAAGAGGCTCCTTACGTAGTCTTCAGTGCGTTGGGATGGATCCTCTGAGGCTATCCGTCTGTACGGTTGCTCCCCGCCATCCTGTTGCGCGGCTGCTTCTAGGACTTCGGCTTGGGCTATGGCGGCAGCGGCTTCCTTCTCTTGATTAAGTTCCTCTAGTTCCGCATCAAATTCGGCTTTCCTACGCGCAGTGACTGCGGCAGTAGCGGCCGTGGCGGCGGTAGCAGTGGCGGCGTTAGCGGCGGCGTTAGCGGCAGCAGTGGCGGCAGCCATGGCGGCGGCATTAGCAGTGGCTGTCTGTTCCTCCTCTTCTATGCGCGCTCTTCCTGCTCTTATGGCTGCCTTTCTGCGACTATATTCGGCCCTGGCACATGCGGCCTCTGCGGTGGCTCGCGCCTTGGTAGCGCTTGCGCTAGCACTGGACGCGTTGGATCGCGCTGATCTTGCTGACCTTGAGGAATGCCTGGATGTGCTTGAGCGCTGCGGTTTCCAGCAAAAGGTCTTTCCTCTTACTCTTGGCTTCCGTGATAGAGGTTCGCACGTGGCTGTCACGTGTCAAGTCAATGTTGTGCTGTAAGTCCCTTTCATGCAGGCTTTCGCCGGTATTAGCCCTGGCCAGGTAAGTGATGTATGCCTCTGACAGCCCTTGGTAGCATAAGTGGTCTATCTTTAATTGAGTTATTGCCTGCTCAAGCTGTTGTACGGAATTGCAAGCGGCGGCGACATTGAGTATCCCAAGTGTGGTAGTGTTCCAGACCAACTCTAATTTAGCGCGGTGCGCTTCAATGTCAGTCTCATATTTTTCGCGGGCCTTTTGTGTCAGTGTGACTGCCCGTTTGGGCCTTGCGCCTGCCTGCACCTGTTGCAGTTGCGCAGCGGTCTCTGTGTCTGAGTGATCGCTCTCCTGCGTGATGTCTGGTGAGGCTCTGAGTTCTGCCATGCTGTAGGTGTGTGTAGGCCTTTAGCCAGTGCGTGTGGCATGCGGTCTTTTACCTTGTCAGCGATGGGCGTCTGTCTCAGATGATGCCGAGCGGTGTCCTGCAGCGTGAAGCGTAGGGGTAGCTGTACTCACAGGTCTCTGGTGGCTCTGACCCGTGTCCTGGCGGGTGTCCGGTGGTGTGGCCCTTGATGGCGCTGGCCGTGGGGATGTGCGCAGAGGTAGGTGAGATGGTGGCTCCTCACTATGGGGCTGTGCAGGGGGTGCACTCAAAAATACAGAGAAGGCGATCAAGGCTCTGTGTGTAAAGTGCACTGTCAGTCTGCAAAGCTGCTGCCTTAGGTGCAGGGTAGGTGCTGGCTGTGTCCAGTGTAAATCTGCTTGCTCATCTGTAAGGTTGCAGGCTGTGTGCAGTTTGCTGTATACAGTAAAGCTTGCTGCCCTGTCTGGCAGAGTAAAGCTGCTGCTTGTGCAGAGACTATTCTGTATTCTTTTTAGCAAAGTAAGGCTGCTCACTTGTCTTTGCATAAAGCTGTGGTTGTTTGCTGTGTAGAGGCTGGTGGCTCTGAGTAGCAACGTGGAGCAGTATGCTTGTACTGTGGTGGTGAGAGACTGCTGTTTATTTGCTGTGTAAGCTGCTTGCTTGTTTCTTTAGCATAAAGGCTGTGGGTAGCAGCTCCTCTGTGTGTGTCCCCAAGGCACACGGTCCTCTTTTTACTTTTCTGAAGCCAGGGTCACGTTTGATGTGTGAATGGCTCCCGATAGCATTAACACAGTTCCCTTTTAAATCACTCCAAGCCCTGTAATATTTCCTCCACTTTATTGGGAAAAGCAGCAGAATACAGATACTTGTGGATGGTATGTAGTGGTGATTATTAGTTAGAAACCGGTAAAAAGAGATGGCCTCACCATGGGGGATGAACAGAGAAAGGTCTTGTACTCACTGTCTCCAGCGTGGAAAAGGAAGTGAGGGGCAATGTGGGTAAAGGGAAAAGTCTAGGGGCAGACTATCTCTGAACAAACAGGAAGGGGGCAGACTAGCCCATTCTGGTGAGGATCTCAGAAACTGCAGTAGCAGCTCACTGATTCCATGCCCAGAGGCAAGAAATGCAACATTGTTGCAAGTTACACAGGCACAGTATGTGTGTGCAAACTCCATGCAGCTGGGAATAAGATCTGACAGGCAGAAGCTGCAAAGGAGAGAGGGGGGTGAGTCAGAAATGTAGTTCTTGTTCCATGACAGCGCTTCTCTGTGTATGGTATGTAAGGCCATCTGATTCTTGGGCCAGTCTGTAGGGCATGCCCCCCGGGTTAAAATCTACCATCTCCAGTGGAAGCGTTGTATGCTAAGAGATAATGGGGAGAGACAGGCTGGCAGAAATGAGACATGCACATGCTCACAAGTGCTATTTTTATTTGCTATATTATAAATGAACCTTTTTGTGTATTTACATGACTAGACATGTTGATATGAGAAAAGACTCCCACCACTTCTCTGATATGAGAAAAGGGAATTTATATTCCCAACAATAAATGTTAGAAAATGTCATATTGTGCAGCAAATGTTTCCTTATTACATTTTTAAAAACATACATGTATTTAAGCATCTCTCGACTGGACAAGACAGACAGTCCGTCAGCTGGTGGCATGATCCTCTGAGTCAACAAGAAACCAAACAAGTATTAGAACAGAACACAATGCTCTTGAAAGCAAATCCTTTAATGGTTCTCGTACTGCTGTGATACAAGCCTTCACCTGTCAGCCAGGTGATTTTTTTCAAATATGTCAGTCACACCCATGATTTGCCCAGGAGTAACACACACATCCCCCTTAATCACATACACAGCTACAATGCCCCTCAGTCAAAGAGACAGGCATTTTACATATATTAATAAAGCATGAAGAAACCTGATTTAAATCCTTAAAAAAGTCACTGGGATTGTTTTATTTTCGTTGCTGAATGCACTGTAACTTCAAAGGTAATACTAGAAAGGTGTGTTTTATTTTATCCAGTATCACTGTTTGTACCTTTAGATCTATACATTTATTACTAGTACTGTAATTATTCCCGTCTATCTGAACGAGCTCCTCACCCCTACCACATCATGCAGCACTTATCATCTGTGATCTGACTCCAAAAGACTGTTCACGGTCCCAAGGTTCAACAAAGTATCCGGCCGTTCCTCCTTCTCTTACCGTGCACTTCACAACTGGAACAACCTACCGGAGACTCTCACAGCCACCACCATTCTACATTCTTTCAAAACTAAAGCTGTCTCACATTTTAATCTGGTCTGTACCTTACGCCTATAACTTATATTATCTCTTACTGTGCATGCAATGTCTTGTATATAATGTATAACCCTGCTCACTTAATGTAACTATGTACTTGTAACCATGTATTTGTCATCATAACTCTGTGAACAGGACATACTTGAAAACGAGAGGTAACTCTCACTGTATTACTTCCTGGTTAAATACTTTAGAAATAAATAAATAATTCCATTCTTTGAACAAAACGTCTGGGCACTAAAGTGTTGATTTTCTCAAAATGTGTTTTTCGGTGATGCGCTTCTATTCTGTCTTGTGGAATATACACGAATGTAGCATGTTCTCCCGAATGGTCTAATTCTGTGACTGAGTCTGCGACTGAATGTGCAACGAGCGCACTTTATTACTGCCTTAAGAATATTGAATATATGCTCTCATGGGTTACAAGAAAGAGTAATTATGTGATTTTTTAATTCCTTTAATTTATTGGAGCTGATGATACAAGGTGGTATACATCTGCTGACATCTTTTATCAATGTGTTCTTCTTTGGAGACCCAAATGTGGATTTTCAAACATGAGTCACTACCTGTTATGATTTTCTACTATGCTTTTTCCTAGTCCGATGATCAAAGCCAGAGGGCTTATTCTAGTAGCTTCGATATGGATACTGCCAAATCGAACATTTTGGCATGACCCTATCTCACGGTCTGACGTTTGTGTTATCACGCTATTCAGAAAGAATTATCGCAAGTCAGAAACCGTGAGGTAGGAAAATGCCAAAACCACCTTATAGCCGTGTCCTTATCTCAGTCTTTTTCTAAGTTCTGCCTGTGGGATCTCCCTGCACAGCTCTTACAGGTGACCGCACTGTTTGTATTTTATTTTAATAACACAGTATTGAAGCAGCGGGTCTCTGGAGCAGAACCACATTAATTTGAGCCCCAGGGAACCCCTTGCTTTCCGAGTTACAGGCCCCGGCATAGGGTGCTGGTATCTGTCTACCTTGTTTAAGTTTCCTGCGTCACGTGACCGGGACAATTAAACGCACGAAAAAATGGCAACCCATACTGGGACCTGTAACTTGGGAAGCAGGACGTCCCTGGGGCTAAAATTAATGCTGTTCAGCTCCGGAGACCCACTGCCTCAATACTATGTCATCATTATAAAATTAAAACAACTTAATTACCTTAGCGGCTAGCCGCTAAGGTAATAAACTGGTTAAGCCAGAGTACCTGGTTTATTGGAGGTAGAGGGGTTGGTGAAAGGGGTAGTTGCACCGTTGTGGGTGGTTAGGCCTACCGGGAAAGTTTTTGGAGGAGGTAACCCCTTTATTACCTTCGCGGTTACAGTACAGCAATGGGCAAAATCCCTATCATCCAGATTTGGATAATAGCACATTTGACCATTTAAAATTAAACATTTCCCAGCCAGTATAAAGTAAATTAAAGTTGTACTTATCCCTGCCAGGATGGAAGCTGCCATCGTCTTCCTCCCCGAAGCTGTCACATTCATTTTTTTAAGAATCTTAAAGGGAGGGAAGCCAGCCAATCAGGTAGCATATGCTTCCATCCCTTTACGATGACATCACTTCAGCATAAACAAAATGGAAACTATCCCATGGTACAGCAACCAACTGGATTGGTAAATGGGATGCCTTTCCCTTTTTCAGTAATGTGACATCATCAAAAAGGGAGGGAAGATAGCCAATCAGATAGCATGCCTCCCTCCCTTTTGATAGCATCACATCACTCCAAACGGTGAGGTACTAAAACATCACATCCTTAAAAAAAATGGAAGCTGTCACACGGTACACCAACCAATCGGATTGGGAGTATACCACTTGCAAGTCAAATGTGACATCACAAGCCTTATATAAGGCCTGTTCCGTCTCACTTGAGCCCAAGAAGCCATCGGATCAACTTCTCCGGACCCTTTGGATTACAAAAAAAATAGAAGAAAGGAGAAAAGAACTCACTGGAGACTCCTCTACAATCAAGAGAGGATCATGAACTTCTGTGCATCAGGCCGATGAGGAGCATTGCGTCAAGGGTCAAGAGTTGGTGCCGCAGTAAGACGAGGAGGGAGAATCTTGACCCCAAGTCCATGACTGCATCCTCCACCCCCCGTACCAGCATCCTCTTCAGTGGCAAATACAATGTATATGAAACAGACCACATGTGCACTCTTTTTTGTGTTGTCTTATTTTAGTCGTGTATTTATTACATGTGTGTGCGCTAAATCTTCGCCCATGACAATTTCAGCGCCGGGACAGGGAGATGTGGCTAGAATTTTATTGTTTGCATTTAGAGTTAGGAATATTTCGTGTGACTCTCAGAGAATGGTGAGTGTGTTAGATGTAAACAGATTGTAAGTACAGATTTTATAAAATGAATATATTGATGTTTTAATAGTGAAAAAATCTTCAAATGTGTTCAGAAAACGTTTAGCTTTAAGTGTACCTGTATTTGTGCAATGTTCTATGAAACACAGAACTAATTCAGCAAGCGTTACATTGTATATCACATCATATAATGTACGTATCATAATATAAATACAATGTACATACAGTCATGGGCGTCCGCAGGGGGGGCAAGGGGGGCGCTTGCCCCCCCCTGGATTCTGGGCTGCCAACAGCGGGGGACAGAGGGCACTGGCGTGACAGGATTTAGCGCGCTCACGATGTGAAAGGAAGCGCGCGCGTATCTTCCCTGCTTCTCCCCACCTGGGGCTTCCTCCCCCCCACCTGGGACCCCCCCTTCCTCCCCTCGAGCCCGCTCACAGCCGCTCGCGGCACTTCCTGTGCCTGCTGCTAGTGAGCGCGTGACTGTCCGTGACGCAGAATCTTCTCGCTCCTCTACTGGTGGCTGCGCAGTGTCCCCCCTTCTTCCCCGGGTCTCCGTGGCTGCCCACCCGCCCAGGGTGATAGTAGGTAGGTGCAGGGGTGCAGCCGCCAGGGGGGGGGGGAGGGGTTGCCTCCTGTCCTGGTGCTCCCTTTTGTCCTTGTGCTCCCTCCTGGCCTGGTGCTCCCTCCTGTCCTGGTGCTCCGCTCCCTCCTGTCCTGGTGCTCCCTCCTGTCCTGGTGCTCCCTCCTGCCCTGGTGCTCCGCTCCCTCCTGCCCTGGTGCTCTGCTCCCTCCTGCCCTGGTGCTCCGCTTCCTCCTGTCCTGGTGCTCCCATCCCCCGTCCCCTTGGTGTGGAAGATGAGCGCGGGGGCGGGTAGTGGTGATGCACTTCTGGCTGGTCGGATCGCCAGCTTCCCCCCCCCCCTCCCATCCCCAGGCACTTACATCCGGCGCTGCATCTCTTGCTCCACTTTGTGTGTGTGTGTGTCTGTCTGTCTGTCTGAGGCGTGTGTGTGTGTGTGTGTCTGAGGCTGTGTGTGTGTCTGAGGCTGTGTGTGTGTGTGTGTGTGTGTGTGTGTGTGTGTGTGTGTGTGTGTGTGTGTGTGTGTGTGTGTGTGTGTGTGTGTCTGTGTGTGTGTGTCTGAGGCTGTGTGTGTGTGTGTGTGTGTCTGAGGCTGTGTGTGTGTGTGTGTGTGTCTGAGGCTGTGTGTCTGTCTGTCTGTGTGTGTGTGTGTGTGTGTGTGTGTGTGTGTGTGTGTGTGTGTGTGTGTGTGTGTGTGTGTGTCTGAGGCTGTGTGTGTGCCTGTCTGGTGTGTGTGTGTGGCTGTCTGGTGTGTGTGTGGTGTGTGGCTGTGTGTGGCTGTGTGGCTGTCTGGTGTGTGTGTGTGGCTATCTGGTGTGTGTGGCTGTCTGGTGTGTGTGTGTGTGGCTGTCTGGTGTGTGTGGCTGAGAGAGGGAGAGTCTGAGAGAGGGAGAGTCTGAGAGAGACAGAGTCTGAGAGAGGGAGAGTCTGAGAGAGGGAGAGTCTGAGAGAGGGAGAGTCTGAGAGAGTGAGTCTGAGAGAGTGAGAGGGAGAGTCTGAGAGACTGAGAGGGAGAGTCTGAGAGACTGAGAGGTAGAGTCTGAGAGACTGAGAGGGAGAGTCTGAGAGACTGAGAGACTGAGAGGGAGAGACTGAGAGGGAGAGACTGAGAGGGAGAGACTGAGAGGGAGAGACTGAGAGGGAGTGACTGAGAGGGAGAGACTGAGAGGGAGAGTCTGAGAGGGAGAGTCTGAGAGACTGAGAGGGAGAGTCTGAGAGACTGAGAGGGAGAGACTGAGAGGGAGAGACTGAGAGGGAGAGACTGAGAGGGAGAGTCTGAGAGGGAGAGTCTGAGAGGGAGAGACTGAGAGGGAGAGACTGAGAGGGAGAGACTGAGAGGGAGAGTGTGTGTGTTTGTGTCTGTCTGTCTGTGAACCCACCCAAGTGTCAGTGACACACGAGTCAGTCAGTCACCCACCCAAGTGTCAGTCACCCACCCGTCACCCACACACCCCCACACCCACTCTTTCTCTCTGTCTAGTTAAAATTATGCCCCCCCCCCCCCCTGAAAACATTTCTGCGGACGCCCATGCATACAGTAATAACATATTCATTGTTTTTTAATTGCGTGCAGAATATCTATGTAGGTCAATACCTTTGCTTTCAAAATTGCACTATAGAATCAAGGCATGCTAATAGTAACATGTAACACATTACTAATCTGTAGTGTAAGCATTATGATTATATGGGTTTATTATTGTAATTTGATTGTTTGAGCAACATTAATAAGTAGAAACGCTGACTGTGTTTGAATGTGTGTGTAGCAATACCTCATACAATTATAAAATATGAAAGTCACATTTAATTATAGTCCTATTCATGCCACATGAATATTCCCAGACACATTAAAAGAAAATTGTGAACTAAGTGATAAAACAAGAAGAAGAGTCATTTGATAAGATTTAACCACATTTTTTTATAGAATGAAAACAAACATTTAAACAAAGAATACAGTATGTATATATAAATATATATACATTGTTTAAATGTTTATTTTCACATAAAATATATAAATATATACACACATATAATAATGGTTATAATATAACACATTGTAACATAATCACGTTGCTATTTTTAGCCCCTCTTACGAGAGAGATGGGGTCACCCCATTTTTGGGAGCCCTCACTGCTTCTTCTAACCCCACGTTTGGACAAGTACACAAGTTGGGGAACGAATGGGTGTGCTTGTGCTGGTACTTGCAATAAATAATGGTGTATTCACTTTAAATTCCACCGGGGTGTGACCAGGGTCGCCAACAGGGGGGGGGGGCAGCCGGGGTGTGACCCTCCCATCTCTGTCAGTATTATCGTTCACCCGTGCCAGGAACACAAATAATTTGGGAGTGTTTGTTTCTATCTACAATGTTCAGTACTTTAACAGGCTATGTTGTGGTTACAATGTCAGGAACTACATTGGTACTATGAAGACAGTGGCACAATAAGACACAATTCCAAGAATCTATTGATATTGTTTTGGCAGTGCGTTTGTGTGGGGATTTTGGAGGCGGTGTGGGTAATATCTGCACCTGTACTTATCACCATGCATCCTGAGTCTCTACCACTACACTCAAGGATAGGGATGACCTCTACTGCACCAGGAGAAGGCAGTGTTCATAACGCCTGCTGTGAAGTGTGTTATACTTCTCTTATAACAAGAATATTTTGTTAAACCTCCCTCTCGTTTTGTGCTGTAACCAGTGCAAGTGCTCAGAATGGAACATATTTGGGCTCCATATTTCACTGCACTAGAGCTGGAAGCACTTAATAACAAACCTGTATCATTAAGCACCTTTCTTACAAACTCTTCATGATACTGCATTGCATGGAACTTGTGCTCACTTACCATTAAAAATTAGTGAACACAAGGAGTAACAGGTGCCCTCAAATTTTAAGCAGGTCTGAGATTTTTATTTTTCTGGGTTGTTGCTGTAAGGTTCAAGATCTTTGCCAACTATGTCCAACTACTAGTCACAGATGAGCACACAATACCCACGTAGTATCACAACTGGGTCTAAAGGAGTGTCTTTGGTGATAGTAGTGCATGATACTTTGTGTTGCAGGGAGTGGGTGATGCTGTGTGGCAGAGAGTGGGTGATGCTGTGTGTTGCAGGGAGTGGGTGATGCTGTGTGTTGCAGGGAGTGGGTGATGCGCTGTGTGGCAGGGAGTGGGTGATGCTCTGTGTGGCAGGGAGTGGGTGATACTGCGTGGCAGGGAGTGGGTGATGCTCTGTGTGGCAGGGAGTGGGTGATGCTCTGTGTGGCAGGTAATGAGTGATACTGTGTTGCAGGGAGGGGGTGATGCTCTGTGTGGCAGGGAGGGGGTGATGCTGTGTGGCAGGGAGTGGGTGATGCTCTGTGTGGCAGGGAGTGGGGGATGCTCTGTGTGGAAGGTAGTGCGTGATGCTCTGTGTTGCAGGAAGTGGGTGATGCTCTGTGTGGCAGGGAGTGGGTGATGCTCTGTGTGACAGGAAGTGGGTGATGCTCTGTGTTGCAGGGAGTGGGTGATGCTCTGTGGCAGGGAGGGGGTGATGCTGTGTGACAGGGAGTGGGTGATGCTCTGTGTGGCAGGGAGTGGGTGATGCTGTGTGGCAGGGAGTGGGTGATCCTCTGTGTGGCAGGAAGTGGGTGATGCTCTGTGTGGCATGGAGTGGGTGATGCTCTGTGTGGCAGGGAGTGGGTGATTCTGTGTGGCAGGGAGTGGGTGATGCTCTGTGTGGCAGGGAGTGGGTGATGCTCTGTGTTGCAAGGAGTGGGTGATGTTCTGTGTGGCAGGGAGGGGATGATACTGTGTGGCAGGGAGTGGGTGATGTTCTGTGTGGCAGGGAGTGGATGATGCTCTGTGTGGCAGGGAGTGGGTGATGCTCTGTGTGGCAGGGAGTGGGTGATGCTCTGTGTGGCAGGGAGGGGGTGATGCAGTGTTGCAGGTAGTGGGTGATACTGTGTGGCAGGGAGGGGGTAATGCTGTGTGGCAGGGAGTGGGTGATGCTCTGTGTGGCAGGGAGTGGGTGATGCTCTGTGTGACAGGGAGGGTGTAATGCTGTGTGGCAGGGAGTGGGTGATGTTCTGTGTGGCAGGGAGTGGGGATGCTCTGTGTGGCAGGGAGTGGGGGATGCTCTGTGTGGCAGGGAGTAGGTGATGCTCTGTGTGGCAGGTAGTGGGTGATACTGTGTGGCAGGGTGTGGGTGATGCTCTGTGTGACAGGGAGGGGGTGATGTTCTCTGCGGCACTCATCCCAAAACTTTAATTAACAGTGGCTGCTGCTGTGCAAGACATGATACTGGGCTTAAGGTAGAATTTGTACTGACCCAGTACTGGCCGTTCTTATTACCTGATTTATCTTGTGCAATCCTGTCTATGTATTTCTATATAAACAGATCTTGTTTTTTCTCACAAAAGGAAGTACCCAGATCCCTACCACTCCCATGTTTCAGCTACCAATGTTTACAAGTCACCTTTAAAAATGATTTTGAAATACTTCTAGCATCCGAAAGAAAATGTGTCAGCCCCCCGACTGAACCCATTAAAAATGCCATTACCTACAGTGTCGGAAGGATTTGTCCTCTCCATCTGCAGATGCAACGGATATCGATGCAATTACAAACATATTAATGTTACCATTTCCGTTTTCAAGCAAAGCCATAAATAACAAATCCACCAAATCTCATTGTTTTTTTTAGTGTGCCTTGTATGAACATAAACCTATGTTACACAATTACAGTACTGTATGTACATCTAAGTATTATCGGTATATAAAAATTATATCAAATATCATGTAATAGTTGAAAAAGTAATCATTATATTTGAATGTCTTATTTATGCAAATAAAATACCAGGGTGAAATCCTGCCACTCTCATTTCATATCTAATGTAGTATTGCGTAAAATGATACTACTGAACAAGAAATACAGTGGTGTGATTAATTACTGTAATACTAAATTACAGGGCATTACCTGCCAATTAAATGTAGAGAGTACTTGTTTTTTAAGGTGTAGCCATACTTTGATTAAATTAAACACACACACAGCCCCTGTACGCTCAGAACCCAAATCCACCACATCACATATATTTGTGTCAAAAGATGTGCGACCTCAGGTATAGAACAAAACACACAAAGACCCAGTACTACATCTAACTTGACACATTAGGGCCACATGATGATGCGGCCGTAGGCTTGAAATACTTTGGTCAATGAATTGAACCAAATGACCCTTTCTTATGAGAAGATAAACAGGTAGGTATTTAACTACATAATTTGTCAGGTTGGATGTAGCACTGGGGATATTTATCTTCCGTTGAATTAAAATATTATGCTTCGGAGACTTCCTGTGACGTCAAGAGGAATGGCTGCCTGAGAGATTGGCTCCAGAACCCCTCCAACGTATAACCTATAAAAATAGCAACTAAATAAACAAATCCCCCCCAAAACCCACAATCCTGAACCCCTAAGACCAGCTGCGCACAAGAAGTACCTTTTCTGCCGATTTGGAGAGGGGTTGCCGGCGCTCTGGGAGGCCTCCTGTGAGCCCCAACCCCCGGTAGAAGTCCCCCCCTGACTCGCACGAAAAAGTCAGCGGAATCGCCTGGAGGAGCGTGCGGGAGGTAGGAGAGGCGACGGGGCTAAGCTCCGAGTGTCCCGCGGAGTCCGCTCTTACTGCGGGGCTTGGGGATTCCCCCCCTGCGCGTGCTGCCCCTGAAGTGCGCCCGCGGCGGCCTCCCGCGGCCCCGAGGGGAAGCCGGAGCTGCAACATCTCCCCGCTGCGGTCCCAGTCTCCGCTTGCCCTCCCCCCCCCAGAATAAATAAAATCAATAAACATACCCCCATTAGGCTATCCCGGCAGGGGAGAGTACCCCCTGGCTGCAGGGACTGCGGGACCCACCACGTGGCGGCAGGGGAGGAAGCGGCCATCTTAAAGAAACACTCCACTGAGGCACCATCTCCCCTTAAAGTGGTATACAGCTGCTTGTCCCAACCATCAACTTTCAACTGCTGCCTGAGCCTCAGTGTGCCACAACACCCTACCTCCCCAGCAACACAGCGTTGAGCCAAATAAATAAATAACTATTCAGCAGCCCCAGAAACACCCCAGAAGCTCCGCAATACTCTCACACCTCCCCCCCCCCCTTAAATAAAAGGGAATAAAAATAATAAAGTGGGGACCATAAGCAGACAGGGGAACATACAGAGCATGAGCAGCAAGGGCAAAAAAGCAGCCCAGCAAACAGTCGCGAGCTACTTTACCCCAAACCAGCGTCCCGCAGGGAGCTGCGAGGACTCGCAAGACGGCGGCCTGACTCGCACGCGGGAAGACCCAGGTAGAACACAACAGCCAGAAATGGCAAACATCGACATTAATAAAGAATACCTGGAGAACCTCTTCATGAGAATGAGGAGAGAAATCCAGGATGACCTGACTAAAGCAGTCAACATCTTAAGGAGTGATATGAACCTCCTGGCTGCTAAGACGGACACTTTGAACAATAAAGTGGAAGCCTTGGAGCAGGCCCAATCCTCCGCAGAGGACGAAATAAACCGGTTACACTGGGAAATAAGGGAATTAAAGGAAAGTGCCGAAGATCAAGAAAATCGCGACCGGAGGCAGAACCTGAGAATAAGGTATGTCCCGGAGTCCGTGGAGACGGACCAGCTCCGCACTTACCTGACAGACCTATTTATCCACCTAGTCCCGGACTTATCCCCTGATAAACTGGAGATGGATAGGGCCCACAGAGCCCCGGGGCCAAAATCTACTGACCCCAAGAGGACCAGAGATGTCCTGATTAAATTCCACTACTACTCTACGAAGGAGAAATTATAGCAGCCAGTAGAGACAAGGGAACCTTACAATTCCGCAACACACGAATCGAACTCTATAGTGATCTCTCGAAGAAAACTGTAGACAGGAGAAGAGAGTTAAAACCCCGCCTGCAGAAACTGAGAGAAAACAACTTAAAATATCGCTGGGGGTTCCCATTCAAAATTGTTGTGCTATCAGGAGGGAAATACCACACTCTATCCTACCCGGAAGAAATCCCAAGATTTATGAGAGGCCTGGGCATCCCACAGGCGAGCGGAGGATCTGCCCATGAAGAAGCTGACGGCGCTCAAAACCAAAGACCAACTGAGAAGGTACCGCAAACCTCCCAGAGAATCGCCACCGAGCAAACCAGGTGGGGGAAGAATAAGAATCAAGACTCAGAACTTGTCCCGACCCGACGGAGGAGGCGGGACTGCACCCTCCATTACCCCCAGATCTCCCTCCCCCTGGATAAAAGAGAGAAACAGCTCCCCTGTCTACCCCCCCCCCCCCCCGGTGGATCTCCACTTACCTGCTGTGAGATGAAGTCGCTCTCCTTCGGAGTGTCGGCGCTCTGGGCCTCTGCCGGGAATGCGAGAAAGAGTCTCAGGATGAGAGCAGGGAGTGGCGGACAGAAGACCCGATGTAGACGGGGGGTGATGATGTTTGGTGGGGCGGGGGGGGCTTTGGTTGTGCGGGAGGGGGGGATGATTGTCTGGGGGAGAGGGGAACCACATTTCTCTCCCCTCCCCCTTTCCTCTCCCCTCGCTCCCTGCCCGGCCCCTCCTTGCCCCCCCCCCCCGCCGTGATGGATCAGGAGCTGGTCCGGCGGTCTCTGCGGAGTCAGACTCGGACAAAATAGACAGAGGCTGACGGCAAGCCCAAAGATAGACATATGGGGACTGAAGCTATACGAAAAAACTCCCTCGTGTGTATCCAGTGTTAGCTAAATATTGTAAATACTTACCTGGAACCACCTCTACGCCAAGGGGTTCACCCACAACAGCTCGGTTCCTCCCGGGTTGCACCCTGTACCCTTAGCAAATGTTGGTGGGCACAGTTGGGGGGCTCACCTGGGGAGGAAACGAGAAGCCTCTGGAAGGGGGATCCCAAAAGAGGTCTTAGGCTTTCTACCATAGAGGCCAACAAGAGAAAGGGCTCCAGGAAAGGTACCCAAGGGGGTGATACTTGTATAGACCTCCCCCTCCCCCAGCGCCCCCCCTTCCCATCCCCTATACCCCTCCTTTCCTACCCTCACGTGCTCCCCCCTGGCCCAGTTTATCCCCCCCCTCCCTTCCTCCCCCCCCTGGTCATATCCCTCCCCCCTCCACTTCTGCCCCCCCCTCCCCTAGCCGGGGAACACCCCTACCCCTTGCCAAACAGAGGTTAGCATGACATATAAGCATAAGGTTATGAAAGCAATTAGTTAAGGGTCCCACAACGTTAGACCCGGAAGTTATAGGGTTGAACAAGTTTTATGTGATTTAATATGTTTAGTTGCAATGCCTTTTGAAGGAGGGCTCTCTGGCCTCCCTGATGGCTCTCAGAGAGCGGCACTCAGGGAAGTCTCCCAGAGGCAATAGGCCTACAACCTTCATCCTTAGAGAGATGAGGGTCTCTAAAACTGGGCTCTTGAACAGCCCACTTTCTTTTCTTTTTCCACTCTTTTCTCACTCCCCTCTTTTTCCTCTCCTCCCCCATCTCCCCCATGCCCCCCCAGCCATCCACGTGCCCAGAGAACACAGGGGACGATCTTGCAGAACCAGCTCTCGTCAGCACCAGGTACTCTATACAAAAGAAAAGTCGCACATAAAAATGAACACAACCCTGTTTTTCTATCCACTCACACCCAGCAGGGACGAGCACATACGCAGACGACCAGGGTCTCCAGAAACCAAGATTCCACAAAAAGGCCACTCAGAGGTCAAGACAAGGTATGACTGTAGAGACGCCTACCACCATGGGAAAGTGGAGGGACTGACAGAAGCCCTGACATACCATCCAGGTAACAATGGCCCATAACACAACACAAACTAATATCCCTAAATGTCAGAGGACTAAACTCAGTACTTAAAAGAAGGCTCGCTCTTCAGGAGCTCAAAAAGACGAAGGGAGACATCCTGTTTTTACAGGAAACTCACTTTAACACGACAACCCCCCCCCCAATACCTTCCAGAGATATTACCCTCAGACCTACTATGCATCCTGCCCAACCAAAAAGAGAGGGGTAGCTATTTTGTTCAAACAAAATGTTACATTTTCTTTAAAAAAAGAAACTGCAGATCCGGAAGGCAGATTTCTTATCCTCCAAGGCACCTTGTCCGGGGTGGATATTACTATGGTCAATATATACGCCCCAAACGAGGCCGAAGCTGACTTCCTGAGAGAACTTTGTGACAGCCTAGCTCCCCAGCCTAGAACTACACTGTTGTTGGCCGGAGACCTAAATATGCTTGTAGACCCCGACCAGGACAGGATGAGTACATTAGATACCCCCCTCCCTCGTGCTACGGAGAAAAATGCTAGGGAATTCCGTAACATACGGAAAGAGTTCGCATTAATAGATATCTGGCGAGCACAGCACCAGGGTCAGAGGGACTACTCCTACTTCTCCCCCCCGCACCAGACCTACTCAAGGATTGATTATTTTCTGGGTACTAAGGATATTTTCCAGGCAACCTCCCAGTCAGATATAGGATCAATATCCTTGTCGGACCACGCCCCGGTCTCGCTGACGCTCTCCCTCCCCTTCTATAAAAATAGCCAATACAATTGGAAACTAAATGATTCTCTGTTAAACCAACCAGATGTAGAAATAGAAATTAAACAAAAACTCAGAAAATACTTTACACTGAACAAGGGCTCCGTAGAGTCATCAGCGATGCTATGGGAGGCCCATAAGGCTACAATCAGAGGGAATATCATTTCCATAGCCTCATACAAGAAAAAAGCACAACAGAAATTGTACAACGAATTGGCGGGAAAGGTCCAATTACTGGAACAAAAACATAAAACTAATCCCTCAAAAAAATTACTCAAAATATTAGATAAAGCCAGATCTGAATTCAAACAGATACAACTCGATGAAGTGGAGAGGGCGCTGCGGTGGACCAGGCAAAAATACTACGATAAAGGGAATAAGGCCGACCGGTTATTAGCATCCAAGCTAAGAGGTCTGAGAACGAAAGCCCAAGTAACAGCTTTACAAACAAAGACAGGTGCCAAAACATATTGCGAGAAACAGATAGCAGCCGAATTCTCAGACTTCTACTCTAAATTATATAATCTAAAGTTTCCAAAAAATAGATCCTCTAACGAGGAAGCTATAGCTAAATATTTAGATTCATGTAACCTTCCAAGCCTCTCAGAAGGGGATCTTGCAGAACTAAACAAAGAAATCTCCCAAGAGGAGCTCTTAAATGCCATCTCCCAACTAAAACCTAGCAAAACGCCAGGCCCAGGTGGGTTCTCCAATCAATATTATAAGACATTCAAGCTAATTTTAGCTCTATATCTCCTTGATATGTTCAACGAGTTTCTGGAGGGAACAACCATCCCAGCATCTATGTCTAAGGCCAATCTAGCAGTTATACCAAAGGAAGGGAGAGACCCACTACAGTGCGGTAGTTATCGCCCCATAGCCCTCCTTAATTCGGATCTAAAACTTTTCAGTAAAATTTTAGCCAATAGATTAACCCCCATACTACCAAGCCTAATACACATAGATCAAGTCGGGTTTATTTCCGGCAGGCAGGCTACCTACTCCTCCCCCTTGAGAAAGCGCGTGATGACGCGCGAAACGTACATCGGGGAAACGTCATGACGTTATTACGCTGACGCATGCGCGATGTGTGGTCTGGAGTAACGGCAGCTCCCTATGGTACACGGAGCTTCTAGGCAGCAGGCTGCAGGAGATTCAACGTGAACAGGTTGTATTGTGCACCGTTGGGACCCACTCTGAATGATTACTCCTCAGGGATTCATCCTTAGTCTCCAGTAGCGGGTCTTACCCGATTTACACCAGTTGTAGGCGGGTATCCCTACGCACAGAGGTTACTTACATAGACTCTGCTGGGTGCATTTATACACCTATGCACCGCTGACTCCCTTCAGCACTTCCGTTTGTGTAACTGTTGAATCTTGCAACAGGGACTCCACTTACTTGGGGTTCTGTGGTTTGAGCCGAGGGCTCTGCTGTGATTATTTGTCCACTGTGACCCTATTGAGTTGGTCCTATATGTAGCCATATGTCACACAGATGGGTTATCCTAATTAGAACCATCTATTTTCTGTGACCCTATCGAACTGGTTTTAGGATCCTAATCATTCAGCTCATTATTACAACTAGTGGTTACCCACAGTGCCATTTAAGGTGTAATTGAACATCATATTACCCACCGTTTTTGTACTCACCTGCAGCATCCAGTATGCAGCCTAACACACACACACACGTTTATTACAAGACAGCTATTTGGAACATATACTGTTCATCCAGTACCGTTACCCAACACACTTGGGGATTTTATGTATGCATTTCTATGCATTTTTATAGTGTTTCGTCGGTTTTTATTATAGATTATTAAAAAAAATTATTTTTCATATAGTAGTGTGACCCTTTTTGTTTGAGTATCCTATACCAGGATTTGGCTATACATTGCCTTATATTTCTAGTGACATCACCTATTGTGTCATCTTCCTTGAGTGCAATTATAGGGGGCTGCTATAATCTCTTGATTATTTGTGTGTTCTCTTGAGGCCTCAGATAACATCAGGAAAATCATTAACATAATCGACCATGTACATCTCTCATCCACGAAGGCCATCCTATTGAGTTTAGATGCGGAAAAAGCATTCGATAGGATCAGATGGGACTTTTTAGATCAAACATTAATCAAATTCGGATTTAAGGGCCACTATCTGACAGGGGTCAGAGCCCTGTACAAAAGTCCCACGGCCGTCGTGAAGCTCCCAGGAGGAGACGCAAACCCTATAAACATTAAGAATGGTACTCGACAAGGATGCCCCTTGTCTCCGCTTCTATTTGCCCTCTCTATCGAACCCTTGGCAGCAACAATTAGAGAGGATAAAAATATAAATGGTATTGAAATTGGGGGGACAAACTATAAGATATCCCTCTTTGCTGATGACATTATCCTGACTCTGGCCAACCCCTTGACCTCACTCCCGAATTTACACTCACAATTAGACAAATTCAGCAAAATCTCGGGATACAAAACTAATATGGATAAGTTGGAAGCATTAAATATATCCCTACCCCACCCCGAGGCCAAATTACTGCAAATAAACTTCAATTATAGGTGGAGCTCCACAAAAATCAAATACCTAGGAATACAAATAACACGGGAGTACAAAACGCTATTTCAATACAATTACCCACCCCTATTTGAGAGACTAAAAAAAGACCTTCAAAGCTGGAATGGATATCAGATATCTTGGCTAGGAAGAATAGCCACGGTAAAAATGAACATCCTACCAAGACTTCTGTATTACTTCCAGACTCTCCCCATTGATATCCCACTAGGTGAACTCAAAAATATGCAAAACAAAATCTTCGAATTTATTTGGCAAAATAAAAGACCAAGGGTAGCTAGAACTATCTTGCTAGCACCAAAGGAAAGCGGAGGCTTGGCAGTCCCGGATATCATGAAATATTATTTGGCGGCCCAACTCAAACAAGTTATAATGTGGAACAACGAACCAACCACAAGCTGTTGGATTGGGATTGAGTCTGCCTATGCGAGACCTCTCTCACTCCCGGCCACCCTGTGGACCGAGAGGGGTAGGGAGACCTTCTCAGAAACATTAAAGCTGGGAGCAATGAAATGTACATGGAGAATATGGACTAAAAATAAAGATAGGTTTAACCTAACGGCCTCACCCTCACAACTAACGCCCATATTTAACAACCCGGAGTTCCCCCAGGCTTGTTCCCACAGAGACTCAGTGAATTTAAAAAGTTAAAGATAATGGTAGCAGAGCAGTTTATAGGAAACGGAAAGATCTTATCGATTCAGGAATTAGAGAAAAAACACCAAACAGTGAACTTGCCAATATTTGGCTTCCTGCAGATCAGGCATTACCTGCAAACTCTTTCCAAAGAATTAACATTTCAACCATTAACAAATTTTGAGCGCCTATGCAGGAAAGGATACTACTGTAAGGGGTTGATTTCGGAAGTGTATCTGGGCCTGGCAAGAACAGCAGGTTGTTCCCAACACAATTATATGCTCAAATGAGCGGAAGATTTGAACATAGAGATCGATAGGGAAGACTGGGAGGATATCTGCGAGGCAGCTTCCAAAACATCAATATGCACCACCACCAAAGAGAATATTTATAAAATTCTATTTCAATGGTACTTAACCCCGAGTAGGTTGAGCCAGATCTTCCCCGGGACCCCAGATTTGTGCTGGAGGGGATGCGGACAAAGAGGAGATATGGCTCACATCTGGTGGAATTGTCCAAAGATTCAGGTGTTCTGGGTCATGATCAAATCATTAATCCGAGAATACCTGGGGGTGGAGGTTGAGATGGACCCGCTGACCATGGTGCTGGCTAAACCAATTGACGAGCTAGAGACGGCAGAAAACAAAATGACAATACACGTACTCACGGCAGCTCGCTGTTGTGTGGCAGCTGCCTGGAAAAAAATAAATCCACAATCCAAACAGACAATACTACGAAGACTCCACGAAATAAAGTCAATGGAGCTCCTTACAGCAAAACTAACCCAAAAAATGGACAAGTTCCATAAGACATGGGAAATATGGCCAGGTGTGTAACAGACTACTGCTGCGGCCGAGTTTATTCGAGCATTTGCCCGTTCTCGGCCGCAGCAGTAGCCTGTCACGCGCCAGAGGGTGACGGGCGCGCGCCGAAGCAGCGGAAGAGCGCCCTCCGATCGGGGCGCTCTCCCTCCCGCTGCCGGGTCCGCCGGGTCCCCCGGAACCCCCTGCCGCCGTCCCCCACATCGCGGGACACCAGGGCTCCCTCGGGGAGCCCTGGACGCGCGTGCAGGGGGCGCACGCTCCCGATGACGCGTGACCGCGCGTCGGTGACGCGCGGCACGCCGAGGGGCGGCCACTAGCAAGCCGGGAAATCTCCCGGCTTGCGGATCTGGCCGCAGTGCAATAAACTGTGTCGCCAGTGTACTACGAAAGCTATCGGAAAAAACTAAGGGGCCAATTGGGCTGGACCCCCCCTTCCCCCCCTCCTCCCCTCCCTTTCTCTCCCTCCCCAACTCTACTTTCCTCCCCCTCTCCTTTCACCCCTCTCTCTCCCCCTATCTTTTCTTTTTTCTTCCCAGACAATAAAAGATGCACACAAAGAAGCGGCCGCTTCCATTTTAATGTACCTAATGGGGGAGTATGTGAATAGGCAATACTCAACACAACTAGTCACATATTTAACTTGAACAGGTACAATGATTCCTGAATATTTACTGTGTTGTACATGACAGTTAGTACTCCTCCAATGTTTGTATAACGAAATGTATGAAATGTGTGTATTTTGTGAAAAACAATTAAAAAAATTGAAATAAAAAAAAATATTATGCTTCTTTCAGTGAGACTCCTTTGAAATCTTTGCCAGGCTGAGGCTAAAAATCAGGGAGACTGACTCCAAATTCAGTGCGACTCACACAATTTCAAGTCTCGGGAAGGTCCACCCACCCTCCCCCACCCCCTCTCTTCTCCCCCATCCCCACATCTCCCCACCCCTCACTCTCCCCTCACCCTCCCCCCATATCTCTCTCCCCCATATCTCCTTCTTTCTCAACAGACCCCTATTTAATATGCACTAACACGCATTTTCCTTTCTTGAGAAAGGAAATATGTCATTCGATGAAAGGTTCAATCCCTCCTAGCAACGAATGGTGGTAGGGAACATGTTTAAAGGCTCACATCTGGGAGACTGATGCTTTATTTACCCCAATCTGACACCTATATCAGGAAGCAGCGATGGGCGCGCCAACATTCCCGTTTGCAGCGAAAATTGTGTTTATGCGCAAAAATGATATTTGCCTGAAATGTCATTGCGTGAGACAGAGCCGAGTGTGTCCACATGTGTTGAGGTGTGTTTGAGGTGTTGTATGTAGCATTTAGGGCTCTTGATGAAACATGACACACACCCCCTTCTCCAGGAGAAGGGGGCTGTGACACGCTCAGGCAGAGTTATGATGTGCAGTGGTTATGACACGCAGGAGCATGGCTATGATGTATGGGGGCGGGATAATGCAGAATGAACTTGTCTCAGGGTCTCTCGGCAGTGTAAAAGATACCTAAGGCTGCGTCTATACAGCCTTTATACGCGCGATGGCGCATGCGTGCCTGCGTGACGTCACCCGCGTGAAACGTGGTAGATGCGCCGTTGGGGGCGTGTCTAGGGGGCGTGTCTGTGATGTCAGGGAGCTGGCGCGCCCTAATTGGGTGAACCGCCCACGTGACCTGTCCGCCGCGCCGAAAAATCAGTTCCAACTGATTCCCCGTGCAATAAGCGCCCCCTCCTGCTGTCGTGAGCTCCCGCGTGGTCTCTGGGTGTAATCAATGCCGTAAGGCAATGTGATCGTGCCGCGCGGTCTTTGGCAGCATGGATGACGCCTCATGAGACGGCGAGACAGAGCCCTTTTTTTTTAAAGCCCATTTTCTAGAAATAAAATACACGGTTTTGAAAAAAATCAGTCGACAAGGGGGAAAAAAACTGGAGAGGTGAATACAGACAACCCTATTGTAAGGATATCTGCACACACAAAAACATACAGGGGGAACTGCCCATTTAAGCACCCTGTGTTACTATTTCCTATTAGCCTGCATCTTAGATCATGGACGTTACCCTCAGCTAGTGATATTTGAGAATTCTGCACCAAATAAGAGAATGTCGATGGGAAATGGTGTTGATTTATATCAGTGAGACTCCACTGAAGTCGATGGGACCACTTACGCTGAACAAGACCAACTCCAAATGAGCAAGGCTTGCGAAACTCAATAAGAACTGACACGTCTGCCTAAGCTCCAGGGGAAGGATGGGACTTTAGTTTGTTCACTTAGCTTTGCCAGGGATCCCAAAAAAACAAAACCAAACCCTTTAAAAAGTTTTCATAGCTATACATCACGGACCCCACCCTATATCCCAACCACTTATGGACCATGTGATGTGGGAGTGTTCGCTTTTACAGACTCTATTAAAGCACCAGCTTGGTGTTCCAAGCTGCAAATTCAGTGCTGGGGGTCTCTACAAGAAGGAGAAGAAGGGCGTTCGTTTTCATTACAGTTCTATTACCCACAACCTTACAATGAAGATGCTTATTGCAGTATCAGTCTCGTGTCTTGCTCTATGGAGTATAGTTGGTGGTAAGTAACATGTGCAAGTTGGGTAATCAGTAAAGATTTCGTTTAACAGTGTACGACTGTGTGTTAATTTTAGAGACCCACTTGGTCTAATAGCAGGGCATTTTTCTCACTGGAATTCATGTGCGTGTTGTCCGTCAAACATTTTAGGGATGTTTTAGTCAAAACCGAGCTATTTACCAATTTGTGTTATTATATTACTGTGTTTTTAAACTTTTTTCAACTGATAAAGAGTTTAAATAATAAACAATTCAATCAATTATGAATTGGTAACATAATAAAATGACACATAGAAAGAATGTAACACGTCATACATTATAGAATAAAGTTCAATTAAAACGATTATGAGATACATAGTTAAAATGAACATTCCAATATGTTACCTTTCAAATGAGACAATTTATCCAGTACTGGCAAATTAGTAAAAGGAAGTCATTATTTCATTTAAATGATGGAACATTTACAAGTATATATTAACTAAATTTACAGTAGTTAAGTAACTGGAATTTACATTCTGTAATATCACTAATTATATTCTTTGTACAGTATGTTACATGATACGGCTGTACTAAAAAATGTTGGCACCTTATATATTGATTGATGATGATTATGATGATGATTATGATAGCTCAGAGCAATAAGTGGACTTTTATATGTCTTATGATAAAACAGGCTTGGTTTGTACGAAACAAAAAATGTTGTATTCTATTTGATATGGAAAGTAAATGTTTAAGTCACTGCAATAATGAAGAGAAAGAGTATCCCCTCAATATTAATTTATCAGTGGCTTAAAATGTATTAGCGCTCCAACGTTTCAGCCCAACAAAGTGCACCTTTCTCAAGGTCACCTTGGGAATGGTGCCCTGCAGTGATTGAACAGAAACATTGGTGCTCAAATACATTTGCAAATCTGTGGAGCGCTGGATCTTTCCTTTTCACAAATACATTTGATAACACGGAGACATGATTTTGGAGGGATACTCTTTCTCTTCATCTGGATATTCGGGAGATGTCCCTCTGAGCCCAGAACCTGCAAGTATTTTGTTATTCAGAGTACCCGAGTATCTCTCTTTTTTTTTTTTTAAGCTAAGTCACTGCAATAGCATACTGTATGAGAGTTTTATTCCGTACTATTGGGTGAGCTGATGTCAGTCTCTGCAGCAAGAGTGTTTTATTACCTTTAATAGTCTGTAAACTATTTAGGGAAAGTTTACTCTATGCCAGGAGTGGCCAATTCCAGTCCTCAAGAGTTACCAACAGGTCAGGTTTTAAGGATATAAGTGGCTCAATCAGTGACTCAGTTTGACCAAGCCACAGATTGAGCCACCTGTGCTGAAGCAGGAATATCCTTAAAACCTGACCTGTTGGTAACCATTGAGGACTGGAGTTGGCCACTCCTGGTCTATGCAATAACCATGTGTGGTGTTAGTTCATTCAATATAGTACACATGGGTTTAGTTCAAGCCATTTACCTTCGGGGTAATTCTCTGTAATAGAAAGGGATTTGGAATCCAGAGCGATTGTAGGGATTTTAACTGCTTCACGCCCATCGGGGCCAGAAAACACATTGCACTACAATACATTGCTTGTCCCTCTGGCCGGGAAGGGTTAAGGGGGGTATTGCACTTCTATTATAGAATATGGTATGAGGATATATTCCAATGAAGCGCTGGGCAGGGAAATGATGGAATGTTCAATGTAGCTAAACACTGCATTGCCTGTCGATTAGAATAACATCTACGGTAGTTACCTTTTATGCTGTATTGGCCCATATCTACTAAGCAGCCTTCTGCCGTAAGAATCCATCCCACATTGGAAAACACCCTATTGATTTGAATGGGCAGTACGCTGTTTTATGGCATACGACTGCTAAGTAAATATTTGGCCCAATATCCTATGATTGGACTTTAATAGTGAATTCTATGGGGGGGGGGGGGTAACTGATATACTGTATATAGTTTAAAGTGCAGCCATGACCCCAAGTTCTTGCATGGCACGCAGATATATTCCTACTTACAGTGTATAACCCTTTCATATTCCCTTTTTCCCCTTTTAGTGACATCTCTGCAATGTCACAGTTGCGATAAAGTATCAAACAACACGCAATGCAACTTGCTGCCAGTAGCAACCTGTGACGCGTCCACTACCTATTGCCTAACTAAAGGCGAAGAGTTGTGTAAGTATGAGAGCTTCACAAGCTTGGGTGTGTCACTCAGAAACGCTGCGGGGGAATGAGCAATTCAGCTTTATTGTTGGCAAACACAGGTCCGGCTCTCACTAATCTGCTATGAGCCATCTTCCTAACTCACTGTATTAAACACTTTTGATGATGACAGCCCGACGACAAAATAGAGTGGTAATGTGCTTACACTATTAGCCTTTGAAGTGAAGACGCAGCCACTGATTTCAGATCCTTGGAGATTGACATTCAGTTCCTAACCAGTGTCAAATATTATTAAAAATGCAATGCAGGATTCAGACGTCATTTAACCGGGAGCACTGATCAGAGTGTCTCAGAAACGCAGGAATACTGTGCCGTGATCCAGGAAATAATGAGTATCTTAAATAATGCAGCAAAGTTCTTTCACCTCCGATTCAAAAGCTTGCACCATATTATTTAATGCCCTTAAAGCAGAATTTGGGAGAGCCTCTTTTAAAAATAAATTCTCATTTCTTTTAAAAATGGAAAAGAGACTGGGTTTGTAAATACAAAGAAGTCGGAGTACTCAATATCCCCGGGATATCTGATTGGGAAGTGTTTGTCAATCTAGGGTTTTCTTTATCCTTAGTCCTTATCAGAGAGCCAATATAGATAAGGCGCTGCTCTGGCGGTCCTCCGTCCCCTTCTCCTGCCGCCGCTCTCCAGTTTTCACACCTCGTCCGGAGATTTAAATACTAAACCTGTAGCCCGGAGATACCTAGACGACGCCCATAGTCTCCGGGTCAAACCCGGATCGAGCTTCGATGCTCTTTATTGGGTCTGTGTGAATGCCTCGATGGTGTTTGGCTCATTGTGTCTGTACACTTCCTCTTTATTATTTTATTATCATGGCGCAAAAATTATTGCTGACGGACATTTTTGCTATGTTGATTTCAGTTATTAGGACTGATATGAATCTTTTTATAAATCACAGTAATATTGGGTTGCAGTTGTCTATGGATATACTAATTAATAAGGCTTACAGGTTCACATTCACTGATAGAACTCTTACATTTACATGTTCCAAAGTGAAAACAAAAAGAATTGCGCTCAATGTGGTCTGTGCTAAAACAAAATAGTGACTTATATATAAATTAATAATACCACCTGATAAGTGAAGTTTTATGCTGCTGATCAGTGGGAATGGTTCAAACACCAAGCTAGATAGAGACAAAAAGAGAACAGCGCAAAAAAACCATTGTGTAGTATATTTAAATAATTTTATAAAGGGTAAGGTGAGTATTGCACGTACATCAAAAAGAAGGGTTAAAAGCAAGACATGTTAGGGACATGTTACCACTCGGCAGGCACAACGGGATACAGGCACCAGGAATTGGACGTCCTCCCTCAAGATGCTGGTATCTGGATGCAGAGTATACAGCTCAGCTCGGTTCACAGCGTTGGGGAAACTTCCCGCGCCTTCACGGAACTCACAGCAGTTGATTTCGGGGGTAGATCACCGCGTCTCTTCCTGCTTAGTCCACGTTGGCGTGTGACGTCATCCGGCAGCGTCTCTCAGCCGGTCGCGTCTTTAGTGCGTCACTCCTTGGCGATTTGCAGTCGGGCAGTATACAGAGTCCCATACAGGTCCCGCAATGAAATAAATGTCCCAATATAATGCCGCAATGGGAGTATATGTAAAGAATAAAGGACCGCGCCCTCTCCTACGCGTTTCGTACTTCCCTGACGAAGTACGAAAGTACGAAACGCGTAGGAGAGGGCGCGGTCCTTTATTCTTTACATATACTCCCATTGCGGCATTATATTGGGACATTTATTTCATTGCGGGACCTGTATGGGACTCTGTATACTGCCCGACTGCAAATCGCCAAGGAGTGACGCACTAAAGACGCGACCGGCTGAGAGACGCTGCCGGATGACGTCACACGCCAACGTGGACTAAGCAGGAAGAGACGCGGTGATCTACCCCCGAAATCAACTGCTGTGAGTTCCGTGAAGGCGCGGGAAGGTTCCCCAACGCTGTGAACCGAGCTGAGCTGTATACTCTGCATCCAGATACCAGCATCTTGAGGGAGGACGTCCAATTCCTGGTGCCTGTATCCCGTTGTGCCTGCCGAGTGGTAACATGTCCCTAACATGTCTTGCTTTTAACCCTTCTTTTTGATGTACGTGCAATACTCACCTTACCCTTTATAAAATTATTTAAATATACTACACAATGGGTTTTTTGCGCTGTTCTCTTTTTGTCTCTGTTTACATGTTCCAAAAGATGTTGCGTGCTACGGCTAGCACCGTTTGGTAAACCTAGGTCCTCGTCCCTTAATGAAAGATTAGGGCACCTGCCAACGCTCACTATTGAAAAGACATAACGCCAGCTCAGAAGTAATTACCTTGGAAGTGGGAAAATTCAGTTCAAACAGCAGTGTCAGGTCTCTTACTTTATCTTCCTGTGACCCAGTCACCAAAATGAGATTGAAAGCGCTTTAGAGCAATAACTGCAAAATTCTATATATAGCGCTCAATACATTGTCAACACTATGTACAAAACTATACGGCCCATAGATCAAGGTTTACATATGTATTTCTAATGAAAGGATTGTTGTATAGTAACGAAACATTCCCAGCTAATTGTTAATTCTGTAATGTGTCCACTTGTTTACCCTCTGCTTCTTTTTAATGCAGTTGGTAAATTAGACATAACCAAGAGATGCGCCAACCCTGGTGACTGTGACAAAGACAACTTCAATGTGTGGCTGGCTTCGAAGAAGACCGTCTGCTGTACTGGAGACCTGTGCAACTCTCCGAGCCCAAAAAGCGGGCAGAACGTCCTACAGAGCAATACTATCCTGGCAACTTCAGCTATCCTGGCCCTTATTGCCTTCAAGAACATACTGTAGACTGACTTTCACACTAATCCCAGAGGAGCTGTTAGCGTGTATTACTGTACATCTTCTGATTTCTTTACCAGGGACATAGGAAGAGCCAAACACTTACAAACCATATTTACCAAGAAATGACAGCTCCATAAGACCCCATCTGTGCTGGAAGACATATTCCGGTCACTCCGTAAAACACCTTCCATGCAACGTACCCACCCACCCCAGCAGGCTCTAAAGTGCAATACAGTACGTACTACTGCTTTGTAAATATGATCTATAGGGCCGTATAATCTCCAAAGTCAATGGCAGGTTTTTTTTTTCTTCAAACAATAGAACTTCATCAGTAAGGACGGGATTCACAAAGCTACGATGTTGGTTATCGCAACCGAATTCGGCATTGAGTGCCATTGACTTGAATAGCAGTTAATGCCGGGTGCGATCTCCACATCATTACTTAGTGAATCCCCGGCGTTAACGAGGAATGTATCAAGTATCGCAAACAGGTGCAATGTGCATCATTTTGACTTTGTGTCACTGTATCAAGATGCTTGCCCCAATTTAGCTCAACTCGCCCCAGTCAGTGTTTCAAGGAGCGGTTATAGGAGGAGAGTATAATATAATGGGATGTACCAAAATTTGCTCCTATAAATCCGCCTGGTGTAAGATAGCGTACTAGCACTAAATGTAAATTATAGCTCGACATGCATCCCCCCCTCTGCAGCATTTTTTTTTTTTTTTTTTACAAACAGTTGGGTGAGACTACACAACCCTAAACTTCTCATAAAATACGTATCGTCACTATACCCCTACTTTTTAAATGAGGTTTGATGGGCGCGTCTGTGTCACCAAACCTGAAATGAATGCTCTCAACGGCTGGTTATAATGAGAAACGAGAGATGTTAGTGTCTCTTGTGCTCTCACAGAGCTGGTGATAACATAACATGGCAAGTCTCGTTTGACATGTTAGAGCATGGTTTCCACCAATGGTTAATGGCAGAGCCCAGATTATTGTCACGCATACTGTAAGGCCCAAGGTTGTTTTTATCTTTCTCTGGATTTGTCTGTAATACACATGGGAATGAGACCCTACTCTGCAGATTACTATACATGTATAGGATCATACAACGCACAGATTGTATTTATGAAGGCTGCAATAAATAGGAAGACTGAAGATGTTCTAACTGGGTAGAATATCTTCACTTGACAATGCAACCAGAAATGCTTTTGTACCGCAGACCGACCGCTATTCAATATGATGTGAAGCTGCTTCTCAGTACTTAAGTGCTCAGCTACGCAGCATATTCAATATGGGTTTTTGTCTTATATATTCAAGCAGAGGTGGCATACACAGACTATATGTCAGATTTTAATATCTTTTTTTTTAAGTAAAAAAAAATGTAAATATACATATATGTATGCTCTGAGATTTATGCAGTGGGAATAATTCACATACCTGCGTCATATAATAAAAATGGAAATGGAAAAATGTGAGTCTGAATATTGAATTCACTGATGGACTTTGTAAGCTATTTCCGACCAGTGGGCACTGTAACTCATTGAAGACTAAAACTCATGAGCTCTGTCTGTTGGTTAAATGGTACAGTGGGGTGCAGGGTGGGGGGAGAGCTGAGACAACTGTCTTGGACTTACTGGCTGCAGGGGATTCTGCGGCCTTGTGACGGTTCGGGGAATCTGCAGCTCCCTCCTCCAGCTCCATCCTCCAGTCGGGTGGAAGTTGGATCCCGATGCTGACAGGGGGAGGAAAGAATATCGCAGGCTGTCAGGGAGCTTGGCAGAAGCACCAGCCAACCACATGATCCACCACACTGACTCTCCCCCTCCCCCTCTCTCCACCCTCCCGAGGCAGCCCAGAACACCCGATGGCAGCCCAGAACACCCGATGGCAGCCCAGAACACCCGATGGCAGCCCAGATCACCCGATAGAGCAATCCACCCATGTCAGTAAACCTCAAAGAACCTTATCGGAGAAGATTAAGATAAGACATTTGATCCTATGTCACCAGCATGGAAGACAGCTCTGTGCAGGCTGGTTTAGTGGAGAAAGTGAGAATAAACAGCATAAGTTGCCATGTGAACACTCTACTGTAGGCTTTGGGCCTTGTTCAATAAAACTAAAAGTAAAAAACCGCTATGAAAAAAATAATACAAATAAGGTTGGTAACCTACTTCAAAGGGTGTCACATAGGGCTCACTTTCAAAATATTTTGGGGAATTGCACCTTGCTTTAACCCCGAGGTTGTACTGGGGTGGTGGGTGACCTAGTCTTGCTACCCCAGTCTGAGTTCTGGGGCCCTCCTTTTGTACACCATGAGTCTAGAAGGGACCACCCACTCTAAAGGGATAGAAACAAACCTACATATCGAATATACTATTTTTTTTCAGGACTAATAAAAATGCCAAACTACAAAAAGATGATACCCACGCTTCCTCGCCTGAGAAATAGATGGGGGCATTAGGGGGAGGAGTACACAAAAAAAAGTATCTCAAACCTCCAAAAAGGATGGAGAAATAGGGTAGCCCCCAATTGTATGCACACTAAACATGTGTAGGTCCATAAATAAGTACCAGATAGGGGTACAGTCAATATGCCTTGATACAATCTTCAAAAGTGGGAACAATAACACTGTCTCGAACTACAGGCCAATCTCTCTTCTCGAAGATAGAGAGCGTAGATAGAGCACAGCCAGGGATGTCCTGTATATTCCGTCCAGGAAAAAGAGAGAAAACCAGGCCACTCCAGGAGTAACAAAAAAGAATTGATTTATTGCATGCTGGACATACAGCAAAAATGGACTAAGTAAACGCACCTACGCGTTTCGTACACAAGTTACTTTATCAAGGTCATTTAACCCATTGTGGACTTATGTATTTGGATATTCCATTTTAGGGACTGGTCACAATTTCAGAGCATCACATATACCTTGTTCCTTGCAATCTCTCTTCTCCCAATACTATCCAAAGTCATGGAAAAATGTGTTCACTCCCAATTAAGCGATTACTATACCAAGACAAATTTCCCTAGCCATTTCCAATCTGGCTTTCGCCTCAAACACTCCACGGTAATTACCCTGCTAAAAGTTTGCAATGAAATCCAGTGTGGAATGGAACGGGGACAACTCACTGGTGCAATATTCCTAGATTTTGCAAAGGCTTTTGATACTGTTGATCATGCTATCCTGCTTAACAAACTCCAGAGCTCTAGAATAGGTAAGCATGCTTTAAACTGGTTTCATTCCTACGTATCAGGTAGATCCCAACATGTGTCTATCTCGCGCACTAACTCCAAATCCATGGATATCACCTGCACTGTCCCGTAAGGCTCTGTTCTGGGGCTCCTACTCTTCTCAGTGTTCATGAATGATCTTCTTACAGCTTGTAAAGAAGCCTCAACACACATTTATGCGGATGACACAATCTTATATTAACACAGCCCTAACCTCTCTGATCTCGGACACATACTTCAAACTGACTTTTTGAGACTTGAAAATTGGTTTTTCCAAAACAAACTGTTTCTAAACACTAAACAGAGAACAGAGTCAAGGGAGAGAGCAGAGATCCCCACGTCAGCACCAAGGGCCTTTTTTAGAAAAGGCACCATCACTGAAAGCACCCCGTCTGGTCACACAGAATCGCTTTTTAGCATTGGAAGACCAGAAAGAGAAAGATTCCCCGAATACAAAAACCAGAAAAAGGCCCCACGAGGAAAGCGGGGAGGAAGACGCACACAGAAAAAAAATAGCGATCTGAGTAACATTTTTAATTTGAGTAAGAGAGAACTGAATGTAGATGAATGCAACCTGATACAAAAGGGACTTAATTTTGCACCAGTTGCCAAAGCCAACAGTTTCAATTTATATATAGATACGCACAAATACATCAGACAACTCACCCTCAAAAAATTCTTCCTATCAAAAGATGCACAGAGTAGAGAAATAGTGAGAAACAACACAATTGCCACAATAGAGGAAGATGAATTTAAACATTCAAATCTGAAAACGAAGTCCAAATTTTACCCCAGTTGGGCGAAAGGCACAACATAGAAGTCTTTCACCAAAAAATCCAAGAGGATTTTGAAAAACTTACCTCAAGTAAAACCAAAATAACAACGAACAATCAAACTCTCAAAGAAAAAATTGCTTTAGAGAAGCTGGAAAAGGATAAAGCAATCACATTTAAACAAGCTGATAAGGGGGGGGTGGTTATTATGGACACTGAATATTACAAGGGGGAATCAGAAAGGATACTATCTGATGACATCACTTATGCACGCCTAAAAACAAATCCACACAAAGAATTCTGTGCAGAATTTTTAACTCTCCTAGATAAGGGTAGCATGACAGGGGTTCTGAATAAAAGGGAATACGAATACCTCAATGTTAGATTCCCTGTCATGCCCATATTTTATTTCTTGCCCAAAATTCATAAGGACGTCAAGGCACCTCCAGGACGACCCATTATCTCTGGGATAGGTTCGCTCACGTCTCGATTATCCGAATATATAGACATCTTTTTACAGCCATACGTGGCGGACATGCGATCCTATCTCAGAGATACTACCCAAGTACTCAATTTACTAGAGCAGGTTGATTGGCAACAGGGTTACGTCATGTGTACCTGCGATGTCACTTCGCTATACACATCCATTAAACATGAGGATGGAATCAAATCCATTGAACGAACACTCAATAGGGATCCCACTGTGCATATCGAACAAAATAATTTCATTTTAGAAAGTATAAACTTCATTTTAAAGCATAACCTTTTTAATTTCGATGGAGCCTACTTTATGCAGAAGTGTGGAACCGCCATGGGTACCAAATTTCCACCAAGTTATGCCAACTTGCAAATTTATTAACATAGAAATGATAAATACTATAAATAGAAATTGCTTGATGATATTAAATCCTCATTTTATGTGAGATAAGGACTGTTCCTTAAATAAGTGATCCTTGTACAGTAGGCTTAATAACTTGAGCCACAATTTTATTATTGAATGTGTGTTATCATTCTAAACTTTGAAGCAGTACTGTTTTAATTGTATGTGGGGTTTTTTGGTCCGTTAACAATAGCATTATGAGCAGTTCCATTACTACAGGGGAACATTAAGAACAATGTCTAAACGAATATATTATGATCGACTAATCCCTTTAATTACTAAAATAACCCACTTTGTTTTTTGGGCTTCACATTGAATGCAGAAAGGGAGTCAATTTAAGCAGGTGATAGACAGTCAGGTTTCTGATTGCTTTTAATTAAACTATCAAGTAATTACGTTATGGCTATCCCTGCGCCTATATATACCAGATACAATGAGCATCCGGCAGGAACCTGACGAAGCTTACTGCGAAACGCGTAGTTCCCTGCCGGAGCTCATTGAGAGAGGGACCCCGACAGCCGCCGGACATCCGGTCCAGATCCTCCCTTCCGGCTCCACTGTCGGACGCGCCGGTGAGAGCACTAACGGAGGAGGAGGTTTTGCCGGAGAGCTTCGCGGCTGATGCTGGGCAAACGTCTGTCATTTGTGTGAGTGTGTTCAGCGTTTTTATACCTTTTTACTGTTATCAATAAAAAATGTATTAGTCACTAATCCAGACTTTGCCCATCCTTTGGTTTATGGGCGTCTGGGAGAGGAACCACCCACACACCTTACCTATTGGGGTTGAACACTGAGACGCAGCCACACCATCAGAGCATGCTGACAACACCCATTAAGGGAGCCAACTCACATATGGCCGTGTGAGTTTTTCTTTTATTTATCATTCCTCCGCCTTAGGAAATTGTATCTAACCACCACATCCACCGCTGAGGGTGAAGACTCACACAAGCCCGTGTGAGTCATTGAAACATATACCCTATGTTTCATTTGCTGTCTATATAGCATTATTTTATTATCACCTTTCCCTTTCCTACCCCTCCCCTTCCCCTTTCCTCCCCCCCCCCCCTTCCCTGACTATACAGATTCATGCACTAATTATTGTGTTTTATTTTATTTTATTCGGCTTTGCTTCATCATTCATCACTACTTGGAGCTTCACAAGTTTGCGCTGACCATCATCATACCACAATCTAAACACTGACAAGACTGTAACAATGGTATTTGGGACCAGACTACATTTTTAACGCTTCCAATGAAGGAGCTACAGATCAGAACCAACTCTAATACTATCCTAGCCCCTGTTACTAGTTTCAAATATTTGGGCATATGGTTTGACTCCCATTTAACATTTGGGTTGCAAATTGATACCCTGATATCCAAAACCTATGTCAAACTAGGTGTACTTTATAGGAACAGATCCTCCCTAAGCCCGCTGGTAAGAACGCGCATCGCACAGCAGATGCCGATGCCAATTATAGACTATGGGGACATAGCATACAGCTCAGCAACCCAAACTCACCTCAGCAAACTTGATACCCTCTACAACTCTATATGCCGCTTTGTCCTCCAATGCAATTACAACACACATCGCTGCAAAATGTTCAAAGAACAAGATTGGTCATCACTTGAGTTTAGGCATAAAGTTCACCTTTCCTGTCTTGCCTTCAAATACTTTCTGGGCAAGCTACCCAGCTACCTGAACAAGCTCCTCACCCCTACCACATGCAGCACTTATCACCTGAGATCAGACTCCAAAAGATTGTTCATGGTCCCAAGGTTCAGCAAAGTATCCGGCCGCTCCTCCTTCTCTTACCATGCACCCCAAAACTGGAACAACCCGCCAGAGACTCTCACAGCCCACACCAGTTTAAGTTCTTTCAAAACGAAAGCTGTCTCACATTTTAATCTGGTCTGTAACTATTACATACGCCCATAATATATATTATCTCTAAGGCTGCACGTATAGTGCCGTCGACGGCGACGTCGCTCCAAATCAAATGCATTGTCGCAAGCGGTAACAGTAAGCGCGATGGTGACAAAGCAACGGGAGCAACGTGGCAACGCGAAATTTGGAAGCTGGTCAATTTTGATATTTTAGAGGCTGTTGCCACATGTTACAGCATCTGGACCAAGCAATCACCTGGTCGCCCGTGACATCGCCAGAAAGTGAATTACAACTTTCGCGAGCGGCGACGGCTGACGTCATCGATCGCGTCGCCGGCATTTTAAGCGCGACCTTACTGTGCATGCAATGTCTTGTATATAATGTACTATCAAACCCTTTTCACTCATTGTAACTACTGTATGTATTTGTAACCAGGTATTTGTCATTATAACTCTGTGCTCAGGACATACTTGAAAACGAGAGGTAACTCTCAATGTATTACATCCTGGAAAAATATTTTATAAATAAATAAATAATAGCTAAAAAGTAGAACAATTAAGACTGAAATGTGAGTAATTGTAAAAATACAACAAAAGACAAAACACGCCAGTGCTGCATCCAACATGACAAATGATATAGTTAAATACCTAACTGTTTATCTTCACATAAGTGAGGGTCATTTACTGTAGTTCAATTCGATGGCCAAAGTATTTTAAGCCTACAGCCACATCACGGTCCTAACAATGCTGCAGGTCCTAACACAGCTGCAGGTCCTAACAATGCTGCAGGTCCTAACCATGCTGCAGGTCCTAACAATGCTGCAGATCCTAACCATGCTGCAGGTCCTAACACTGGTTCAGGTCCTAACACTGCTGCAGGTCCTAACACTGGTTCAGGTCCTAACACTGCTGCAGGTCCTAACACTGCTGCAGGTCCTAACACTGCTGCAGGTCCTATCACTGCTTCAGGTCCTAACACTGCTGCAGGTCCTATCACTGCTTCAGGTCCTAACACTGCTGCAGGTCCTATCACTGCTTCAGGTCCTAACACTGCTGCAGGTCCTAACAATGCTGCAGGTCCTAACACTGCTGCACCTGCACAAAGCTCTCAGAACCTCTCTAATGGGGGAGAGCTGTCTGTAATGGACTGGTCCTACACAGGCGCTTATCAAGAACTGCAATTAAAAAGGTGGGATAGCTGAGCTTGGAAACAGAGAGGAGGTTTCTCTAACGTCAAAATTGTTTTACCAATAGAAATTTACAAACACACACAGCCCCTGTAAACTCAGAACCCAAATCCACCACACCATGTATATTTGTGTCTAAAGGAGCGTTATTAGGATGGTGACCTCATACAGTATATATAAGAAAAGACAAAAAGCGATAGTGCTACATCCAATGTGACACATTCAATTAAATAGTTAAATACTTATTTGTTTATCTTCTCATAAGTGAGGGTTATTTAATTCCATTTTTTGCCAAAGTATTTTAAGCTTCAGCCACGTCACGGCCCTAATCGGTCATACTGAATGCAGCACGATGGGTATTTGTTTTTTGTTTATATCTGAGGTCACAAACCTAGTAGCACATCTTTTTGACACAAATATTGGTGGATGGATTGGTGGATGGATTGGTGGTTCTGAGCGTACAGGGGGTGTGTGTGTAATCGGGAAAATAAAAACAATTTGCATTGATTCTTAACAAGATAAAATGAAAGGGGTATAGTAAATAAATAGAAAGCCTTCACATCGGTGAGTAACAGCAGATAATTGTCCCCGCTGATCAGTGAGACACCTCAAGAAACTGAGCACGGGGTGACAGAGTATATCTAATGCAAAACCAGTGCCCGCTGGCGGATTGGCATAAATTGCGAAGGGTAGGGGCCATAGCGAGAGATAATCACCGGTCAATAGTATGCCAAATGCCTCAGACTTTAGCTATCAGTGATAATGTTAATGAATACATCTGCATGGGGCAGAGATAGACATATAAGTGGCCACATGATCGTTGGAGGTGTGAGATACTACTGGAACGTTCAACTACAATGTATTACAGTAACATTCCACTAGATGGCGCAGGAACATTGCATGGATTATAGGAACTGCCAAATATTCCATGAAACAGGCATTGAGAATCTGAGAACCCACCTTTTTTTATAAATCCAATATTAGGGCAACATCTCTATGATATGAATAGTTTCTGAGACGTGTGCTTCACTCATGGAAAGTGTCTCTGAAAATAGCTGTTGCCCGGGATACAAAAACATGGCAGATGGAATCATCTGAAGGTTTAAAGCTGCAGTTCAATCAATATCCTACATGTGTGTGTTTGTTTTAATAAATCAGTTCTGTACTATGAGAAAATACTTGGAGCATTTAAAAAAGTAAACAATTTTAAAGAAATGTTTAATGTATTCTAATGTAACAGGCATTTTTGTTCCGATAGCAACCATATACAAAGTCACATCCCCTTCCCCTTCTGAAACAGCATCACCGTTTTGAGCCCTGCCTTCTCTCTAGCAGTGAACCAATTGTATCTAATGACTGCCTGGTCACATGATCTTCCTTCCAGAACTTTACCCAAGATGCATTCAGCAAACCCCCAGCCGAATTTCAGCGATCGATTAAAGGAGAACAGATCGATCGGCAACTTAGCTAATCACTTGTCAGTGTGTAGATTGTTTTAAAATGACAGCTTGAACAGCAGCTTTAATTTGAGCTGGATGATGTCATTGCCAACACTTGGGAGGGAGAGCCAACAAACTGTGAGGATGAGACACACAAAGGATTCTGGGATAGTCTCCCTGGTACAGTGGCATACACGCATCAATGACAAAGATTGTAACAATTGTTGAACATAACTGACATTACATCATTATGATGCTATATGCAAGGGCACGTTGCTTACAGAGAAGCAGCACAAATGATAAAACAGAATATAGTAGAGATAATCAGATCTGAACCCAAACATCGCCCGGTGATTTATAAATCTATATTTAATTAATGCAAACCTTAATATTACTATTTAACTCTGCTCTTTCTTCATTCCTTAAAGCAGCAGTCCTGCTCAGAATGGGACCATTTGCCGCCGGCGGTCCGCCGCCGCTCAACTCACCGCCGAGCAGGTCGTCGCTGTATAATTAGCTCCTCCGAAAATAAACTTTGTCCGGTAACCCACTGCTCCTAATCCAGTGGTCCCACTCCGATGGTGCACATGGCCATCACCCACGACCTCTTTAAATGCCCGTGGGACATTTAAAGATGACGCGGTGGAGCTGCAGCCACGTGCCATAGGGCACAGGACCAGGCAGCCGACGTTCATTTCGGAGTGGCAAATTGTACAGCGGCGAACTGCCCAGCGGTGAGTTGTAGTGGGGGTGGAAATAGCCATGGTCAAAGGTCCTAAACTAAATCCTGATATATATATATATATATTTATAGGATTGAAGCAGGGGGAGTGAGACTGAGCTTTATATACCTCCAAAAACATTCATCTATACAAACGTGGAGAGATACTTGGGATTTATTTGAAATAAAGGCTACGGTAGGGGACGCTTGGGGGAGAAAAGCATTTTTAGGTATGGGTTGCCACTACTTTTGAATGTACAAACCCGTAGTTCAACATCCTTTTTAGAAGAAAAAAAGAATATGTTTTTTTTTTTTCTAAAAACAGTCTTGTTTTTAAAGCATAAATCTCCTATGAATTTGTTGAGCTTTGCCCAAAGGAGATGTACAATTTATTCAAATTGAACACCATAGCACCACTCTCTGAAGACACTTCGACTCCGGTCTATGCAGCTAAGAAGTCATTGGTTCGTTCACACAGGCAGGCACCTGTGTAATATAACTTGCATGGATTTCTTGACCAAACAAAGGCCAGTATTCACAAGGTCCAACAGACCATCATGGCGTAAAGAATAACTTGCAACACAATGTGTGGTGGACATGACTACTTCATGCACAACATGAAACTCTGCCAGGTCGTGGTATATGATGTATAGAGATGGGCAAAATGTTGGGACGGATTTGGATCCTCCTCAGATCGACAGGTTCCTTTGATCCGCGAATCTGTCTCAAAAAGGCCAACCTCCCCTTTTCCGGGTTTGCATTTTCTATCACTGACAATGCACATGGTGGATTAATAATCCACACTCAGAACATTCGAGGAGAGAGGGAGAGGAGAGAGAAGAGAGAGGAGAGAGGGAGAGGAGAGAGAAGAAAGAGAGTGGAGAGAGAGGAGAGATAAGAAAGAGAGAGGAGAGAGAGAAGAAAGAGAGAGGAGAGAGAGAAGAAAGAGAGAGGAGAGAGAGGAAAGAGAGAGGAGAGAGAGGAGATAGAAGAAAGAGAGGGAAGAGAGAGGAGAGAGAAGAAAGAGAGAGGAGAGAGCGAGAGAGAGATTGGAGAGAGAGAGAGAGGAGGGAGAGATGAGAAAGAGGAGAGAGAAAGAAGTTAGAGAGAGAGAAAAGAAAGAAGAGAAAGAGATGAGAGAGGAAATGGAGGGAGAGAGAAGAGAGAGAGAGAGAGAGAGAGAGAGAGAGAGAGAGAGAGAGAGAGAGAGAGAGAGAGAGAGAGAGAGAGAGAGAGAGAGAAGAGTGAGAGGAAAGAGAGGGGAGAGAGGGGGAAAGAGGAGAGAGAAGAGAGAGAGAAGAGATAGGAGATTTTTAACAGTCCGCAGTGCAGTTTTCAGGTTCAATATAGAATCTGAGTGCGGATTCTAACCCAATACTCTAATGGATTTTACCCTCTCCCAACCCCATGGAACGGATTGTGAATGGAAAGTCCGGGAAATTCCAGGGAACGGATTTTGACTGTTCCGCCTATCTCTAATTATGTACTATGGTTGATTATTTCCACTAACACAACAAGGGTGTGTGGATTATCTACTAATAAGTGCAATTTAAGAGTGTCATTTGGAGATGCGACGTGCACTCTTCCCACACAGCCTCTAGTGATTTACCTCCAATATGGAGACACAGAGGCCTATTCCACTAACTGCGATACGTGCATTTCCGTGCCCAGACACAGACACACGGCCCTTTCCAAACAGTGTGATTAGGGCTTTAGGGCTTTTGTTAGAAGCCATTTCATTTCAGCTCTGCCAGTCGGTGCAGTGTGCCAAACCCGCACATTTTGGCAATGCAATGGTATTATTTTACCATAGGAGAATTCTGGCCACGCGTTCATCATCGCACGGTCGTTAAGCAGCTGATGGAGAAGGAGTCCCCTGGCTCCCATCCTGCAAAATAAAACGGATGAGAGGACTGCTTCTGTACTACAGACACAAAATACAACTGTGTGATCAGTGTTGGATGATCTCAGGTCTGAACTGGCAACTGGGATCATGGGATTGTTTTCTCTATTTGACACCTTTAACATGACTCATTAGTCATTAGGATGTCTTAATGGTAATATCAATCTATTAATATATGTTAATTCTAATTACACTGCCAATCAGTCACTCCCAATTAAATGTGTCACCGTAATCCAGGGGTGGGAAACTCCAGTCCTTAAGGGCCACCAACAGGCCAGGTATTAGGGATATCCCTGCTTCAGCACAGGTGGCTCAATCACTGGCTCCATTGAAGACTGAGCCAGTGAGGGAGCATATCCCTGATTCAGCACAGGTGGCTCAATCACTGGCTCAGTCTTTGACTGAACCAGTGATTGAGCCATCTGTGCTGAAGCAGGGATATCCTTAAAACCTGACCTGCTAGTAGCCCTTGAGGACTGGAGTTGCCCACCTTTGCCTTAAACGTATGAGTGCTGTACAGTTACCACCAGAGGTTCTTGGCTTTGCAATTCTAAACTCACAGCTGTCGTCTAATGTTTATATTACTAGGAATTACTCGACACGTTAGCCATGATGTTGTCATCAGGTGGCATCTGACCTGCTGACATTACAATTTTTGGTATGGGATTTGATTATATTATTAACCCTTTGAGTGGCGGAGAGGTTATGGGTTGCTGTACTTTCGGCAACTAGTTAACCCACTTCCCACTAAAAGTGTAAATACTGTTAGCGCATAGGTGGATACCTATACTACCTAATACCACGGAGCCCGACGATCCTCCTCTATTGCTGGAACGCTGAGAGAGCTGGGCCGTGACGTCAGACGCCGTCTGCATGCGGAAGCGGTGGATGTGTAGCAGCTGACCGGAGCATTCTACTGCGTCTGAACCCAGAGTGGTTAAATTGCCTTTATTATTCCTGGAGCATGTGAGTGTATTGGAGCCTCCTTGCTCGAGTGTTTTTATTAATTAAATTGTGTTGCACTATATGTTTTATTTTTTCTTTACATTTGCTGCTCATTTCAAATTGAGATTCCCAGTGACTTTCCAACTTGGAGAGGATTATTGCGCTTTGTGTCCTCCCCCCAGACGTTACTTTGGGTCACACCAGCTGCATCTCCTCTTGGTGATATTAATTTAGTTTTTTTTTAATATTATATATATTGTTAAGGTTTGCGCTTACTTTCCTTGCACCACCACCGGATACCTATACTACACTAATAACCTCCTTGGGCCATGCCAGCTTAGGGCAGCATGGAGCTTCTTCAGGCTTCTATTCTCCAATTGGTGGGGAGAAGCCACATAGAAATAAAAACCGGGGTTGTCCTGTGAACCCTCTACTGCAGGTGTTCTGCCTTTGTAAGCGAAAAACAGCTAGATCACTTTGCGGGGAATTCCACCTGTATATCGTACATTGGTCTACAGAGTAAAAATAATCAGGTAAAGACTTAAAGGAGCTCGACATGTAGATGAATGTTTAAAATCTTTTGGGGAAAATAAATAGGGTATAGGAGAAAAAACATATTTCAGGGAAAGTCTGACGCTAAAGCAAGAGGTCCGAAGCTGGAGCGTGGGGGGTCAATTAGACATTTGTGGAAGTCCTTCATGGATTCATGGAACAGGCTCCCAGAGGAGGTGGTGGAGGCTAGTACAGTAAAAAATTCAAAGCTACTCGACCCCCCGCCCCCTCACCTCCCCCCCCCGCCCCCTCACCCCCCCCCTCACCCCCAGGGAGATTTGTGTGTTACAGATCGTTATGGTGCTAACCTTTTGGCTCCCAGGAGGCTGAGTCTCCGCAGAGGTAGTAGGGCGCTTGGGGTGAAGGGGTCTTTTCCTCAGGTTGCTGCAGCACCTCCATCCCACAGGGCTCTGCCAGGGGCAGAGATTCATCCCTACAGAAACCTTCCTTCTAGCAAGAAGCACTCTGGAGTTCCAGCTACAATGCAACTGGTCTTTTATTCGGGGTCTCACAGCACAGATACATCCTTACAGCATACATAGTCCTTCTCCTCACAATGCATCCTGGCCCAGGGGTATCCTTCCCTCTCTCCTACGGGGAGAGGCAGATCAGCCAGAGCTTTGGCTTCTCTCTGTACTCAGACACATCTCACCCCCTAAGGGGTAAGGCAGAACAGGACTCACTCAGAACTCTCTTCCCCCAGAGGGGAGAGAACATCCACAGACCACTAGTGAGGGGGCCCTCGCCCTTTATACCTGGGGAGGGGTTAATCCCTCTCCCTCAATATCTGGGCAGGCCCAGCTGACATCACAGGCCTTGTCGTCCAAGCCCCCTTACACGCAGGGTTGCCACCTTCTACTGAAGGCCAACCTGGATAAAAAAAACATCCCTTACTTTGTGTGGCGTGGTGGTGCGGTGGCATGTCCCGGCATCCTACTGCAATTTCCCACTCCAATTGCAGGGAACATGGCTGCGCGGCGTCGAATTACGCTGCGTTGCCATGGTAACTGGACACTACTGGACGTCATGAAGCTTCACGGCGCCACATTACTATGGCAATGTGATGTCGTGTAGCGTCATGACGTCACGTCGCGTCTGGTTACCATGGCAACGTGGCGTCATTTTACTCCGGGCAGCCATGTTCACTGCAGTTGAAGGGCAAAATTGCAGGAGAAGAACGGAGAATGCCGGAGACGCCGCCACACCACACCGCACCCCGCCGCCACCCTGAGATTGACGACGCCGACCCGTAGCCTGGAGGTAAGTGGCTGAAACCTGGAGTCTCAGGGTCAAACCCGGAGAGGTGGTAATCCTGCTCACATGTGACTCCAGCGCCAGACTCCTCCACCTGCACTTGGCTACTTTGTGTCTCTGGTCAGACATCACACATGCAGGCCCATGTGCAAGAGACTTAACCCTAGCACTGCTCGGTGATCCTAAACAGACAGCACATAGGGCAAAGGATTTTAGTAGCAGGGGGCTACATGGCGACATAAGCATAAAGGAATCCTAGCTATGAAAAAGGCAAGCCTGCAATAAGGTCAGAGGTGGCATAACAAGCAGGGATATGTACACGTACACAACATGCTAATGCTTTAGTTTCATTGGCCCAGATCCAGAAAAGGGTGTTAAACTTTCACACTTCTCTACTCCCTTTCGTATGAATCATACTGTAAAGTTTAGCGCTATTTTATCTGGTTTAGCGCCATTTATCAAGTTTATCTGGACCATTGCGTCCTGCTAAATCCAGATCATGTAAGAGTGAGGACTGAATGAAAAGAAAAGATTACAAATAAAGTACTTGGGTCTAATCAGACCCGGTACCCCATTCAGTACGCTGAGGAATCAGTCTTGGGACAGCTGCTTTCAAATAAATCCCCTTTAGATCCTTTCTCTATGCGGATTTGAGGATTCCAAGCAAGGGAGAACAACCTACAGAGTGCTATGTTAACATATAACTTCAGTATTTGATTTATTTCTATGTTACTACTGTATGTAGACGCACAGAAGGAGCGGAGTTGAAAACCCTCTGACATAAGAATGTATCTGATTTCCTTTTTCATGTACATGTAGAGCATGTAACATCAGTTGCCAGCTGCTCTAATTATAGCTGCAGGATCCGAGATTCAACCAATTGTAGCAGAGGATCAATCCCCTGCTCTTTCACACAGGCAAAAATGGTTACTACAGGTACTGGTACCACTAACCTTCATTAGGTGCAGGACCCCCAAAAAAGGTAGAAAACCTGGTAAATCCTGTATACGTGTAGTTGGAGAGTATATGTTGTTAATTTTTGTGTTAATAATACTCACTAATAATACTCGGTGGAATTCCTGGATGTCAGAATCCCTCACACCCTATAATACCCAATATAAACCCTGTAACGTGCTCTATAACAATTTCATTTTATATCAGTCTATCCCATTTAAAAAGCATTGAGTGATTTGCAAAGCCGATGACGACACAATTTTATGTGACAACATATTCTAGTTTTTTTTTTTGGTCGAGGTCGTTTAATTAACGATGTCGAAAATAGCCAACTAAGCTTCCAATGGGATCGTCATTTTGGCCAGCGACAGCCAGATTGTGTAAGAGGAGAATAAATTTGAGGTGTGACAAAGGTGACGTGTTAGTGCCCGATATCTCTGTCTCATTTGCTACAGTCCAGTATTATTGAGCCACTGTGGGATTTGGGGTTTAGATGGGACCCTGGTGATTTATTACTGAGACACAGCTTACACCTGTTGCAATTCATAAAAAACAGAAGATTGTCTTTGCCGGGATGAAAATGACCTTTGTGCACCTAGCAGCCTTAACATGCTTTGCTCTGCTGGGCTCAGCCACAGGTGAGTAAGATCGTCATCCTAAACGTATTATTTGACCTTTTCTAGCGACTCCTTGTTGACCTCTCTCTAAATCCCCTGTAACCAAAGATATGTTAGAAGTGTATGGAGCAATGTTATTTTTTTAAGCATCTACAAGGTACGCCTTGACATTTAGGGCCATGTTTACTGCGCAGTTTTCTACCATAAGACGCCTTACACCCCATTCAAATCAATGAGCTGGAAGGCGTCCCATAGCACCAGAAGGTGACTTATGGCAAAGACTACTTGAAAAAGAAAATGGGTTCAAATGCCCTGCAGAGATTAGGTGAGCCATCCAACTTAGAAAGTATTTGTTCCACTCTTAACCTAGGAGCTCTCAACTCCAGCCCCAAGAACCCCCAACAGGTCGGGTTTTAAGGATATCCCTGTTTCAGCACAGGTGGCTCAATCGGTGGCTCGGTCTTTGACTGAGCCACCTGTGCTGAAGCAGGGATATCCTTAGAACCCGACCTGTTGGGGGATCTTGGGACTGGAGTTGAGAACCCCTGCCATAGTGCATTGCAGGCCTCTCTGATGCAAAAGGGGTTACTGTTGTCGGCTTCTGCAGCATTAAAGCGGGTAACTGTTGTACAGCCTCTCTGGCAGAAAAGAGGTGAAACGACTTACTGTAGCAGCATAATCAGCTTCCTTACAGCTGCAGACCGAGCAATAACCTACATGTGTGGTTTTTAATAAATCAGTTCTGTACTATGTGAAAATACTTTCAGCATTTTTTTTTCTTTAAACATCTCTGAATGACATTTTTAATGTATTATAATGGAACAAGCCTTGTTTGTTTCTATAGCAACCATTTATAAAGTCACAGATACTGAGTCAATACTCCTCTGCAGTCATTTAGTCAACCCCCTGAGCCGAATCTCCGCCGATCGATCACAGGAGAATGAATCGATTGGCAACTAAGCTAATTACTTATCATTGTATGGATTGTATTAATGCGCATATTAAAGGGGGGGAAATAATAAAATAAATAAATGGTAGCTTGGACTGTTGCTTTAAGCGGTTTTAAATAAACCTTAATATGAATGCTTCGCCTCTTTGCTTAAGGATGATAATGAATGTTTTTTTTCTTTCCCGTGGGAACACTAAAGTGGTGAGCACACTAGATTGTGTGCTCTGAATGAAATTCACTTAAATACACACACTGGGAACACTATAATCCTAAATCTCTGTGATGGGTTATTACTGTCCTCCAGACTGCGGTTTTTAGTGAATGGTGTGTGTGTGTGTGTGTGTGTGTGTGTGTGTGTGTGTGTGTGTGTGTGTGTGTGTGTGTGTGTGTGTGTGTGTGTGTGTGTGTGTGTGTGTGTGTGTGTGTGTGTGTGTGTGTGTGTGTGTGTGTGTGTGTGTGTGTGTGGTTAAGCACTCAGTGATCCGATTCACTTTCACACGCGGGCGGTGCAGAACAATCTTGTTCATCCACTTTGGGCGTCACATACACCTGTAAAGAAGTGCTGTTAGTGGCACTACTCCTGGCACCTTTACACATTAACCTTTTCACAGCCAGATGGGGAACTTTGACAGGTCAAAATAACAGTGGTCAGAAAGGGGTGGAAATACCAAATAACGGACATGCCAGTATCTATTTAGAAAATAATAATAATAACATCTTATTACATATAGCGCTTTTCTCCTGCTTCACTATTACAGGACAGCGATTCATACGCAGCACATAGGATTGTTATAGACACAATCCCTGTCCAGATTAGTTTACAGTGACTTGCCAAGGACCCAAGGAGCCGACACCGGGAAGTAACCATTGTCCCCTGATTCAAACTCAGGGGCCTATTCTAGTAGCCTTCATAACCCACTTATCGAGGCTTTTTAGCTGTTATTGGCCAAAAATGCCTACAGCGATTCAGTAAGCCTCGATAAGTGGGCGGCAAATGCATTAATCGCACTTTTTTGCAGTTGTCCAAAACACATCTCCAAGTGAGCCGCGATAAGCCCCTTATCGGCAAGTTTTGAAACTCGTGCAATTTTAGTAGCCTCGATTAGCTTATCGAGGCCTATTCCGGCTCTAGTATGGCGATTTCCTCCCAAATTCCTCTCGCCAGAAAAAGTTGACGTGATGCTATGAAGAAGCTTCTGAGGCGGCGGCGAGAGAGGGACTTAGAAAAACACATTCCTTTTTTCCTGCATTGGATTGATGCCAGGGGTCTCCGAAGCTGATACACATTAATATCAGCACCGGAGAACCCTGTCATGAATCAAATGCAGGAAAAATGCATTTACAGCCAATTTCATTTCCTTAGTGGCTAACCGCTACGGCAATGAAGGAGTTAACTACCGGTGCCATGTTTATTGTGGGTAGCGGGGGTGGGTGAAGGTGGTATTTGGCCCTTGGTGGGTGCTTAGGCCTTGCGGGGGGTTGCGGGTGGAGTTAACTCCTTCATTACCTTATGTTAATACCGCTAAGGTAATGTAGGGGTGAACCCCTCCAGCTGCCCAAACGCAAGGCCTAAACACCCACCAAGGGCCAAATGCCAACTTCACCCATCCTCGCTACCCAAAATAAACATGCAAAAACATAACAAACCTACTACCCACCTCCTCTAACCCCAACTACCCCCCCGCCCCGCCAACCCCAACACGTACAGTACAGTAATGGGCAAAATTACTATTATAATCGCTCATTTGCCCATTCAAAATTAAACATTAGCCAGCAAGCATAAAGTAAATACAACTTCTACTTACCCCTGCCATCATGAAGGGCATCCTCATCAGCATACTCCAGGTCCATGTCCTCCGTTGGCAGCAAGAGTACAAGAAAAAATACAATCTAATGGCCCTTAACCCCTTAATCACCTTAGTGATTCATAACCACTATAGTAATTAAGGTATTCACCCACCCTCCCCCGCTACCCACCCGGAAGGCCTAACCACCAACCCAGCACAAGTACCCCCACCCTCTACCAATTGATTTGGCAATGTGGTACATCATACCCATATAATATGGACATGATAAGCCACTATAGCAGTCAATGGCCAACCTACTGTATTAAAACAATCAAGCACAACAATACACAACAATTAAAGAAATAAACAAGCACCTAAACACCAAAAGAATAAAAGAACTAAAAAGCCTTAACTACACATCAATACAATTATTCTAACACCAAAACCGCAAAAAAATTACAATTATGTTATACCAAAATACTATAATACAATTAAAGAAACACCTAACCAACAAAACAAATCAAGGAAAAAAACGCTAACCAATCAAAAAATTTACTAAAAATAAGCCATCCAAATACCAAACAATTTAGTGACAACAATAAGCAGAAATAGAAAAAATAACAATCAAATGAAAACAAGCATTTGCAGGCAATGCATTTTTTGTCAAATGCTTGTTTACAATTGATTGTTATTTTTTCTATTTCTGTTTATTGTTTTCACTAAGTTGTTTGGTATTTGGATGGCTTGTTTTTAGTACATTTTTGGATTGGTTAGCGGTTTTATTTCTTGATTTGTTTTGTCGGTTTGGTGTTTCTTTAATTGTATTGCAGTATTTTGGTATAATATACATTTTAATTCTTTTGCGGTTTTAGTGTTAGAATAATAACAGAAGCCTTGAGAAAGCCGTCAGCTGACAGGCACACAGGCAGTACCACTCTGAGCTTACGGATCTCTAATGCCTCAATAGATACGCTAAATGTTTGCGACTGTCGAGGTTAGTGGTTCTGAACACCACATAACTCAGTTAGCCTCAGGCATAGCCTCCATACGACTCCCGTAACCAACCGGAGTTGATAAATAGGCAAGCAGCACTATTCTGGAGCACACAGAATCTCCCAAACCTGGTCAGACAGATATAAGCTGCGATTTTTCGAGGTTACGGGTTGAAAACACCCCATAACACAGTTAGCCTCAGGCACAGCCTACAGTACATTTGACTACAGCAATTTCAACTGGATTACTTTTTGCTTTTAAATGAGCTGCTTGTTGCCAGGGTGGGACACAACCTTACAAATATCATATTATGGAGTAACAAAGTTACCTACTATCCATCTAGTATAGTAGAACTTTTTAGTGTATTTCCCCAGGTAGCTGATCTCTCGGAGCTAGGATAATAAACTATTTTATAATTAGGTGGTAAACTCCTTTACCTCCTAATTACCGAATGAAGCACTCGTAACACACCACATCAATATAAGTGTAGTTGCCACTAAATAGAGCAATTACACAATAATCTTAGGTGGCTTCACTAGCTGAGAGCATATAACTGCAATATATTACCCGGTATATACAATTACAGCCGGACGTCTAAGGGTACTCACTGAGGGTGGCGTATAGAAGATCAGTACTGATTGAACAACTGGACTCAGCCGCTTTACATTTCTGTTCTCTAACACTTGTATGGCGGACTTTATTGCCATTTCCCACCACATCGATAGGGATTCATGTGCTGTCCTTGCAGCGCAACAATACTAATGACCATCGAGTCAGATGCACTGATACTTTGAAGAATATCACCCTATATAAAGAGTGTTTAAACGTTTGGATACACCCTCTTTTATTCTTGTGGTGTTTAGGTGCTTGTTTATTTCTTTCATTGTGTATTGTTGTGTTTGATTGTTTTAATAGGTTGACCATTGACTGCTGTAGTGGCGTATCATGCCCATAGTATATGGGTATGATATATCACTGTGGCAATCAATGGGTAGAGGGTGGGGGTACTTGTGCCGGGGTGGGTGTTAGACCTCCCTGGTGGGTGGCGGGGGAGGGTGGGTTAACCCCTACTTACTATAGCGGTCGCCGTCGCGCCTACAATAAGCACATGCAACGGTTTCAATGTATTTGTTCTGGCGCGACGTCGACGTCGCCAGGCACTACAAGCGCAGCCTTTCACTTCACTGCAAGTATCTCTTTCTGCAGCTTTTCTATGACTATTATTAGTGCAGAAATCAGTTTTTTTTATATATACAGGCCTAATGTAAAGGACCACTCTATACGTTATAAATATATAGAAATCTAGTAATTAATCCATGTGAGAAGGTATTCTGCACTTCATTGTCCGTCCTGGAGACATCCAGTGAACATCATAAGGACAATGAAGCCACATACTGTATGCATACTGGTTCTCCAAACAATTATTAAGAGTGCAGCGATCTGCGATATAGAGATATGAGATGTACTCGGCATATCGTAAAGGATGGCACTCTATGGGAATTAAACGCTTGTTTTCTAGGATAAGATCACATTTGCCAATCAAATGAAGTGGTGAACGTGATCACAACGGAAGGGGAAAACCCTCCACGGCCATTGATGTCCTGCTGGCCCACACGTGATGGCTACACCAAGCAATCACATGGTTGAGTGCGGACACACCGGTGGCACTCAAATGGTTTAAGAAGCAGTCTCTCCTAGGACCAAAGAGTACAGTACTAATAGTGGTGACATGTTTAAGGTGTCACATCTGGGTGATTGACACACTTTCCATCATTTTTTGGACGGCAGTTTGTGAACATAGTGATCTGAGACATGGATGGAGTTTAAAGCTTTCAACTTTCATCTCCCCAAAAAACATCCCTGTCCACTGACTTGCCCAGTTATCGACTCCAAGCAAAGACTTTACTAACTAACCACAGACATCATATTCTCCCCCTCCCCCTGCCATTAATCACAAATTTTATACCAATTCCTCACTCAGAGTCAAGATCCTGATGCATACAGGGCAGATTATTTGAGTCTACAAATAAAGTGACACAAACTCAGCCATGATCACAGTAAATGTTGAAACTTAAGGTATGAGCCCATGTGAGTGCTACCAAAAGCATAATGTATAATGTATTCTCTGTTGTGTTTTTGCTGTTATTAGTAGTTAAAGGCAGTTCTGAATTTGCAAAGCTTTTTTAACATACCTCAAATGATGCACAGGTCTTAAAAGGGTAGACAACTGATGAATAGGGAAAAACTGAACACCATAATAAACATTGTATTAGCTCTATTCACCCAGCCACGAACATTATATTCCTTTGTATTATTTTGTACTACCTGTTATGGGTCATTTATATTAAGCAACAAAAGTGTCTGTAGCAAATACAAATTCAATATAGCTTTATACCAATCATAGCAATACTACAGAGGCTACGCATCAGCTTTATTAGGGCACATAAGGATAATTATCCAATAAAAAGTTTTTCATCTTTTTGTCTAACACCATTCTGTGGGTCATGGATTTTTTAAATATATCGTTAGTAAAAACATGTAGTATTATTAAAAGCAAGGGCAAGGTTCATTATAACCATTACACTGTTTAGACAACCCACGATAAGGGATCAGGTACAAGTATTAACCCCAACTGGACCTTCAACGTCTAAATGAGCTCATCCTTTATTATGACCTTATTATTAGACAGCCTAGCGCATGGGATTTGCATGCCACAGAACTGTCAACTCTCATTCATTTAGAGTCACTCACTGATTGTTAGCATCAGCGGTCTTATAAACTTCAATGGAGTCTCATTGATAAAAGAAAAAAATCTGTACTCTTCTATTAAAATGCAATTTTTCAGCCCAAAATCCCCAAATCTCACTGATTTTGGTCTTTGGTCAGGCGCTCCCCATGAGGTAATCACTATCTTTTGCCTGATATTTTAATTTCCCACAGCCACCAAAAAATGATAAGATTTCATTAGGGTTACCAACCCCTCCAAATGTAATGGGACTGTTTAACTTTTTGTTGTTGCAATTCCAGGATTGTGAGTTGCGTGGCACTGCAGCTTTAGCACAATTAAGTTTATAAATGCAAAGAGAAAGTATCAGCTGCCCTTAGTCGCGGCAGCTAGATAGAGCAGGGTGGCCAACTCCAGCCCTCAAGAGCTGCCAATAGGTCAGATTTTCAGGATATCCCTGCTGAAGCATAGGTGGCTCAATCAGTTGCTCAGTCAAAGACAGCCACCTGTGCTGAAGCAGGGATATCCTAAAAACCCGACCTGTTGGTAGCTGTTGGCAACCCTTGAAATAGAAGATACTGAGATGGTAGAAGCCTTACACAGTCTTCTTGTTAGTAGATGAGTGCTCATTCTTTAACTCAGCTCTCAGGGGGCCTTATGGAGTTGTTGCCTCTTGCTGGAGAAGAGATCAAATCCTTCTCAAATGAATGGGATTCACAAATTCTCCAACTCTCCCCACCGTGAGCTCAGGTATCTGGGATCCAATGGTCAGAATATGTGTTACCAGCACTCTACTAGATGTCCCGTCTTCAAACTAACTTAGTGTGATGCTGGTTCATAGCTGAGCGAATGACATAAACACACAATTACACCCAACGTGAGATACTGAGACGGAACTATCAGGGCAGTGTGACTTCAGCAACAGATGTGTGAGACTGATGGAACTTGACAAGACTGAAATCAGTGTACAATTGGTTAAGAAGCCATATCTCTTTCTTTGCCAGGGAATGCCACCATGTGCTACTCGTGTCTTAATTTGAGCAACACCACACTGTGTGACCAACGGCCTCCAGAAAACTGCACCGAAGAAAAACCCTTCTGCAAAATCGAACAGAAAAAGACTGGAATCCCAGGAATTAACATTTGTGAGTGCAAAGTAGCTATTCTGTGTATATTGATACAAAATTGTATTGCAAACACCTTGCAAAACTGCTGTTCTGGCAGCAAAGATGTTAAAAAGGTTTTCCATGATGGGCACACGGTGTGACAATACAATTGTATTAAATCCATCAAAGGACAACATAGGACATTCCCCTTGAAGATTTAAAGCTTTTTCTCCAATTAAAACATTATTGACAGGGAACACGTCTTTTAAAAAGGAACATTATAAGGGTTTATTTGCAGGATCCAAATTCCAGCTGCAAAATTGGGGTATTACCGGTGCCAATTCAGTAGGGTTTCTTGTTTGCGTTGAGAACCCTGGTGCTGTCTTTACACAATTAATACCTTCATATTGCAGCAAGAGGACCCTGATAAATCAACTTTAAAGTGTTAAAAGAAATGTATAGGATTATATATATTTTTTTAATTAAATCAAATGAGATTGTGAATTACTTCTCGAGAGGCGGTCATATGTTTCTGTGTGTTGTCCTTTATGTCAATGGAAGTAGATGAGATGCTGTAGGGCATTGAGATTCATTACTAATTCTACTGGATCCCACCCCTACTGGAATAGCACCGGCCTGTCCTGCGGGGCTTGGGGCTAGGAACAGAGGCTTGTGATTTAGCAGGAGAAGCAGAAGAAGAATTTGTAATGAATCTCACTGCACTTCCCCCTCCATTGTACTTCCAGTGCCATAAACATTATGGTCATAATCATAATGACACTGTCATAATGACACTGTTATCCGGTCCTTGTTTTCTAAGTATAATCTCAGTATATTTTAGTTAGTAACAGTCCTTTTAACATGGCCTCGAGTGATTCTCTCCGCTGTTCTTCTCTAAGCGGACTATGTATTATAACGCACGCTCTTTGCTCCAAAATTGCCTTAATGCACTGCACTATTTATGGAGGACAGCTGCGTCAAATGTAACAAAACAGTTTTTACATCTTAGGCAGATAGTTACGGCACCTAAAACCTGGCGGATTTCTATACGCAGATAAGAGGGTGAAAAGGTGTCATACAATAAGATGCATCTCATTCGGATCTGTGCCCCATGTAACTCCTCCCTAACTCATCCCTTTGACATTCCCCAATTGCAATAACACATACGTGGCAATAACGGCAGAGAACCGCTTGACATATTGGAGCAGAGGCGCAAGATGAAAATTACGCTACTTGTATCCATTTACCTGCACCGTTGCCTTAGTATATAGCCCTCTTTAGCTTTTTGTAATAGCTGTCCAATCACTAATGGCCCGTTTCTACATTTCTCATTGTAACTGTTCTCATTTCTACATTTCCAGTGTCCAAAATCTCAACCACCAAGGGATGTGCCAGCTCTGCTGAATGTGAAGGGTTAGATGACAGCATTTGGAAGCCAAAGAAACACATTTACTGCTGCAATTTCAACTTCTGCAACACAATGGAGAACATGGGCGTTAAAACGGAGGAGGGGGACCTCAGTAGCGCCTCGGATACTCACAGGGGGACCGCATTGCTCGCTGCTGTATCCACTCTAACTATACTTACGCTATATACTATATAACTATATACTGAGGAAGGATAGATCGCCACGTGTATCCTGCTCTCCTTTACATATTCTTTCCTTCACCGACACGCGTTTATATCGACAGCATCACCTGTTAAAGAAAGTATTTAAGTGCCCAAACGTTGATGGAATCACCAGAATAAATACCTATTTTGTTCTTTAATTAAAAATAAAATTTAAAAAAGGGAATACAAAAGATTCCGCTTTTGCACATTGAAGACTGCCTGGGTTAGAGCTCTTTACTGATACAGATGAGAGATACGGTTTAACTACAGATAATTATACAGATTGCTTTACATGCAGATTTACCCAAACGTTAGCGTCCTGCGGCGCGCTCCCGCAGGTTAAATAGGAAAGAAGTCCGACCTAACATGCGGCTGGTTCAAAATAATGGCGGCTTCTCGCGCTCGTGCGTTGTGTTTCTCCCGCTGCAGAGCGCCATGTGATGCAATAACGTTGGCAACATCTGTGTGTAAAGCAGTTAATATATTATGTTATATATCTATGGCTGGCATAATATTTGAAGATAGTTGCAGTCTTGAAAACATTGTTATGGAGATATTATAATATATATTTGAATTATTGCTATGTTGGTTCAATAAAATGTAGCACTGCTCAGCAAACATTCCAAAGGCGATGTATCAACCTTCAGATGTCTTTTTTTGTTCTAAATACAGCTAAATATCTAACTATGGATCTCAATGTCTTGTATAGCGCACACAGAGCAAACCCTGCTCCTGCGGTATAGCTGTTATATGCTGTGATAACACTGTGGGTGGTGGTTCAGTACGTGCACTTAAAGGGGCAAACCCTTCCAGGACCAAGGTGTACTAATTCCAGTGACATATTTAAGGGGTCTCATCTTGGGGGATTGATAGCTTTTTACCCAAATCTGACACCTATAAGTATTTTATATTTCTTTTTTCAAGTTAGACTTGGGAGGGGTTTGGTTTCCATCCCTTTTGTGTGATGTCATTGTGTGATGTCACTGTTTCCAGCAAGAACAAGAGTCGCCCCTCCCACTCATTTTACTGGTTCACTGATAAGGACTGGGTGAGATAAGGGGGCGAGAAAGCACTTCGTTAACAAAACACTTTTCCATTCAGAAGCCTCTAAGAAATTCAACGCTGACTTTGTGGGGGTGCACATGTAACTGTCTGGTTTCTAGAGCAGAGTGTGATACTGCACCGACACACTTTATTCGAGCAAATACCCAGTATGTACCTGGTATATACCTGGAATGCGCCGCTCCTCACCTCTGACAAGCCCCGTTGCGTTTGCCTTCCCAGCCTGGGTTCATGCCTGGCTGACAGGCGGCTGATCTGTTAAATGATAATGATTAGGATTTAATAGGCTGCAATGCTTCGTGTGTCTACCAGATGGCATAAATTCATGAATTGTAATGCAGTATATATATATATACTGTGCAGTATTGCAGCCAGCGGGAATAAAATGCTTCAATCCCTGCTTGGAAAATAACCCAATATACTCGGGCAGAAAACAGTCACAAACCTCAATACACCCGGGTATACCCGAATTCGTGGGACTAGCCGAGCTCGAATAAAGTGTGTCGCCAGTGTACACATACACCATGTAGCAGGAGTCATTGCTCGCTCGGGAGCATTGTGATAGGATATGTTGTGATATTCTGTGACATGGGAATCCAATCCTAATGAAAACCTTGTGATATTCTGAATAAAAAACACTTGGGTGTTAACCCGTTGAGTACCGAGTCTCCTAAACCACAGCACTATTGAGTCTGCATATGTCCCATAAAACTTGGAGCTGACACCACTGATAAGTAAGTTATACAGTCCTTAGTGAGGAAAGCAGTGAGAATGCAGGCAGTGGGCTGGTCAATCCATAGAGATACAGCGGAGCCTCTTCAAAGAAAAGACCCCACAGTAAATCACAGTGCGGTGCCAAGTAGCCTCACAACTGCCTAAAACATAACTGCATATATTCTTGTGTACTCACGACACCCGTTCTGCACTGTAGCTACAAGAACGCTCCGGTGGCCATCTTTGTTCCTCGTGGTGTCGGCGTGCTCCTATCCGGATATGACGTGTAAGAGGGAGGATCTGGTAACCGCGGTCACAGCACTCCACACAACCAACGCTTGGAAAATTCAAAAAACTTTATTAAGCTCCACAGTGAGCATACATAGCACCACTCTGACGCGTTTCGTCTATAGAAAGACTTTTTCAAAGAGTGAAGATCCCCACACAATACCGGATCTTATATAGGAAATGACGTGTACACTAGGCACCTCCCTAATTGGCAAGTGCCTCCCACATCTCAACACAGGGTCAGAGTTGGACGTCATCCTATTAAAGGGACCAAATACATATTACCCACATATATAAACTTAATAGACATACATAAACACCTATTACCAGTAAAAAGCTTGGGATTAAAAACAAAGACATTGTAATGCTCACATAGTACATAATCACATAATATATAATTAATAGAACAACACGAATTACATAATCTGTCATATTAGAATCGGATGATGTGGATCAACCGTCTCCTGATGGATTTATAAAGAAATAGCATATATCCTTATACACAAGGCATAACATATTCAGATCAAATAACAGTATAAATTGAAATGCGATGTGGCAGACATAATATATACACCAAAGCCAAACAAAACTTCCTAGATAGGACTTGTTCACACATAGCAATATTCCATAATTATAAATATACTGGAGTAACACCCCCCACACATACTCCCCCTCCACTCAAGCAGCCAGAAAGTGTTTAAGTTCCCACTCCTGGTTAATGCCAAGTGGGTGGAGAGTGCGCAAGGTGTATATCCAGTACATTTCACGCCGATTAAGCGTACCCTCCCTGTCTCCTCCCCTCGTATGTGGAGGAACATGTTCAAGGGCCATGAATGAAAAATTCTCAATACCACCCTCACTGCACTTAGAGAAATGTCGGGGCACTGGATGTGTAACATCATTCTTTTTTATTAAGCGAACGTGTTCCGCGATGCGTGTTTTTAAAGATCTTTTTGTGCGGCCAACGTACCGCATAGAGCACCCGCACTGTAACAAGTAGATAGTGAAGGTGGTATTGCAATTTAAAAATGTTTTTATAACATGGCTCTTTTTGTTATCATCATACTTTATGGTCTTGGTTTTACATGCATACCTGCACATTGAACAGTTTCCACATTGGAAAAAACCTTTGGGTATCCCCCTTATGTTTGTAAATTCTGATTTTGTTTGGAATAAGCTGGGTGAAAGATGTGACGCCAATGTCTGCGCTTTCCGATATGTAAATTTAGGACCATTTTTTACAAATTTTGTTAGATCTTTGTCTAAAGATAAAGTAGCCCAATGTTTCATAATTATGTCACGTATATTCCGTGCTTGGCGACTATATGTGGAAATAAACAATGGACATTCCTCACCATATGCTAAAGGTGGTTTACTTTTTGGTCTCTTTTGCTTTCTTGAGAGTACTGGTCTATCCATGGACTCAGCTGACTCAAACGCTTCTTGGATATCTATCTGGGTATATCCTCTTTCCAGAAATCTATTTGTCAGTTCCTTCGATTGTACAATAAAACTCTCATCATTTGTGCACAATCTGCGCAATCTCAAAAATTGCGCTTTGGGAATGCTTTTAACCAATGACCGTGGGTGACAGCTCTTGGCAGAGAGCAATGTATTCCTGGAATTTGGTTTGCGGAATATTTGTGATTGAATTGTCATGTCATGATCGATGTAGAGGAGGAGATCTAGGAAACTAATACAATTAATATTCTGTTCATGGACAAATCTGATATTTAAATCATTATTATTTAATGTGTTAACAAAAGAATTCAACGACGATTCATCTCCGTCCCATATCATTATGAGATCGTCGATGTATCGTTTAAAGAATATGATATTAGAACGATAAGTGTTGGTGCTGTGATATATAAACTGTGACTCCCAAAAACCCATAAATAAATTTGCGTATGATGGTGCAAAACTCGTGCCCATTGCAGTGCCTAATAATTGTAAATAAAATCGTGAATCGAATAAAAAATAGTTGTGAGTGAGTAAAAAAGAGATAGATTCTAAAAGAAAAGTGCAAAGTGAAGTGGATAATTGTGACATATCTAAAAAGTGATTAACCGCTGATAACCCATGTTGGTGCTGTATAATTGAATATAAAGAAACCACATCTAATGTGACCCATCTATAATGTGATTTCCAGACCACGTCCCCTAGATCGATCATGACATCTGCTGAATCTTTAATGTATGATGGTAATTGAAATACCAGTGGTTTGAGATAGCTGTCCACATACCGCGATAACCCATCTCCCAAAGATCCAATACTAGCCACTATAGGGCGGCCCGGAGGGTCGACCAGTGACCTATGGATCTTTGGAAGATGGTGGAATACCGGAATCACGGGATGTGGACAGCTCAAATAATCTACTTCCTTTTTATCAATAACATATAAAAAATTTCCAAAATCAATAAGTTCTTTTAATTGTAGAGAAAAATTCACAGTAGGATCCCCTCTAAGGGGTTTATAATGTGTGACATCACTCAACTGCCTCAGAGCCTCCTGTCTATATTGTGCAGTGGACAGAACTACCAAAGCCCCACCCTTATCTGCATTACGAAACATGATATCTGTTCTAGATTTAAGTTGTTCTAATTGCTGATATTCAGTGTATGTTAAGTTTTTTGCCTGTATGGAGGATTGTGAGAAACCTTGGGCTAATAACCTCAAGTCCCTTTCTACTAGGCCCTCAAAAGTGGTAATGAAGGGTCCCCGGTTGTAATTTGGGCAAAATATTGATTTCCTTTTTAGGCCTGAATTATGATTACCGAAGAAGGACTGAGAAAAATTATTCAAGTTTTCCCCTTGTTGTTCCAACAATCCTTCCATGTCAGACAACACACATGTTTCCTGAAAATGTGCACATGTAACTGTCTGGTTTCTAGAGCAGAGTGTGATACACATACACCATGTAGCAGGAGTCATTGCTCGCTCGGGAGCATTGTGATAGGATATGTTGTGATATTCTGTGACATGGGAATCCAATCCTAATGAAAACCTTGTGATATTCTGAATAATACTGGAATATGTTGTATCACCAGCAGCCATGGGCTCTATGCAAAGTGTTTAATTAAATGCAAGTCACGCTGAAAAATACCTGTCAGGCAGCATCTATAATAAGTACAGTCCCCGCAAAAAAACTGGAGGGACATGATTGACACACACACACACACACACACACACACACACACACACGTAGAAAGATGTACTGTCCTTGGGAAGAACAAGCAAACGTCTGCAGCACAAGGGACAAATAAAGTAGTCTATCCCTGTCCCCTCCTCTGGTCAGACATGGCACGTGCACTATAGGCAAACACACCTCACTGTGGCCAGGGAAAGCACCATACCACCATTACTGACGCATGTGTAGCCAGGTCCCCCGTGGTATAGTTGCCCCCCCCCCTTCTGCCAGCGCGAGCAGCATGTACCTGGGAGTTGCGGCCGGTTGCCGGGAACGCAAGCGGAGCGGTTGCTAGGCAAGCAGCGGGCCGGTTGCCGGGGACGCGATCAGGCCGTTACTAAGGCCGCGGTCGCGTTGCGTGGGTAGCGGCAGCTCGGGAAGCAGGGCGCCGCCATGTTCAGCGCTGTTGCGCATGCGCAGGAGGCTAGCTAGCGCGAGAGGCCCCCAAACTGCTCGCGCATGCGCAAGGCGGGAAGGACAGCCCCCAGGGTGCACAGGGGCAGAGCCACATGACTCCAGGGAGCCAATAGGGCTGCAGATCTCCCCAGAGGGATATAGATACATTTCGCTGGGTTTTACAGCCATGCAGGCAGTCAGGATCCGGACCAGCTAGGGGTAAGAGGTGGATGCAGGGGTCAGTGACCAGCATTAGGCCAGCAGCCCCCAAGGTCCCAGTTAGGTCCTGAGCCACCTAGTAGCTTGTGGAGCTTAGGGACAGGCCCTAGATAGGGACACTGCCCCATTAATTGGTTACTTAGCTAGGGACACAGTGCTGAATCCGTGCGGCCCTGCGAGGTGGGTTCTGGGCTCAGAACCCCACCAACGAACCTGGGACTAAGGTGATATTATCCGCGCTGGAATTCACCCAACGCGGTGTGGAGGACAACGTCGGATCGGGCGGATCTCCAGTGATATCGCGGTACCTGTGGCTGGAGCCCGGGCAGGTAACCTGCAACTCACGTGCACCAACCAGGCCTATCACCAGACATAGTGGCTGCGCAGTCACACATACACATGCACAGTGGTATTTGACTTTGGGTGTGCGAGACATTTGGGTGGGGTTACTGGACACGGGGTGGGATCACTCTGTGGGAGGTTAGCGTCCGCCGAGACGCCTAGAGGTGGTTAGCGTCCGCCGAGACACCTAGAGGTGTTAGCGCCCGCCGTGGCATAGAGTGGTTAGCGTCCGCCGTGGCGCATAGTGGTTAGCGTCCTGTGAGACGCCATGTGTGGCTCCTCTAGAGAGGAGTCATGGGTATGTTGATGTGTTATGCTATGCAGTAAAGGCAGTTCTGTTTTATATTTGCTCGCTTTGTGTGGTTGTTTCCTGTGAGGGTCTCCTCCCACTCCGTTGGGATCCCTCCCAGGTGGAGGCGTTGCACCCAGAGATGTATAACATGCATGTAGAGAGAAGATGCTGTAAGTGATCACCCTAGTACAATTACTCCAGGTTCCCCGTGGCGGAAGCTCAGCCCTCCTGTGAGCCAACAGGTAATGCACCACACCTGAGTAACCTTGTATGTTCCTACACCTCCACAGTATTATCTGCGAGTGGGTGGGGGAAAACCCATTACATTTGGAGGCGCTGCTGAGATCAAGTCCTGGGATGCCCTGTTCCATTTTTTTCTAAATTGTCCGATTCATATTTTCATCATGTCCGTGCTGTCACCGCAGGATGTCCATGCCTGGGCCTTAGCGCATCAAGTATCCCCAAGACGCGCGATTGCAGTGACAGGGGTAGCAATTGATACAGACTTATCTGCAGTGCGCGCACAAGTAAGAAGTTGCCTGGGGTTGGCCACCGCCCGGGTGATAGACTATAAACTGGATGTTGCCGGCCAGGGGATCACCTGGCTCCTGGTCACCATGAGTGACATATGCTTAGAAACGGCCCCCCATGTATTAAACCTACCCGAGCCCTTCGCAGAGGACTGCCGCATGAGCTACTCTGACTCTCAATCTCCTGAAGAAGCGTCCTCTAGTACTGTATTACACCCAAGCCAACGAGTGACCAGTACGCCTCACCGGGTGGACCCCCCTAGGGTCTCTTTCACCCCAAGCGGATTAGGAGGTGCCGCCAGCTGGGCAGGGAGCCCGCTCATCCCACCCAACCCTGATCAACGGCCTGGCAGGACCCCAACCATGCCTAGCGTAGGAACTGGGAGCAGTAGTCAGGCCCTTAGTGGGAATCTTGACGTGAACACGATAGCCTCCCAACTAGTAGAAGCTGTAACCATTTCTACCCAAGCACAGAACTACCGGAAACTCAAGGCCTTCTCTGGGATTCTGCCGACGCCCACGGGAGAAGAGGGGATCGAGGCATGGAGGGACCATACGCTTCAAATCATAGAGGAGTGGTCGTGTTCTGAAGCCAGCAAGAGACAAAGACTGGTTGAGTGCCTCCGAGGCCCCGCCGCTCGGTTAGTGCGGGCGCACCAGAGCGTGGAAGGAGAAGTTACTGCCCAGGAACTAGTGGAAATGCTAATTAAATCCTTTGCCAGAAAATACGACGAAGATGAGCTACTGGCTCAATTCAAAGCCCTCCGACAACGTGAAGGAAAAGATTTATCTGCCTTCGTTTGTGACCTACAGCTGTCCCTGGGCACCCTCCTGGACAAGCATATCATTTCCGCGGCCGAAGCGGACCGCTACCGGTTCAAGCAGCTACTCAAGGGGTCGTTGCCTGACCACAACATAGCTATAATGATGCGGGCCGCCCCGGTCGCGGCAGTACCCCCTAAATACGGGGAACTAATGGATTACATAAGAGACCATGAAGTGCAGCGCCATTTCCATGAATCAAAGAAACCCAAAACTACCCCCAAGAATGACCCTGTGGCCCCCTCGGCCCCAAAGAGTAAGAAACCTTCCACACCAGAGGAGGAAGCGACCCCCAAGTCATCTGTTCGGGAAAGTCGTAGTTCTGAGCGGTCCTCATCCACGTATAAGGGTCGTCCGGACCGCCGTGAGGTATCTTGCTACAACTGCGGGAAGAAGGGCCACATCTCGTATTATTGTCCGGAGAAGGAGGACCAACCGGAAGAAAAACCTCCCGACAGAAGAAGCACAGCCCGATCGATGGTATGCTGAGCACAGACCGTCGAGCCTGATGTGAACACCCCTCGGATTCCCCTGCTGACGCTGGCCCCAGTGATGACGCCTCACCCGGTGAAGCTTGCAGTCAAGTGGGCCCTGCGGCCATCGTGCCCGTGGTAATAGAAGGGATATACGCCTCGGCTCTATTGGACACCGGGTCACAAGTGACCATAATATATCGCAAGTTCTATGACCAGCACCTTCAACACTGCCCTCTGAGGCCGGCCGAACATATGAAGGTTAGGGGATTGAGTAATGAAGACTACCCCATCGATGGGATTGCAAGGGTCCAGCTGGACATACTCCAACTGAACACCGGCAAGAAGCACCCTATGCAGGTAGCGGCCATGGTATGCCCGGAGCCCCACGATCATTGCAAGTACCCCATCATCTTGGGAACCAACGAGGACATAGTGCAAGCTATAATCCGAGCTTACTTGAAAGAGACCAACGAGCTGCCGCTGGCCGATTCGCTCCTAGACCCCGTCTTACGAGAAGAGTGCCACCGGGTATATGCCTTGGAGCGTCATGGGGACCTCTACAATCGTCAACGCGGACTGACGACCATTTCACCAGAGGGAGTGAAACGCCTGGCCGTCTGGTGCTGTTATCCGGATCGGGAGGAGACGGATCATCTGTTCTCTCTGGAAAGTGACCCTGAGGAAGAGATCCAGAGAGGATATAGGGTAATACCTGAAGTAAGAGAGTGGACGACCCGAATTCCTCTCCGAACCCATGTGTATATTCAAAACATCTCTCCATTTCCAATGGACATCGATGTAGGACAAAGTCTGGGCAGTATATATCCCGTCAGCCCGGTAGAAACAGTGCCCCAGGTGAACGCCGCTGCAGTAGGTGAGCAGTTAGTCGACCTGGACTTCAACTTCGGGGACTCGACTCTGCCAACTGAGTGGAAGGGTCGACTGACGGCCAAGCTGAGGGATAGAAGAACAGTATTTTCTACCAGTAAGATGGATGTGGGCCGCAGCCGCAGCGCCCAACACACTATTAGGCTGAGTGACGCCACTCCGTTCCGTGAACGTTCTCGTCGTATCGCCCCCAGGGATGTGGACGACGTAAGGGATGTCCTGGAGGAGATGAAGACCGCTGGAATACTGACGGAGTCGCGGAGTCCTTATGCATCACCCATAGTGGTAGTAAGGAAGAAGAATGGATCTGTAAGATTGTGCGTCGATTATCGAACGCTGAATAATCGTACGGTACCTGACCAATACAATCTCCCTCGTATTGAAGAGATCCTGAATGCTCTGAACGGGAGCCAATGGTTTAGTGTGCTCGATTTGCGATCTGGGTACTACCAGGTACCCATGAGTGAAGAGGATCAGGAAAAGACTGCCTTCGTCTGTCCCCTGGGCTTCTACCAGTTTACGCGTATGCCCCAAGGTATATGTGGAGCCCCTGCTACCTTCCAGCGGCTGATGGAAAAGACAATAGGGGACATGAACCCTCGGGAGTGTCTGGTTTACCTGGACGACATCATTGTCTTCGGGAAGACCTTAGAAGAACACGAGGAGAGGCTGCTGAAGGTGATAGATCGTCTTGGCCAAGAAGGATTGAAGCTATCACTCGACAAGTGTAGGTTTTGTCACACCTCGGTGACCTATGTGGGACACATCGTGTCTGCCCAGGGGATTGCTACTGATTCAGCCAAGGTAGAAGCTGTGGTGAACTGGCCGCGTCCCGATAATGTCACGGAACTGCGGTCCTTCCTCGGTTTCTGTGGGTATTACCGTCGGTTCGTGGAAGGGTACTCTAGACGAGCTAAACCCCTGAACAATTTGCTGAAGATATACCCTGAAGATACTGGGAGAAAGGCCACGTCGGCCCGTCAACCGTTTGGCGATAAATGGACGCCTGAGTGTGAACGGGCCTTCCTGAACTTGAAGAAAAGTCTGACTGAAGCACCAGTGCTTGCATATGCTGACCCAGAACAACCATATGTCCTGCATGTGGATGCCAGTCTCAATGGACTGGGTGCTGTCCTGCATCAGAAGCACCCCGAAGGTCTTCGGCCTGTAGCCTACGTCAGCCGCAGTCTGACACCCAGTGAGCAGAAATATCCGGTACACAAGTTAGAGTTCCTGGCTCTTAAATGGGCGATCACGGAGAAACTTCATGATTACCTCTATGGTGTTACGTTTGAGGTAAGGACCGATAACAATCCCCTCACGTACATCAATACTTCCGCCAAATTGGATGCAGCCGGACATCGATGGCTGGCGACACTATGTAACTACCGATTCTCCATGAAGTACAAGCCAGGGCCTCTGAACATTGGGGCCGATGCTCTATCACGACGACCAGGATTGAGTGCTACCCCTGATGATGATGAATGGGAAGAGATCCCTGGATCTGGGATGCGAGCAATGTGTAGTATAGCGGCCGTCATCAATGATCAGGTCGCATTCTCTGAACTAAGAGTTGCCGATTCGTTAGGGTGCCAGTCGCAGGCGATCCCTGCTGCCTACTGCGACCCCGCAGGGATGAACATAACCCAGGACAAAGTCATAAGATGGAAAGACTTAGTGGACTATCAATTAAGAGATCCAGTAATCAGCATCATCCGACAAGCCGTTCAGCGAAAGAACCCCGCTCTATTGAAGAGTGCTCCCCGAGATCTGGTCGCGTTACTCATGCGTGAGGTGGACAAGTTCGAGATAGATAATTGTTTGCTCTATAGGGTAGTCCAATATCATAACCACCCTGATAGGCGACAACTAGTTCTACCCCAAAACTTGAGATATATGGTGTTGAAGTCTCTACACGACGAACACGGGCATCTCGGTGTAGAGAAGACTTTTGGACTAGTCCGAGACCGGTTTTTCTGGCCCAAGATGCGGGAAGCGGTGGAACAACACTGCCGCCGTTGTTCCCGGTGCGTTCAACGCAAGACGTTGCCTACCCGAGCAGCTCCCATGGCCCATCTTAAGAGTTCTGGTCCAATGGACCTGGTGTGTATGGACTTCCTGTGTATCGAACCTAATAGTCGAGGAATCGGTAATGTGCTGGTCATCACGGACCATTACACCCGCTATGCACAGGCCTTCCCTACAAAAGACCAGAAGGCAATCACGGTCGCGAAAGTTCTATGGGAAAAGTTCTTCGTTCATTACGGTTTTCCAAACCGACTTCACTCCGACCAAGGGCGAGATTTTGAGAGTACTCTGATCCGAGAATTACTTAAAATGCTGAACATCGCCAAATCCTGGACGACTCCGTACCACCCCGAAGGAGATGTTTTGCCTGAACGATTCAACAGGACCCTGTTGGACATGCTTGGAACTCTGAAGGGAATGCAGAAAGCAGAATGGAGTCGTCACGTAGAAACGTTGCTACACGCGTACAACTGTACTCGCCATGAGTCCACTGGGTTCTCCCCGTACTTCCTCATGTTTGGGCGGGAGGCAAGACTCCCAGTAGATGTGAGTCTTCGAGTATCAACGGATGGGATACCCAATACCACTCATTTCAAGTACGTGCAAAGGCTAAAGGACAGTCTGCAACAAGCTTACCAACAGGCTGAGAAGTCTACAGCCAAACTGAATGCTGGTAACAAGAGACGATATGACAATAAAGTCAAGTATCGAGAGTTACGTCCTGGGGATGCTGTGTTACTTCGTAATTTGGGAATCCCCGGAAAACATAAACTGGCGGACCGGTGGAGAGACGGCGTATATGAGGTGGAGTCACAGATGCCCGGCCTCCCGGTTTATCGCATCAGAGACACTGATGGCAGGGTAAAGGTTTGGCATCGTAACCACCTTCTTCCCATCCCCCAAGTGGGAGACGAAGAAGAGGAACTACAGGCCACACCGCTCAACGGTGAGTTCGATCTATCAGAGGTGGGTCAAGAGACTGTAACTAACGAGACCCACTCTGAAGCTTATGAAGACCCTATGGAGGGACCCTCTCAAAGGGACCATTCCCCAGAAGGGGCATCTCCCGAAGGAGCTACGGGTAAAGGGCCTCGTAGGCCAACGTTAATTAATGTGGCACCAACAGGCCAGCCTTTGGATACACAGAGCCCAAGCTTTGTGCCTAACAGAGACTGTACAGAGACAATTCTCCCCTCAAGGGAAGAGGCCGAGCCTCAGGACTATGTGTACTACTCCCCTGAGGGAGTCGCAGAAGAGCAACTCCGTCGGAGCCAACGAATCCGGTACCCTCCAACTCGGGTCACCTACGATCAAATGGGGGCACCCCATTATGAGGCTCAGCAGTGTTCTCGGAGTAAGATACTGTCTGTGATTGTGATGCTCACCGAGTTATGCAACCTCGTTTAGAGTTATACCTGTGCTAAGTTATATATTTTGATTCATTTTTATTATATAATTTCTGTACAGTTTGAGTTAATTATCCCAAGCGAGGTCGTTGGGGTTTTTCACCAGGGGGAGGATGTAGCCAGGTCCCCCGTGGTATAGTTGCCCCCCCCCCCCTTCTGCCAGCGCGAGCAGCATTTACCTGGGAGTTGCGGCCGGTTGCCTGGAACGCGAGCGGAGCGGTTGCTAGGCAAGCAGCGGGCCGGTTGCCGGGGACGCGATCGGGCTGTTACTAAGGCCGCGGTCGCGTTGCGAGGGTACCGGCGGCTCGGGAAGCAGGGCGCCGCCATGTTCAGCGCTGTTGCGCATGCGCATGAGGCTAGCTAGCGCGAGAGGCCCCCAAACAGCTCGCGCATGCGCAAGGCGGGAAGGACAGCCCCCAGGGTGCACAGGGGCAGAGCCACATGACTCCAGGGAGCCAATAGGGCTGCAGATCTCCCCAGAGGGATATAGATACATTTCGCAGGGTTTTGCAGCCACGCAGGCAGTCAGGATCCGGACCAGCTAGGGGTAAGAGGTGGATGCAGGGGTCAGTGACCCTCTGCATTAGGCCAGTCCCAGTTAGGTCCTGAGCCACCTAGTAGCTTGTGGAGCTTATGGACAGGCCCTAGATAGGGACACTGCCCCATTAATTGGTTACTTAGCTAGGGACACAGTGCTGAATCCGTGCGGCCCTGCGAGGTGGGTTCTGGGCTCAGAACCCCACCAACGACCCTGGGACTAAGGTGATATTATCCGCGCTGGAATTCACCCAACGCGGTGTGGAGGACAACGTCGGATTGGGCGGATCTCCAGTGATATCACGGTACCCGTGGCTGGAGCCCGGGCAGGTAACCTGCAACTCACGTGCACCAACCAGGCCTATCACCAGACATAGTGGCTGCGCAGTCACACATACACATGCACAGTGGTATTTGACTTTGGGTGTGCGAGACATTTGGGTGGGGTTACTGGACACGGGGTGGGATCACTCTGTGGGAGGTTAGCGTCCGCCGAGACGCCTAGAGGTGGTTAGCGTCCGCCGAGACGCCTAGAGGTGTTAGCGCCCGCCGTGGCGTAGAGTGGTTAGCGCCTGCCGTGGCGCAGAGTGGTTAGCGTCCGCCGTGGCGCATAGTGGTTAGCGTCCTGTGAGACGCCATGTGTGGCTCCTCTAGAGAGGAGTCATGGGTATGTTGATGTGTTATGCTATGCAGTAAAGGCAGTTCTGTTTTATATTTGCTCGCTTTGTGTTGTTGTTTCCTGTGAGGGTCTCCTCCCACTCCATTGGGATCCCTCCCAGGTGGAGGCGTTGCACCCAGAGATGTATAACATGCATGTAGAGAGAAGATGCTGTAAGTGATCACCCTAGTACAATTACCCCAGGTTCCCCGTGGCGGAAGCTCAGCCCTCCTGTGAGCCAACAGGTAATGCACCACACCTGAGTAACCTTGTATGTTCCTACACCTCCACAGTATTATCTTCGAGTGGGTGGGGGAAAACCCGTTACACATGTATGACCCAGCCTGTGGCCAGACGCTTTAAAGAAAGGGGAACTTCCCTGGCCACAATGACGTGTGCCCCTGTAGTGGGTGAGGTCACCAGGGTGTCCTTGCTGGTCAGAGAGCCTATGATGTGATTCCCATGTTTACTTGGCTTTAACCTGTTGTATCCTCCAGACTTCAGCCCTCACTATTCCGGGACATTCTTTCCTTCACACAACCCCTGGACCTGTGAGAGCGGCTCATCCAATCGCTTTGCTGGGTGCAGGTCAGACTGCATATACTCTGTGTCCTGCACTGTTACATGCCACAGAGCCATATCTGTTGGACTAGCTGCTTTTGCACCTATCTGGCCCTCTCTACACTAAGTATAAAGTGTAAATAAAGACATAAATAAATAAAGACAAACAAGTATCCGGGATACTGTTTAACATATTTTCAGTGAGGGACTGTGTGACAGCCTTTCTGTACTTAAGGCTCCCCGACTGCTACACCAGGTGTTCTCAGCTTGTCCTCCAGACCTCACTCCCCCTTCCCCCCCCCCCCCCCAACAAGTCAAGTTTTCAGCATATCCCTGCTTCAGCACAGCTGGCTCAATCAGTTGCTCAGTTGACTCAGTTCAACTGAGCCACTGTTTGAGCCACTTGTGCTAAAGCAGGGATATCCTCAAAACCTGACCTGTTGGGGGGGTCTTGAGGACTGGAGTTGAGAACCCCTATAATAAATCATGGTTTCTTATTGCTATTACCATATATTTGATATGACACCCTTTTGAAGTTCCTCTTTTTTAATTGTTTGTTGCTCATTCCTGTGACTATGGGATAATAAACCATATGTGATATATATATATTTTTTTTTTGCAAATCCCCAAGTGCTTTTTTGTTCTTTGGAGAGTCCCGCCTCCCCCTCCCCCACCCCCGTCCCCATCTTTGTTTCTTGTTTCAATACTTTATTGCTCTCCTGGGGTGCACGCCTGGCTACATTTTTGGGGGTTTGTGATTGTATTCTATTTGTATTCTTTATTTAAATGTACTGGTTGCAGAGGGTGTTTTCATTACAGAATGGATGCCCCAGTCTGTGGCTCGATGCGTCAAAGAAAGGGGACTTTCCCTGGCCACAGTGAGGTGTATGCTTGATGCGCACGTGCCACATGCCACGTTCAAACAGAGGCGGGGACAGGGACAGGCCACTTTTGCAATTGGTAGCCGGACTCCTCTTTTAGTTACATAGTTACCTACAGAAGTTACATAGTTACATAGTAGATGAGGTTGAAAAAAGACGTATGTCCATCAAGTTCAACCTACACTGGCGACACACTTTATTCGAGCTTGGCTAGTCCCACGAATTCGGGTATACCCGGGTGTATTGAGGTTTGTGACTGTTTTCTGCCCGAGTACATTGAGTTATTTTCCAAGCAGGGATTGAAGCATTTTATTCCCGCTGGCTGCAATACTGCACAGTATATATATATAAACTGCATTACAATTCATGAATTTATGCCATCTGGTAGACACGCGAAGCATTGCAGCCTATTAAATCCTAATCATTATCATTTAACAGATCAGCCGCCCATCAGCCAGGCATGAACCCAGGCTGGGAAGGCAAATGCAACGGGGCTTGTCAGAGGTGAGGAGCGGCGCATTCCAGGTATCTGCTAGGTACATACCGGGTATTTGCTCGAATAAAGTGTGTCGGTGCAGTATGCTAAATTTAGATGACAGATACTTTATCCTATATCCGTACTTAATTTTTGATCCAGAGGAAGGCAAAAAAAAAACCCCAGTGATATATCATCTAATGATATCTCATAAGGGGAAAAATAAATTCCCTCCTGACGCCAATAATTGGCAATCAGATTACTCCCTGGATCAACATCCTTCCAATGTTTACTTATTTGGTATATCCCTGTATACTTTTCCTTTCTAAAAAGATGTTCAACTTTTTTTTTAACAAATCTTTTGTATCTGCCATCACAGTCTCCATGAGTAATGAATTCCACATTGTATCTGCCCTTACTGTAAAAAAAAAAACCTTCCTTTGTTGCTGGTGAAATCTCCTTTCCTCCAACCTTAAGGGATGACCATGTGTCCTTTGTACTGTCCTTGGGATAAATAATTATTTTGAAAGCTCATTGTACTGTCCCCTAAACTATTTGTATATAGTTATCATATCCCTTCTTGTACGTCTCTTTTCTAATGGAAATAAATCTAATTTAGCTAGCCTTTCATCATAAATCAGATTATCCACCCCCTTTATTCATTTGGTGGCTCTTCTCTGCACTCTCTCTAATTCCATAATGTATTTTCTAAGGAGCGGTGTCCAAAATTGTACTCCATATTCAAGGTGTGGTCTTACTAATGCTTCATAAAGAGGCATAATTATATTTACTTCCCTTCCATCCATTACCTGTTTAATGCAAGATAAGATCTTGTTTGCCTTTGCAGCTACTGCATGACTTTGGGCACTATTGCTAAACCTGCAATCTACAAGCACTTCTAAATCCTTCTCCATCAACGCTTCCCCTAATTTATCCCCATTTAAATTGTATGTGGGCTGTTTATTTTTGTTTCCCAAATGCATAACTTTACATTTATCTGTATTAAGCCTCATCTGCCATTTACCTGCCCAAGTTTCCAGTCTCTCCAAGTCCTTCTGGAGAGAGATTACATCCTGCTCTGATTACTACCTTACACAATTTACAAAATTGCTCTCCTTGCCAACCTCAAGGTCATTAATAAACAAGTTAAAAAGCAGGGGTCCCAGTACCAATCCCTGAGGTACTCCACTCACAACTTTAACCCAACCTGAAAAAGTTCCATTTATGACAACCCTCTGTTATCTATCTTTCAACCAGTATTCAATCCATGTGCAAATATTTTTACAGAGTCCAATTTGCTTTTTTTTTGTACATCAACCTTGTGTGGAACTGTATCAAAAACCTTTGCAAACTCTAAGTAGACCACATCAACTGCATTACCCTGGTCTAAATTCCTACTTACCGCCTCAATTTATCACCCAGATGTCTGAACGGGGATTTTAAACTTGAAAGTTTTCTCTGAATTCTATTTGCCCGTCTGGACTTAAACCTGGGCTAGGACTGGCCACATGGATTACAATATCTCGTAGTGGATGGATGCCGACTCTGGTGGCTAAAGTGGATGACCACTGTGCTAATTATGATGGAAAAGAACTGCTTTCTTTTTACCGGTTGACTCCTAAGTGAGTTTCATATCAAGTTTTGACTTTAGACATCTTCTGCTTTGAAAGCACGCAGATTGCTTTAGCTGCAGTATGTCTGTTTACATGGTCGCCATGACACCCCATGCAGCGAGTACGGGCATGACACCTGTGTTACCTGCCCATGGACAGAGGCCCTTACAGACGCAGTGTACATGGTTGCCATGGATACCATGGGACGTGCTGTGCGGACCGGACTTTGTGAATTGCCCCGGGACTGTATAGAGAGATAGCCTCATTCAATATGGATACCCAGCATTATATAAGTTTTATGCTGGGTTAAAAAAGTGACAAAAACCCTTCACTAAAAATACCACTTGTGGAGCATTTGCATGTCTTCATTTTAACAAGAACCCCTATAAGCTGACGCCTGCCATATTGCACAGCTGAGTATGTACAAACACTGAAGACGTCGTATCCTCCCCCTATGTGAGGAGGCCAGCGTTGAAGCAGGCGGAGGAGGATGCTGCTGCTATACAGAGCTGACATAGATCCTACGGGATTCATAGTGAAAGGCGGCCTGGGGATCCCGTGTTGATCATGGAACCTCACAGGGATTACAGTATATGATGCTGTTTCTGTGTGTCTGGGCCCGGCTGTGCTTGTGATCTGCGTCCCTGTGATCGGTGCTGTTTAGTTGCGATACGTCGTGCGCTGTTGCGTGCTTGTTCGTACGCAATACATGCTTCGCTTATATGCATTAATGTAGGGGTTCTCAACTCCAGTCCTCAAGACCCCCCCCCGGTCAGGTTTTAAAGCTATCCCTGCTTCAGCACAGGTGGCTCAATCAGAGGCTCGGTCTTTGATTGAGCCACCTGAGGCTCTGATTGAGCCATCTGTGCTGAAGCAGACATATCCTGAAAACCTGAACTATTGAGGGGTCTTTAGGACGGGAATTGAGAACCCCAGCATTCATGAATTTATCATGCTCTGATTGTCATATACTGCTTTAACAAGGGCCCCTAGTTTGTACTACGTTGCTATCTAGTTGTGATTTGTGACTACAGTATGTAATCCATCAAAATGTTTTCTCTTTGCCTGCTGAAAGCCCTTTTAATACAATACTAACTAGAAAACTCTCTATCAGCGCTTGATCCAAGTGATGAACTAATTGTATGTGATTACATCAATTGAGTTACTTTGGTGTGATTACATATGCAGCCAAGGGGGCAATAAACAATAGATTGTTCCAATCCAATAACATACAAATACAAATACAAAGAATGTCCCCGGCGCAAAGTGTAGTGATGATGATTACAGTACCATATCAAAAGACAGTCCTGGTTGAAAAGTCAGTCCTGATAGTAGAATGTTTCATCAACAATAAAATGAGGTGGAATTTCTTCTAGGCGTAGTTCCCAGGTGCTGTCTGTAATTACAGATAAAGAAAAAACACCATTGCGCAGTATACAGACTCAATTGCCCCAACCTGGAAAGGAATATCCCTACTTACAGGATACTTTCTTGTTCATTCAGGGGAGAAGAATATCCCTTGAGAGCCCTTTTAGTTTGATATCTGCATGGTCCTTTCCCCCTTTAAATTGTACTTTTTCTGTGAGTGCTTGTGCGGTGCAGGGTTGTTTCTGTTTCGTTGCTAGGTTCCGTGACCCTGCTGAGCTGGGCTTTCTTCTGGGTTCATTGCCACGTGTGTGTGTGTGCGTGTGCGCGTGTGCGTGTGCGTGTGTATGTGTGTGTGTGTGTGTGTGTATGTGTGTACATCTAAATAAAACAAACAAGATAATATCAGCGCTGACGTTCTCAACGGCTGAAATATGAAATATGTGATTAATTTAATTGTGGTGAAAGGGAATGAAGGGGTGTAGTAATATATCACTTGGATATCAATTAAATAAAGACCAATGTGTGATGACTTAGTGACTCACTAAATTTGCAAATATACAACACTTGGCACAAAATGAATGAAATTAACTGTGATAAGGTTCCCCTTACAATCAATGCACAATACGTGCCAACTAAACAGGATATTGTTGTGGAAGTGTAGCAGCTTTTAAAGGAACCTAGTTCCAAATAATTGACAAAAAGAACAAAAGGAAAGCGGATGTTCCAACAAAGATACCAATCCTGTATTTAAAGGCTCTAATTCATAACAGATAAGTACACTCCACTTGTATAAATATGTGAGTGTGTATGATACACACCAAACCCACTGCATGTGTATGAAGTGCACAAATTGCTGCCACCTTCTATTGAAGTCTAACCCGGAGACTTTTTAGAATACATTTTTTTATTACATGTATTTATTTTATATATGCATTTCTCTTACCGGCGGCATCCTCTCTCTTCCCTCGGCATCCTCTCTCCCTGCAAGGTGCGGTCTGCATGGCTCCGCGACTTGAAATGGAGTGCGTTGCCATGACAACGTGACATCACGGCGTCACGCGGTGTCAAGTTGCCATAGTGGCGCCACGTGACGCCCCGTTGTCATGGCAACACAATGCTACGTGACATAGTAGCGTCACGCGGTGTCCCGTTGCCATGGAAACTGGGCGTCACGTGAAGCTGTGACGTCACGTAGTGCCCCTTAGACATGGCAATGCGGCGCCATTTGACATTGCGCAGCCATGTTGACGGGATTTGCAGGGTGACATGCTTCCGCCACCCGCTAACCTATAGCCCGGAAATAAGTGCCCGAAAACCGTAGTCTCTGGGTCAAAAACGGGGTGGTGGCAACCCTGAGTGCAGATGTGAGACCAAGTCCTAGGGTTGCTTTCCACCGTGTGTAAAAGAGTTATTTGTGATACCAACCTCTAGTGCGGGGGAGGCCATCTCCAGTCCTCAAGGGCCACCGACAGGTCAGATTTTCAGGATATCCCTGATTCAGCACAGGTTACTCAATCAGTGGCTGAGCCACTGATTGAGCCACCTGTGCTGATGCAGGGGTATCCTTAAACTCTAACCTGTTGGTGGCCCTTGAAGACTGGAGTTGGCCACCATGGCTCTCGTGCTTTGACAACGTTAACGCTTTTGCTGCCAGCGGCACCAGCCGGCCGACCCGCACTGTCTGCAAACAACTGAATATTTGACGCAACCTCTTGCCGAGTCATCTTTAGAGATCATTATTATAATAATAACTGTGTTCCCAGCCTCTCCATTGTGAGTCAGTGGCAAGGAGTGTCCCGGTTTGATGGGAAACTTTGAAGGTTGAGTTTCTGCCTTCCCCAAAACTCCGGAACCAAACCAGGAACAAGACCGTGTGATATTCGCCGCTGAAGGAGTCAGTATGAGGCAGCTACTTCCAGCCCTTTGGCTAGTGCTTGGTCTCTGGGGCACAGACAGAGGTGAGTTGTGTATGCGTCACTGGCCTGTAGCAGGACTGTAATAAGATCTGCCCATCTCATATAGAAGGTTACACTGCAGGACGCGGAGTATCTCCCCACAGCTTCTGTCTTGTTAAAGGGGCAGCTCCGCAGAGCAGGACACGGTTAACTGAAAGAAGCAGCGTATCCGTTATCACTGACAGACAGATTTAATCATCTTTAAAGTCAAAATGTTTTTGCTTCCTGTGTAAAAATGAAAAGAAAAAAAAAATCTATTTTGTTCAGCTGTGTGATGCTAAGCAACCCGGCTAATTACTGCTCTTCTGCGCTGACTAATGAGGGCGGCATAATTACAGTAGCTTAAGCAAAGTAACAATGTGGCTGAAAGTCTGGATCAGCTACATACAGTTTACAAATAGTCTTATTACAAAAGAGATTGGGTAAAGAATTTGAGTTACTAAGGATAGATTACAAAAGTTTAAAACATTAGTTTACTTTAATTCAAGCTGCGCTGGAAAAGCTGCGTAATACGCAAGCGTAAGCTGATAGCGGCCCGTGTTAAAGTGGGATTAGTAAAGAGACACACAGTGCTCATTTGCATGTCATTACCCAGAATCCCTGGCTGCAATGGAAGCCCTGTATGCGAGGCGATAATGGGGAACGGCAGGTTTGGGGACCTGACAGACATGTGAATGGGCTTACAAGGGGGATCTTTATTTTCTGTCAACTTTATTTTAAAACACATATACTTTTGTAAGATTTTGGTGTAAAAAAATATGTATATCTACCTATACAACATATCATTAGTTCACAACATCACAACATAAAATATATTCCTTTTTTAATTGGGGGCTATTGTGAGTGGAAGAAAAATTATAGAAATGTTCCCAAAATTGCAGTAATCAGTGAAAAGTTCTAACAGTGTTTGGAAAATCACTATGACAGGAAATATATTTGCATCGATATTCCTCCACAGTAGAAACTGCTGGACAACTCCCCAATAAAATATAGATCAGGAAAACACACCAGAAATTTGCATTTTTTTTAATCCGCTTAGTGGAACTGCTTCCCGTTTAAGGCCAGGTCCCCGCTGCCTGCTGCAGCGTCCGCCATGGCATGCGCTGCAGGGACAAGAGCCGCCCCTCAATGGGGCCCGCTACCTACATTGCCCGCCGCGTTGTGCGAACAGATTTCTCTGAAGACAGGAAATCTGTGTTCACGACTTGCAACGGAGCGCTAGGCACGCCCCTCGGCTTTCCCCCTGCAGCTCACCGCAGACCGGGGATCTCAGCTGCATGTGCTGCCAACCTGGCAAGTCGATACCGGGGCCTCAACCTAATCCTGGGGTCGCGGCAGCAGAGTGCCCCAACCACTCCGGCACTCCGCGATCACGCGATTCCTCCTCGTAGCGACCATGGGATTGTGGCGTCTCTGATGACACGAATGGAAGAGGAGTCCTTCTCTTCCATTACAGGTTGCGTTCGGTGCTCACTGGTAGCCCCAGACACCATCTCCCTTAGAAAACGAGTTGAAAGCCCTTGGGAGTACTACAACAGGGGCAGCAGTAGCTGTCCCCACACTCAAGGGGTAAGGATGAAATACTTTATCGGTGACGGCATAGAAACAAGGCCCAAATCTATCAAATTAATTTGTCAGGACACATCCTACAGATGTGGTTACTGACCGGTCTGCAATGTTGTTAGTATGACATGGTAGCTGTGTCAAGTGGTCAATGAGTGGTCAATGTGAACTAACGTTTACCGATCTGCATGATCTTGCTTTTGCTTCAGTAACTTCCCTGCAATGTTATTCATGCATCAACGTGAAAGACAACAAAGAATGTAACCAGAAACCGCCCGAGACATGCACCGAGAACCAAACCATGTGCCAATCCAGGACAGAAACTATATGTGAGTATTATATGGTTTGCCACAAACTCTCCCATTGATAGGGAATGTACACTGCACACACAACTGAACTTTGCTCCCATAGGTGACAAAAAGTCACATATTTGGATGTCTTCAACATCCCCAAACCTGCTTTACTCCCCCCACTGTCATATAGTGGTTAAGCTGCAGATAAGGATTCTGGGTAGTGGCATGCAAATGAGCGCACTGGGCATGTCACTTTTATAGCCATTTTATTCATGGATTCCCTTGAGCGTTTGTGTTCCCCATGTTCAAATATATTAACAATCTCATCCAAAATGCATATTATATGTTCTATTATATAATGGGGGTTTATGTTCCCAGCATAAACCTTTCTTTAATTCAAATACACACATAATATATATATATATATTTTTAATTTGGCTTCTATGATATTTATGAAAATTCATAGCAGCTCGGAGATAGTAAATGACACTTGTAGGAAAGTCAGTATAACAAATGGTTGCTTTATGTTGTGACATCTCTGTAAAATAATCATTGAGTATCCCAGTTTGGGGCTGGCTTTCAGTCTTTGGACGGTCATCTTGACACAGTCTACTGTAAATAAATAAAGTATAGTAAATAAACTGTAACCAATGGTGCCACTAATTAGCAGACACAGTTATAGAGGCAGCAGATGCACACACTCTATGTTGGTGCCTCAATGTGGATCTATGGAAGAGCAATAGACTATTACAGGGGTGACCAACTGTAGTCCTCAAGGACACCAACAGGTCAGGTTTCAGGGATATCCCTGCTTCAGCACAGGTGGCTCAATAAAGTGTCTGTCAATGACTGAACCACTGATCGAGCCACCTGTGATGAAGCAGGGATATCCTTGAAACCTGACCTGTTGGTTGCCCTTGAGGACTAGAGTTGGCCACTCCCGGACTAATAGAACAACTTGGACATAATACTGTGCTGCACTAACCCTTTCCTTGCAGATCCCTCGGCAGCATTTGTATGGAGCCATTTGCTTCCAGGGGAGTCTGCTATAGATTGCAATGCTGACCCCCTTCCTTGTACCTTTTCCTTCATGTTTTTATATTAAGCATGCATGAGCTGTTTGTATACATGTTCCTTCCCTGCGATTGCTATGAGTGTGCTAGAGTTAGGTCAATTGAAATTGGCCTCGCCTGACGGAGCTGCCCTGGTGTGACTGGTTGTGTGCCCTACATAAACCAGTCCACTTTGCTCACAGTACCAGTTAGCTGTTTGTTTGTTCCAAGTGCCGGGCTGCCAGCTAGCTGTGTGCGTGCTTACACAAGCAGGAGTTGCAACACAGAGGGAATTGACACAGCATTGACAATAGCGTATACCATCTGTTCTAATGTTTGGTGTTGTGCAGTGAATGGAAGGCGGTATTGCTCCGTGCGACACTGTGGCGGTTCAGTTACTGTCCCATGTGTAGGCATTTCTCTATGTTGCAGGAGGAGATTGCCAGGCTGAAGACTGAAATGGGCAGGTTTTGTTGTATCCCCTTTCCCCAAACAGTCACCACTTCAGAGACCAGCATTGCCTCAGTGGGCTTTGGCAGTGACATCCCGCAATCTGTACCACTTCACAACTCAGGCTACGGCCCCAGTCACTGCCTGGCGGCGCATGCACCAGTTTGAGCCGCGATCTGTGGTCTGGGACGTGTGTCCAGAGAAGAGCAGGATATCACGACGGGGGGTTGGGGCAGGGCGTGGCCATGATGTCGCGCGGCTGGTTCGCCCTCATTTGCTGACCCACGGTTGTGACATGGCCACCGCTTGGCCGCCGCACCAAAAGACAAACTTCTTGTCTTTCGGGAAAGGTGATCGCGCATTGCGCTTTCTGCCGGCGCGAGCAGGTAGTAACTGGGGCCAGCCCCATTGAGGGCCATATCTTGTTCGTGCCATGCACGCCGTAGCACACGCAGCTGCGAGCAGTGAGGAGGAGGCCTTATGCTGCACTAGCAGTGCAGCACTGCACCACTGGGGCACTTACTGCAGTGGGGTGTTCTTTAATTAATTAATAGGGAAGAAACTGAGGAAAACTGGATCCCAGAAAAGGAGGCAACCCATCTTGGGGGATTCCTTTGTAAGAGGCACAGCATAGCTATTGGAGCAGGTAGTGAGTGGTAAAAGTGAGGTAAGGGGCCTTCCTGGAGCTACTGCTCAGAGCGGTAGGGACACATGCTTGGATTAAGGCCTCAAGACAGGAGGTTGAAGTAGATGTCATTATACACCTAGGAAATAATAACTTGGCTAGGAATGAGATTAGGATAGTGTCGGTGGACTTTAGTGAGTTAGGGACAGCTCTTAGGCAGGTAGCATCCTCGGTGTTTCACACCACAGACTTTAAAGTGTGGTTGAGGAAGTGGTGTGAGGTGGAGGGTTTTGGATTTATTGGATATAGCTGTTCTACCTGGAAGGATATGGGTCTATATAAAAGATTTTGCCTACATCCTTATTGGAGGAGAAGCAGAATACCTAATGAGCAGTTCAGATGCTTCCTTAGCAAGTATTCAAACTAGCTATGGGAGGCAGTGAAGCGAGTCACAATAAACCCAACGCCCTATCCTCTGGTAATGCTTGGATGGGATATTGCAGCAGGAAACCTATCCAGGTCAAGACACTCAGGCAAAAAACTGGTGTACAAGGGAAACAGGAAAGATTAGGCAGTAACAAAACCCTTCTGGGCAATATGTACAAATGCTCGTATTTAGGGAAATTAAATCCCATAACTAATTGCAATAATGACAAGGAACGATACATGGTACAATAAAAATCAGGACTGGGACACACCTATACCAGGTCACACTGTGTTTGGAAAGGAGAGGGTAGGAAGGAAGATTTGTGAAAAACAACAGAACTAAGGCGACTTCAGTTTCTGGTACTGGAGAAAAAGACCGAGTCCTTTGGGTAACCCTAGAAAGAGATGAGGCTGTCATCCGTGTTTGGGGTGGTCTACAGACCTTCCAGAGGCATTGGATACAATAATTATTATTAATAGATAACATCACTAAGATAGCAATTAAAGAAGTAATCATTATGGGAGAATTAAATCTGCCAGACGGGGACTGGCATGTGTCGCAAGTACAGTCAAAAGTGAGGACATCTCTCAAACTATCAGTGAGAGAGCCAACTCGCAATCCTGGACTTAATACTGACCAATGGGGACAGAGAATCAGATGTACAGTACTTGTGGGTGATAACTTGGTTTCCAGTGATTATCTGTGGGATTTAGTATACAAAAGACAGAGGCCAAGTCATACCACACAAACACTAAAGATTTACATTTTAGGAGGGCTGACATTTCAGATTGGGAAATTATGTAACAGACTCTTTGACAGGTGGGGAAGGGAGATGGGGATTATTTGATTGGAGTGCAGGAACAGTGAGAAAAAATGAAAAGATGCAATAGTAAAAGCGCCAGACGTGTCAGGCAGGTTAGTAAAATTACAAGGAAAAGAAAGACGCTACGGTTTTCAAAGACTCAGAGAGAGGAGCATAGAGAACTGTAAGCATATAATGAGATGTGCAAAGGTCCAAGCAGAAGAAGGGGTATAGGAGAAAAAGGAACAGTTATACTAAAGACAGAAGGGAGTAGACTTGTTGCAGGTGAAGATGGTTTAGCAGACCACCTTCATTATTTTTGTACAGACTTCGCAGCAGAAGGTGAACGAGAGGGACCACAGTTGAGTAACAGGAATATAAATGGAAATGACTTGGACACAAGTCAATTTACAGAGGAGAAGGTCCTACAGAAACTTTCAAAGGTGAAAACACAAAGGTGGTAGAATGGATAAGACATGCTGTAAATGTAACGATAGGCAACAGAGTTGTGTTCAAAGGATTAAATTCAGAGGAGGAGGAAGGTGACCAGTGGAGTCCTGCCAGGATCTGTACTGGGACCAATGGGTGACATTTATTAGTGACATTACAAATTGTTTGGCGGGGAAAGTATGAAACAGGATTGACATTACCGGTAGGGGGTAAACAAAATGATTCATGATTTAAGTTGATTGGAGGAATGGTCAGTGAGGCAACTACAATCTAATCCCAAAAAGGGATAACATTTCCTGTATGAAGCAAATATAAAACATGATTACATAGGGCGGGGCTCTTCCACTGGCACCCCCGGATCAACCAATCTGGCCCTCGACTCTTTGTGCTTGGTCATTTCTTACCAGTTGCTTAAGCATCCGAATGCAGTTGGTCACACTGAAACGTACTTTTAGCATACGCTCATGTAAATGTCTATGGTACAGCTGGTATAAATGCTCAAAATGTTTAAATAACATATGTTTTGGTATATCAAAAAATAAACAACAAGCTTGTGGCCCTTCTGCTCCTAAATCTTTACTGATCTGGCCCCTTTGGAAAATGAGTTGAAGAGCAAATGCAATAAGTGGATGAAACTGGATCTTGCATCTAGAACATTACGACACTAGGATAACTAAAAACCCAACATCTAGACAAATATTACACAGAAGTTTCTCCAAGTGAGAAAAACACTTATTCATTGTTCTTGCTTTCTTTTCTCTCAAAGTTCTCAAGGTGATAATCACCAAGAGATGTTCGGACCAGACAGAATGTTACAAGAACAGCACCAGCAGCAGCTGGATAATTGCCAAGACGACTGATGCCTGTTGCTCTGAAGACCTGTGTAACGTTTATGGCAGAAGCGAGATGGGGCCGCGGCAGATCTGGGCCCTTCTGGGACCTGCCACAGTACTCACTGTAGCTTTGGTTGAAATGATGCTTTGAGAAGTATCCCCCCTGGAGTAACATTGGATAGCAGTCATTAGAATCTGTACTCGAGCAGAGCTGTATACAGCCCAACAATACAGCCAATCCCAGCAACCAGGAACTTTTAATCTAATGGTTTGGTGTACAATGCAATGTGACCTGCCCAAGGTTACATGAACATTAAGGGTGCCATCCACTTCAATGGCCAGTTGCTTAATCTGTCACAGTAGCAGCCCCCATGCCAATTTTGTTTGCAGAATTATGACCTGCGGGTCCCCTAGAGTGGAACCTCTATGCAGTCTTTATTTTCTGGGGACCCCTCTTCAGGAGATGTGTACCTTTGCGCAGGTCAAATGAAAAGACGGTTGCCGGGGTCGACCAATAGGAGGCCACAATTTCCTGCAATGATGACATTGAGGCTTCCAATTGGTTTATGGGAGTGTGGCTTGTATGCAGGTACTGTAATGTAGAGGGAAGGAATCTGTAGGGTAGAGTCTGCCAGATGATGAGATACTGTGTAGCGCTCACCATGAAGTGGTGAGAGTAGTAAAAATCATTTGTATTCGTTATGTACCTTTAAAAAGATGGGGGACCTACAACTGCACTCACGTGATTCTAGTGATAGAATTAGTAACAGGGGACATAGATAACCCTGTGACGTGGACCGATAGGTGATTAGCTAGTAAAATTAGCCAACATAAAAATTGCTGCTATGCGGTAATGTATACTTAGATATATATATATATATATCAGGCACAGCCTGTGGGTGGGAGTGGTGATATTAGTTTTTGTAGGGCAGGCAGATTCTTCCAGGGGACACACACTGTTATCCCAAGTGATACAGAAAGTATGTTGTATAGGCCGCACTAACTAATGTATTAAATATATTAGGGCTATACAGTACGTACGTGCTGGGTGTTCTAGTTATCCCAAGTGATGTTCCTTGAGTTGGAAGTGTAATTGGTTGACAGTGTGAGCTGGAAAGGGGAGCTTTACAATTGAAAATAAAGGCATCTATTGCTGCAGTGTTTCCTACATCCGCCGGGTGGCAGCAGAATGCCGTTTCTTTGTGCTGTCTTTGAGCCATATTCATTTCCTAAAAGGCTCCAGGAACACCAGCACATATAAAGTGAAGTACTGTACCTCTGAGATGAGGGGGGTCTCCAACATATAAACAGTGGGGTTCAGCTCCAGGGAACCCCCCGTTTGATATTTTTAAAAAAAAAAAAAAAAGAGAGAAGGGTTTCCAAAAAGGAGTGGAGGGGATTGCTGCAGAAAATCCTAAAATTCAGGCGAGACGTTATTCTCAGAGGTTCAATGTCCACAAATGAACAAAATGCAGATAAACTACAAGATGCGCCAGCAATGTAATGTAACTCAGTCCAGTAATCAACACCAGGCCTTTTCATTTTGCAATTGAAACAGAAATTCAAAGTGTCCCGATGTCTCAGTGTCACCGTACAAGTGTCCCGATGTCTGTGTCACCGTACAAGTGTCCCGATGTCTCAGTGTCACAGTACAAGTGTCCCGATGTCTGTGTCACCGTACAAGTGTCCCGATGTCTGTGTCACCGTACAAGTGTCCCGATGTCTCAGTGTCACCGTACAAGTGTCCCGATGTCTCAGTGTCACCGTACAAGTGTCCCGATGTCTCAGTGTCACCGTACAAGTGTCCCGATGTCTCAGTGTCACCGTACAAGTGTCCCGATGTCTCAGTGTCACCGTACAAGTGTCCCGATGTCTCAGTGTCACCGTACAAGTGTCCCGATGTCTGTGTCACCGTACAAGTGTCCCGATGTCTCTGTGTCACCGTACAAGTGTCCCGATGTCTGTGTCACCGTACAAGTGTCCCGATGTCTGTATCACCGTACAAGTGTCCCGATGTCTCAGTGTCACCGTACAAGTGTCCCGATGTCTGTGTCACCGTACAAGTGTCCCGATGTCTGTGTCACCGTACAAGTGTCCCGATGTCTGTGTCACCGTACAAGTGTCCCGATGTCTCAGTGTCACCGTACAAGTGTCCCGATGTCTCAGTGTCACCGTACAAGTGTCCCGATGTCTGTGTCACCGTACAAGTGTCCCGATGTACGGTGACACAGACAAGTGTCCCGATGTCTGTGTCACCGTACAAGTGTCCCGATGTCTGTGTCACCGTACAAGTGTCCCGATGTCACAGTACAAGTGTCCCAGTACACGTGTCCTGATGTCTCAGTGTCACCGTACAAGTGTCTCGGTGTCTCAGTGTCCCAGTGTTACCGACAAGTGTCCTGATGTCTCAGTGTCGTCCCGTTGTCTGTGTCACCGTACACGTGTCCAGATGTCTCAGTGTCACCGTACAAGTGTCCTGATGTCTCTGTCACAATGCTGCCCCATCTGCCAGTCTCCTGCTGACTTCTCTAACCCACTCATGTTTCATGCACTCGGGTCAGTTGGATAGTTATGCGTGTTTAACCATTTCACTGCAATTCCCTCTGGTGCCGAGAGGGTTAAACACAGCATGAAACACTTTAATACTGAAGCATATCCCCCGTCAAACATTTTAAGTGCCGTAATGGCCCAAATATAGTGCTATGTTTTTTCCCTGAAAAGGTCCTTCCGAAAACAGTACTCGTATTATATGTGCAGCCTGACACCTTTTATTTTTCATGTAGAACACCTTCAAAACTGTAGGGGTCGTATTATGTGCGAGGCCGCACTATATCCGGGCCAATATGGTAGTTTATTTTATTATAGATCAGATTTGCACTTCTCCCTATAAGCATTCCTCAGAACGAAATATAAATAGTCACACACATTACAGTATATATACACACACATCTAACTAAAACAAAAGCCCAAAAACATGTGTACATACAAATAATACATACACATACACATAATAAACATACACATACGCATAATACACACACACACATACACACATACACGCATACATACTGGTGAATCAAGCTAGCCAAATTAGTGAATCGGATAAAAAGTGTGCAAAATAGACACAAAAAAAAAGGCAAACAAGTGAAGCATGTGAACAGGATTAATAATGAAAGAATATGTAGCAGGTAACCTCCCTGCGGGAATAGGCGCCTGCTGCTAATCGTGAGGGATCACAGGGCCTCAGATATGGAGAAAGTGGAAAAGAAAAGCTCAAAAAACTCTCATAGTATAGTAAGTTTGTATCAAAAAATTAATTGGTTACAGTGGCAATATATGCACGTACAGGATAAAACGGAGTTAAAAACAGTGGGTCATAAACCGTGTATTCTTGGGAGACCACGATTCGTGGCGTCACTCTCTGATCAGGATCATCAAGGTATGACCTAAGACATGTGAATGTGCTCACAAGTAATATTTTTATATGCTATATGCTATACGGTGGAGGGTTTTTAGTCACTTTTTTACTCACCATAACCTTAATAATGTGTGGTGAAGACCTACAGTACTCATGTTGCAAATTTGCAAAGCCAGTATAACCAACCTCACACTGATGAGACCCACAAGGTCGAAACAGTCTGAGTGGGTTCACTGGCGTTGCTTCTCATCCCAGGCTATGTTTAAAAGCTGTGTTTAAAGCAGCAAGCATTGGCTTAAGGGTTTTTCCATGTAATAATGGACTTGAGACAAAAGGTGTGTTCATTTGCACAAAAAGCCAGGTTGGCCTTTTATTATAAAATACAAAGAAATTCTAAATAAACAGGATTGCTTAATAATTCGAGACGGACGAACTTGTGAAAGATCGGCTTGCAAATTTTCGCATCAAGCTGTTCTATTTCTTCACAAATCCAGGAAAATTCATGCAAGCATTTTGTTCTAAAAAGTTAGTGCAAAAACATGCAATTTCACCACTACAGTTCACCCACCTTTATTGATGACAACATCCCAGATTGTAAGGAAGTAGCAAGTTTCTCTGTAATAATAATATTATTATTTTTGTGTGACAAATGGATCACATTTACATTGTAGCTGCACTTTCTGATCTAAATCGGACAGAAAGCTGACACACACACACACGTATTCATTAATCCATAGGTAGCAAACCACTGCTCCCTATGGGTGAACATTTTAATTTCTACATTCCCACAAGGAATTAAAGAATGAAATCCATTGAATTAAAGTTTTATTGCACGTTAAAAAAGTAAATAATCTCATAAAAAAACACAATCATCTTTAATCAAGTATCAAGAACTCAACACACAAGCATCATTAACAGTTGTTGTTTTGTAATGAGAGTGAAAGCGTTCTATAATTAGTAAGTCATTCATTGGTCTTTTATATCGGGTTGTAGCGACTGTGCACTGCAGGGGTTAGGTTTCCATAAAATCATTCTATTCTGTATGTTTGGGGGATCTGTGCGGTATAAAAGCTCCATGAAATCCATATGGCATCTGTACGGGCACTTCAGCTCTGCCAACCTCTGCTAAATTTTTGGCATCCAAGACAAGCAGGAATGTGTTTTTGTTCTAAGAAAGGCAGAAAACAGGAGAGAACAGCAGATGTCACTCAGATACTTACTGTACAAATGTAGCAGGCGTCAATGTAACTACTGATAACACAACATATCACGTTATAACGCAGACACACCGTTTCCATGGCAGCGATAATGCAGAATATAATCAGAGAACATTCCATCCTAATGCCAGCAATAAAGATGGCTACATCTGTATCACTGAATCAGCTCAGCAAACCCACTCAGCGGCGCCAGAAAATTAATTTAAAAACGTTGTTTTTTTTACATTACTAAATTTTACTTCTCAGCTTCTGGTGAAAAATGAAATCTCCTGTTTAATTCTAATCTGATGCCGATCGCCTTCTACTTGCATTACTTTAGCTAATGATGGCATCTTTATTATATCACAAATGTAAATCAACTCCCACTATAATAATTCCTTAATAAATATGATATGGTGCTAGTCACCCCCCCCCCCCCCCCGGGAAGTGGTCGCCAAACAACCGACGCAAGTAATAACCACAAAATGTTTTTACTCAATTGTGAAAAACACACACGAATTAAACAAAAAGGTCAAAGCAACCAAAGTTATAATGCTGGAAATGAAACACAGACACACACACACAAAATATTCTAGTAGCTGAGAGTTGTGCAAATCCGTGCGGAAAGGTTTCCGATCAGATTGGCACGCTTTGCTATTCTATAAGCCCTTCTTGCATGTTCAAAGTGTGCGGAAAAGGCTTTTTTTTTTAAGAAGTGGTTTTGTTGTGCAAATTACCAAAATGACTCAAACTAGCTGAATTCTAATAGGGCCGTTAAGAGCAAAAGGCAAAACCGCTTTGTATAACTTTTTTTTCTCGCCTCCTTCATAGCGGCGAGATTGGTATTGCGAGTCCCATCCAGAGCCGAAAATATGGGTTTGGCCGAGAGGGAAAAGCCCCATATCTAAGCAAATCCCTGTGTCAGACTCTGGATGGAGTTAGCACCACCCTGGGTCATTCCACTATAAAATTAAGTACAATCCAGGTGCATTGGCTGTTAAACTGTGCGTTTGTCACTTCTTATAGACGCGGTCTAAGCTGCGCGATTTACAATACAGAATACGGATTTGTGGCTAGTTTTAACCATATTAAACTGCACAGTTTTACAAGTACAAACTTGCAGCTACTAGAATATCCCCCAAAATATCTCAAATAAGTTACACAAAGTTTAAGAAAGGAGCGACGCGTTGGTTAGAATACCGCAACGTATTGGGTGAAAGTTCAAGAGAAAGTCTAAATAATTATATACACAAGGGGTTATGTATTAAGGTAAAGAGGGGCAGTTCTGGGGTCAGATATCACTCCAGATATATCAAAGACAATAAATCAAGATTGCTTTAGCCAGAATTACACCCTTTCTACCTTGATACACAAGCCCCAGTGAGTTCGTTATACAACGTAGATGTAACTAACAAATACTTTACACAACACACGGAGGAAACAAAGTGCTTCAATCAGTTCGTGCAGCACTTTAAAACAAAAACTATTTTTTTTTTAAATATATACAGCCTTTGGAGTACCTTTATTGAAAATTAATGGACCTAAGCTGCCGATCGATACGTTCACCCATTATCGATCAGCAAAGACCCCTTTCCAGGGCTCACTAAATGGCTGCCTTTCAGTTTCAAATCAGTCCTTCAGTCAGTGTAACTCAGCAGCTACAATGTATTCTTCTATTACTATGGTGACATTACCTATTGTTACAGTTTGCAGCTCAAACTGCTGGGAAGATTGGCAACAAATTAGCACAAACAGGAAAGTGTTACAAAGATCTTGCACTGCTGGTGAGGTGTGTTAAACCTGCTATACAAATCAAAGGATGCGGAGTATATTAAAACTCATTCAAAAAATTGCATTAAGAGTTGCATTTAAAAAAAAAAGTGTAGTAAGTATTCTCTAATACTACAGAACGGATATATTAAAAAAAAACTAATGTTGGATATTGCATGGACTGCGCGTTTAACAGTTTGCCTGTAGATAAAAGAGCTCAGGAAAAGGTTAACTAAAGGACATAAAAACAGTGCAATATGGTATTGTATCACAAAATGTAACAAAGATAAAACAAAACCGAAAGAAGCGAATATGTCAGTGATCTGTTACCTGGCGAGGCGAGATGACTGCAGAGAGGAGCAACCCGTCATCCTCCTCCACTGAACCCAAACGGGGCACGAATATGGGTTCCGAAGGGTACGCGCCGTCTTCTTTCCAAACCTACGGGACAAACAGAGGTATCGTTAGACCCACAGCACGCGGCAGGCAGGGAAGGTACTGAGTGTTTAGTTTTACACGCCACAGATTAAAAAGTACAACAGACCAGGAAACTACACCTTCAAGAAACACCATATTCCAAGATGGGAAACTGCAGGGTAATATTGTAAGATTCAAGAGTATTTTATTAGACTATATAACTCTCCCTCTAGATGAACTAATAGATTTCCTATAATTTAATATACAGGTCCAGAAAATAAAGCAATACAAAATATTTATTGCACACACAGATTATATATATACACACACACTCTATATTTGAGATATAGTTATCAGTAAATAATATAGAGGAGGATGTATTGAGGCAAATTTGGACCAAAAATGTATACAAATAGCATAATTTCCATCTTGCGGTTCTGCGCATCCAACTATCCAAAATCTGCCTGTGGAAAACATAGTAAACTCGCTTACATTTGACACAATCGCAGCAATGCGTCAATATCAATTTCTCTTTGGAAAACGCCCCCCCATTACGTGCTACCTCTCAGCCTTCAGGGGGTAGCTCTACACGACCCAAAGACTTCAATAGCGATTATTTTCAGCTTCAAATGACAGGAACAACTTAATCGAACTATATTGAGTCAAAAAAATATATATTATATAGCAAAGCAATTCATAATCAATTGATGGTAATAAATAGTTCAGAGTCCATAGTATATCAGTCCCTGCGTGCGAGGTTACAACTTATTCCAGGCCACCAATACCTTCGCTTTTTTAGTCTTTACATCCACTTTGATCAGAGAATCCCCAACGAGATGTTTAAATCCGCAGCCATAGAAGTAGCGATACTTCCTGGCGTTGTACTTGGAATAGTTGATTTGTGGAAACTCTAAGCCTCCCAGTTCCTCCAGCGTTTGGTCATGGAGGTTCTCATGGGTACACCACACCTAGGCAATACAGTACAGAATGTATTAGTCTCCTCTGTACATGGTAGCCATTGGCATCACTACTATGACAAACTAGTAGTCAGTGCAAAGAAGATTCAATCCTTTGCCATGTTACCAAGAACACTATTTATTTAAATGTCATTTATATTTCAAGGCAGACAGCATCCTCAAGTGTCACACAACAAAGTACAGTACACATTGTATTTGTATTCATTTCAGTTAAAGCATATTCAAGTTATAAAGGGTTAAAGCAGAAGAGGAAGCAGCCATCCTGCCATTTGTATGATACAGGAGGTTCCAGGTACTGTGGTGTAGACATCAATGTCACGTTACAGAACTGTCAGCTCTTCACAGATACTGTAACAGTGTCGCGGAATGATCTGGCAGCACTGCCCAAGAATCAGGCGGGGGTGAACATTTTATATTCAAATCCCGCACTTTTAAAAAGGAGCCGTTCATGTCATATTATTTAACATAGGTTTGAAGCAGGGGGTCTCCGGAGGAGGTGAACGTCATTCAGTTCAGCTCCAAGGGACCCCCCTGCTTCCAGAGATACAGACCTCGGTAGGGTGTGCCGGCACCTGGGCAAAGTTTAAAGCTCCCGCATCACGCAGACCAATAGGAAGCCAAGCCCGATGATGTCATAGTTTCTGATTGGCCCGCAGAGTGCGGGAGCTTTAAACTCCGCCATTACATGATCCCTGCTAGCCGAGTGGAGCAGCTGCAAGCGCCCCCCTACGAAGGTATCTCCAGAAGCAGGGGGTTCCAGATCTGAAATTAATAGGGTTCAGTTCTGGAGACCCCATGCTTCAGTCCTGTGAAAAAGATTAAATCCCCCCATCTGCTCTTTTTATTTGTTGAGCCAGGGGGCTGTGCAGACCTGAACCGCACGGTTTTCAGCTCCAGGCCGCCCCGTTCCTCTCCCTCCAGGAGGAACAAAATGGCTGTTAAAATGTTTCTGGTCCCAAGGGCCAATAAGAGGCTGCAATGTCATCTGTTGCAAATTCCTATTGGATGATCAATCTCCTGGAGAAACCTGGAAGTAACCCGGACAACTTCCCCAGGATCTCAGGAACCTGGGGGCCCCTGGAAGGCCACACTCCGTGACCTAGTAGCCAGATGAAAGTTTTGAATGAAGCCTGACCCTTAATCTAATAAGTAAACCTAGTATAATACCATTAGAGAACATATGAATCAGAGTTATCCGCATCAACCAAATGAAAACAATATTAATGTTAACAAAAGTGTAATGTTTTTATATATATATAGTGATGGATGAGATGAGTAGAAAAACTATCTTTGGTATACATTCTATTAGCTACAAAAAGAATTAAACTCCAAAGTAGCGTTACTCAAAATTATTACACTTCATTTGCTGTTCTGGAGGTGCGCGCGGGGTCAATATCTCTATCATGTCAATCTCTTGCAGCGCGGCGTCAATCTCTCGCTCCTGGGCCTCAATCTCTCGCCGTGCGTTTTGCGGCTTATTTTTTGTCATTTTTAGAATATTGCGAAACATCTTTGCTCTGGCTCTGCAGAAAGTTGCACACATCATTTTGTGACGTTTTTTTCGTAAAGAAACTTACAAGTGTCGGCGACATTTCAGAAAATGACACAAAGATCCCATATTTCAAAGGCCCGGAGCTGTTCTCTGCATTAGGCGAAATTCAAGCACATTTTAAGGCAGCACTACAGGTTGCATTGCTTGCTTTTTTGTTCTACAGGATTAAAGCAGGGGGGCTCCGCAGCTGAACCCATTCATTTAAACTCCGGGGACCCCCTGCTTCCAGAGAAACTTACCTCCTTAACGGAGCCAGAATCTCTGCAGCCTGGAAAATAGTGTGCCTACCAAAATGGCGGCGTTTAAATGTCCCACGGGTTGATAGTAAGCCGTGACGCCATCCCTTGCAGCTTCCTAATGGCCCACGTGACCGGGGGCTTTGAACGCCACCGAGATCCCGGCACCCCCCTAAGGACTTAAGTATCTCGGGAAGCAGGGGGTCCCTGCAGCTGAAATGAATTAGTTCAACTCCAGGGACCTCCTGCTTCAATCCTAGAACATAAAAAAAAACCACAATCCATGCAACCTGCAGTGCTGTTTTAAGGCACCACTTTTTCTAGCAAATCGGTGATGAGTTACACTTTGGCTATCGATTATATGTTGATGACTTCGATAAATTTTCATGAGCAGCAAAAAAATGGCGAAAATCAACCAGTATCTCAAACTTGTGCCAACGTTTTGCATACTGTACGTCCCCTGTTCACCCGCCGGGCACCTGTTCTCTAACCCTTACCTTTCCATCAGCTCTTTTCACAGTCGCAGCCGTCGTGTAATCCAAAGGTGTCACTTCTATCCCTGGTTTAGTGTTGGAGTCGATGCCCAGTGGAAGGACATACCTGCGTGGGTACGCCTTACCCACCCCTTTAAAGATCTACCAGCAAAAAGAATATTCATTGTGATGGGGCACGGGTTACAGGCAACCAGATGTGTACAGGTGTCATTGGGAACAGCAGAGCCCTTCTTATGCAGAAGTTAGGCTATGTCTAGTGTTACATTAGTCAGGCCCGGTTATTTATTAACAAGGTTGATCCCAGAAGGGTCAGAAAGAGACCCCACAAAGTGCACTCATGCTCGTGTTTGTAGTATGTAGTCGGGACTCAGTGGATCCCTGAGATATACTATCTTTATGAGGCCGGTCTAATGACATACAGTATGGTTCAGCAAATAAAGAATATAATAACATTGTCATTACATGTATCAAATATTACCATGTGAAATATAGATACAGTACAGTGATATTAAAATCCCCAGAGTGGAGTGGAGACACTCTAGAATATCAAGATAGCCTCATTGTATACTACTGTAAATGGAGACTATCCCAATAAAATCTAGTTGGGGTCCATTTTGGTGAAATACATGGCTAGTTAGTATGCACAATCTGTACAACTGTATAGGTTAAAGGCAACCAGATGTGTACAGGTGTCATTGGGAACAGCAGAGCACTTCTTATGCAGAAGTTAGGCTATGTCTAGTGTTACATTAGTCAGGCCTGATTATGCCTGTAATACAGCACTTGGCCCCAAGGATTTATACTCCCCTTTAGCTCAGCACCCAAGAGCAGACCCCCTAGGAGTAGGGTTTTTACAGCTCTTTCATGTCCTCTAGGGCAGGGGTGCTAAACTCGAGTCCTCAAGTCCTCAGGATTTTAGGATATTCCAGCTTCAGCACAGGTGGTTTAATTAGTCCCTGCTTCAGCACAGGTGGTTTAATTAGTCCCTGCTTCAGCACAGGTGTCTCAATCAGTGGCTTAGTCTTCGACTGAGCCTACATTTTCAAATCAGTGGCTACATTTTCAAATCAGTGGCTCAGTCTTTGACTGAGCCTCTGATTGAGCCACCTGTGCTGAAGCAGGGACTTAGTGTGCCACCTGTACTGAAGCAGGGATATCTTTAGAACCTGACCTGTTGGTGGCCCTTGATGACTTGAGTTGGTCCTAGACACAATCTCAATAACAATACTATACCACACTAGTGATTTCATGTACAGTAGATGCTCACAGATCATACAAGACCTCGTCAAAATAGAACAGTACACGTCTCTTCAGGCATCAGAACTATGGGCTTTTTACCCCAACACACAGAGTAATAACAGAGGAGAAACGAATAGTGCAAATAGATTACTGGAAAATAAAGAAAATATTTAAAAAATACAGATCATTGTGACGACACCAAACTCTGGCACATGTTGGCAGGTAGGTTCTGTATATGGGGCTCCTGTAAGTATAGGACAAGTCGGTGTATTTGTTACCTGTGTTCTTAAATCTTTATAATGGTCATTATGTAGAATGACATTTTTTTGAGCATTTGTATTCACTTTTGTGGTGGCCAGTTGTACACACACCGGACACGTCTGTATGTCTTGGTTACTGGGGATTTTTGGAAGTTTGAGAGATAGCCGTTACCAGGCACAAAAAGTGCGACAAAAACCCTTCCACCGTCCAGAAAATAAAAATACCACATTGTGAGCACAGTCCCATCTCTCAGAAACGTCTGCAACGCTGCCCTTCCCCATTATCTCTTCGCATAAAGGGCAGCAGGGATGGCGGTTGAGAGATTGGTGTAGAAATATTTGGAGGGCTAAATCCGACCAGTTCTACATAAACCAGACCAAAAAGTCAATATAAGTTTTAACTCAAAGGCCACCAACAGGTCAGGTTGTAAGGATATCCCTGCTTCAGCACAGGTGGCTTCGACTGAGCCACTTGTGCTGAAGCTGGGATAACCTTACCGCCTGACCTGTCGGGGGCCTTTGAGGAGTGGAGTTGGCCACCAGAACCTCAGCTTGCACCGGGCTCCATTATATCTCCTGAATGGAGTATCAATGCTCACTTTAATAACACAAAATAAAATCTTGTGATCAGAGCAGACGGCGGCTTTAACATACATGTGCGTGTACCAGCTACCTTCCCATCTGGGCTGTCAACGGCCATCTATACTCAACAGCCTTCTGCCACTTTCTGGAGACACCGTACCGCTCCAGTCAATGGGCAGTGAGCTGTTATCCAGCATCTGAAGGCGGCTTAGTAAACCTGGGCTTAAATCTGTATTTGCAACATTGTTACACCAGCAGTTACAGTCTCACCTCGTCCAAGGCTTGTCCCGATTGGCGCAGGTTTTGCAGCTGGAAGGCGTGGACGGTCGCCCCGTCATCCTGACAGCAGAGATCGAGAACAATGCAGCCCTGCTCCTCGTAGGCGTTAATCTGATGAAATGTCGCAAACGCTCCGGTGTGAAAAGTCCCATGGTGAGGCTGCAACGCACAATGAAGCCAGGCGAAAAATGCATCATTGGTGAGAGCAACGACCGGCCATACACTAAGTTGGACCTTAATTACAGCCGTACACTTTAAGCTGGACCTTAACTATTGGTCAAACCAGACGTGTTAAATTAAAAATGATCTCGAGAAATGTGGGATCCCGAGGGATTCTAGAATAGCGTGGTCAAGCTCCAGAGGGCGCACACACACACACACACACACACACACACATTGACACTACTAGTGGCCATATTTAATAGGCAGTGCTATGCCATAAGACACCTTCCAGCTCTGGAAGACGCCTTATGGCCCATTCCCTTGTGTTAACAAATCTTTGCCTTTAGAATGGTTACGTACAAATGTTACATTCTGTTGCGGTCAGATAGTCGGGCTTGTCCCTTGTAGCACGTGCCCTATGCTTCTGAAAGCAGAATAGCCTACCTGGCCTGTGTGCTTGTTCACCACATGGAACACGGTGTCCAGCCCGGGCTCCCAGCTCATGGCGCCCGAGAAGGATTTCCCCTGTATTTTGCTGGTAAGTATTTTCAGTATGTTCAGCTTCAGCGGCTGTTCCACAAACACGATATAGTTCTCTGTCATTCCTGTCATTACACAACAGCGTTAATTAACAATATGCCTATATTACGAAGAGCTTACAAACAGTCTTATGACACAAGACATTAGGTAAATATCGTTAAAACTCTATAAATAATTTCATTTCTATGGAGGCGTTTTTTATCTGTTTGTTTCTTTTTAAATATCCGATTAATATTGTTTTAATGGTACCAATCACCTCCATTTCACCTAGTAACCCTTTTTAGGGCCGTAGCCGCTCCGGCACACTGCGGTCACGTGAACCATGGGTGGAGTCATCCTCCTCCGTTTCCTCATTGGAAGATCACGACCTGTACGCCCGTGGATCTGGAATTTTGTGCATGCTGCCCTAGTATTCTGCGCTAAATAAATGCCTTACTCCACCTTTAAACTAGCGGAGAAAACCAACGCAGATAACCATCAAGAAAAGCAACACACCGCACATTCCTTAATACAAAGACCTGCGCCAATATGCAAATGTAACCCCGCCCTAACTCCTCCCACTTTCCCCATAAATTCCTCCTCTCGTCACGGGCAGATGCAGACATACCCGAAAATGGCGTAACTGAGATTAATACACAGGCGGTGCCCGGCACTGGTATAATTCAGCGCAATTTGTCGCAAAACAACAACTTCATGCCTACATTGTGCTTGTGCTACATACAGCTCCTAGTATTAACCTGTTACAAATGTCACTATTATTAGTTCACTTTGATCCTTTATGCGGATGTACTTTTAATACCGGCGTTATATAAGCATGATAATTATTATTATTATTATTAGGCGAGTAGCCACAAGATAAGAATTTGGGTAATTAGGACAATGATAAAAAGATGAATCCAGCAACAGTAAGAACTGCAAAAACACATTAGAAGTTAAACTGTATCCATCCATCTATGTAGCTATGTATGTATATATCTATTTATCTATAAGATACAGTCAATAGGAAAGGAAATCCCTGCCCTAGAGAGCTTACAATCTAAGTGGTATGTAATGATCACCGCTGTCAACTTCCAGAGGAGATATAAGATGGTCCAAGTGAAGGACAGATAATGTGTAGTGACTGTAGGTGTTGGTTTTAGGATCTCAGAATATGAGGGATCCGTTCCTGCCTGGGCCACTTGTAATCTTCTTGCTCCGTCATGTCTGCAAAGGACATATTCATTACTTGCTGGTAATAGGTCTTACCAAAGCTGTGGTAATAGGCCGGTCTCATCTTCTCCTCCGGCTCTATGGAGCAGACCACTTGAGCTCCTTCTAGGGAGTCCTCCGACCCGGTCTTCTGAGCAGGAACGCGGATGATGTTGTAACGTGTTCCTAAAGCAAAACAGGGAGGTAGATGTACATATTCATAATAAAGGGATACCGTTAATAAGAAGCTGTGACTGGAGAATCCATCTGGGCCTGGCGTTTTGTTGGGTTTTAATTGGGCAATTGCATCTATCAATTCTTCTAGAGAGATTTCCTTATTTAGGTCTGAGAGGTTATTTTCCGAAAGTGTCGGAAGTTTACACGCCTCCAAGTATGTATAAATAGCCTCTGCATCTGATGATTTATTTTTGGGAAAATTTAGGTTATATAGTTTATTATAATAGTCCGAAAATTCGTTCGCTATTTGCGTCTCACAATGTGTCTTCGTACCTGATTTTGTCAAAATAGCTGTTATTTGGGATTTAGCTCTCATACCGCGCAATTTGGAAGCGAGTAATCGGTCGGCTTTATTACCTTTATCATAATATTTTTGTTTGGTCCACCGTAACGCCCTCTCCACTTCATCCATTTGGGTCTGCTTAAGTTCAGATCTAGTTTTATCTAGCAATTTGAATAGATTTTTCGAGGGATTAGTTTTATGTTTCTGCTCCAAAAGTTGGACTTTCTCCACTAGCTCATTATAGAGTTTTTGCTTTATTTTTTTCTTATGTGATGCTATGGAGATGATATTCCCTCTGATTGTCGCCTTATGGGCTTCCCATAACATTGCTGGTGACTCTACAGAGCCCTTATTCAGCGTGAAGTATTCTCTGAGTTTTTGTTTAATCTCTATTTCTACATCTACTTGATTTAACAGAGAATCATTCAGTTTCCAATTATATTGGTTAGTTCTATAGAAGGGGAGGGAGAGTGTCAGCGAGACCGGGGCGTGATCCGACCAAGATATTGATCCTATGTCTGACTGGGAGGTTGCCTGGAAGATGTCTTTAGTACCCAGAAAATAATCAATCCTTGAGTAGGTTTGGTGTGGGGGGGAGAAATAGGAGTAGTCCCTCTGCCCCTGGTGCTGTGCCCTCCAAATGTCTGTCAGGGAGAACTCCTTCATTATCTGTCTAAATTCTCTGGCATTCTTTTCCGTGACACGGGGATGTGGAGTCCCTGAGGGGTTTGTTCTATCTAGTTCCGGCATTGCTATCATATTTAAATCTCCTGCTAATAACAATGTAGTTCGAGTTTGGGGGTTGATAAGGTCACATAGATCTCTTAAGAATTTGGGTTGGCCTTCGTTTGGGGCATAAATGTTAACAAGAGTGACATCCACTCCCGACAGTGTACCTTGGAGAATAATGTATCTCCCTTCTGGGTCAGCATTCTCTTGTTTTAACAAGAATTTGACCGTATGCTTAAATAAGACTGCTACCCCTCTTTTTTTTGTGGGGCATGACGCATAGTACGCCTGTGGGTAAACCCTCTGGAAAGTGTTTGGGGGGGTCGTAGTATTGAAATGCGTTTCCTGTAAAAACAGTATGTCGCCTTTTGTTTTTTTGAACTCTTGGAGGGCAAGTTTTCTTTTGATGTTTGAATTTTACCCTCTAACATTTAAGGATATTAATTTAAGTGTCGTTTTAAGAGCCATTTATGGTTTTGGCATGTGTATTGCGTCTTACCTTTCCCTCCATTTTCCCACGATGGCGGTCCTGGCCCCGTATCTACTCGATATGTTTAATGCGTTTCTGGAAGGAACAGTCATCCCACCATCTATGTCTAAAGCTAATTTAGCAATCATACCAAAGGAGGGGAGAGACCCACTACAGTGTGGTAACTATCGTCCCATAGCCCTCCTTAATTCGGATCTAAAACTGTTCAGCAAAATTCTGGCAAATAGATTGACCCCCATACTCCCAAGCCTGATACATATAGATCAAGTCGGGTTTATTTCCGGCAGACAGGCCTCAGACAATACTAGAAAAATTATAGATATAATCGACCATGTACATCTCTCATCCACAAAGGCCATCCTGTTGAGCTTGGATGCGGAAAAAGCATTCGACAGGATTAGGTGGGATTTCCTAGACCAAACCCTACTTAAATATGGATTTCAGGGCCCATATCTAGAAGGTGTAAGAGCCCTATACAGATCTCCCACGGCTATAGTGAAACTTCCAGGAGGAGACTCAAACCCTATAAACATAAAGAATGGTACTCGACAGGGATGTCCTTTGTCTCCGCTTCTGTTTGCTCTCTCTATTGAACCCTTGGCAGCAACAATTAGAGACGAAAAAAACATAAATGGAATTGTAATAGGAGAGACAAACTACAAAATATCCCTATTTGCCGACGACATTATCCTAACTCTCGCCAACCCCTTGATTTCACTCCCGAATTTACATTCACAACTAGATAAATTTAGCAAAATATCGGGATATAAAATCAACATGGATAAGTCGGAAGCATTGAACCTAACCCTATCGGATTCTGAAATCAAATTATTACACGCAAATTTTAAATATAAGTGGAACTCCACAAAGATCAAATACTTAGGAATCCAAATAACAAGGGAGTATAATACACTATACAAACATAACTATCCACCATTATTTGAGAGGCTAAAAAATGACCTCCAGAGCTGGAACGAATACCAGATATCTTGGTTAGGAAGAATAGCCACAATCAAAATGAATATCCTACCAAGACTCCTGTATTATTTCCAGACTCTTCCTATAGATATTCCAATGCCGGAGCTTAAAAACATACAAAACAGAATTTTCCAATTTATCTGGCAAAATAAAAGACCCAGGGTAGCTAGATCTATTATGCTAGCCCCAAAAGATTGCGGAGGCTTGGCAGTCCCGGATATCATTAAATACTATTTGGCGGCCCAACTCAAACAAGCAATAATTTGGAACAATGATCCAGCCACCAGTTGCTGGGTGGGACTTGAGTCTACTTATACAAGACCTCTCTCTCTCCCGGCTGCTATGTGGACCGAGAGGGGAGGAGAGACCTTCTTGGAAACATTAAAACTGGGAGCAATGAAATGTACATGGCGGATATGGTCTAGAAATAAAAATAAATATGGTCTGACAGCCAGTCCAACACTACTAACCCCTATATTCTATAACCCTGAATTCTCCCCAGGCTGGCTTCCACAGAGACTCAATAAATTTAAGACGTTAAAGTTGATGGTAGCTGACGACTTTGTAGATAACGGTATAATTCTACCACTCCAAGCGCTGGAGAAGAAACACAAAATCATAAATATACCAGTGTTTGGTTACCTCCAAATTAAGCATTACCTGCAATCAGTCTCTAAAGATTCGGCATTCAAAGATTTAACAAATTTTGAAAGACTGTGTAGGAAAGGATATTACTGTAAAGGACTGATTTCGGAGATATATCTGGGTCTGGCGCGATTAACGGGTTGTTCCCAACATAGCTATATGATCAAATGGGCAGAAGATTTGAATACAGAGATCGATAGAGAAGACTGGGAGGACATTTGGGAGGTAGCTGCAAAAACGTCAATCTGTACCACTATCAAAGAGAATATTTATAAAATTCTATTTCATTGGTACCTAACTCCGAGTAGGCTGGCTAAGATCTTCCCCGGGTTCCCGGATTTGTGCTGGAGGGGATGCGGGCAAAAAGGAGATATGGTTCATATTTGGTGGAGTTGCCCAAAAATTCAGGTATTCTGGGTCATGATACAAAGATTGATCAGAGAGTACTTGGGGGTGGAGGTTGAGGTGGAACCGCTGACCATGGTGCTGGCCAAACCAATAGATGAATTAGGAACGGCAGAAAGTAAGATGATCACTCATGTACTGACAGCTGCCCGCTGTGCTATTGCGGCTGCCTGGAAAAAGGTGAATGCGCCTTCTAGGCAGACTGTCTTACGGAGACTAAGGGAAATAAAGATGATGGAGCTCCTCACAGCACAGTTGAACCAGAAAACTGACAAATTTCACAAAATTTGGGAAATATGGCCAGGAAACTAGGGAAATATATATAAATATATATCATTTATATAAATAAATACAGAAATACCAGACAAATGGGCTCGTCCTACCCCCCCCCCCCCCTTCCACCCCTCCCACCCTTCTTTTTCTTCTTTTCTACGTTCTTCTCTATCCTTTGTTAAGCTCATGAGAGACGCGTGTTATATCAATTATTTTATTTCAGATGACAAACTGTTAATGCTCTTTGTTGTATGGACAATATATTTGTTATGTCTCTCTAAAACAATAAAAAATAAATTGAAATAAAAAAAAAATAAGAAGCTGTGACGGTCTATCACTGATGGGGCAGATAATTGATAAGGAGCTGTGAATGGCTATCACTGATGGAGCAGATAATTGATAAGGAGCTGTGAATGGCTATCACTGATGGGGCAGATAATTGATAAGGAACTGTGAATGACTATCACTGATGGGGCAGATATTTGATAAGGAGCTGTGAATGGCTATAAACTACATTTTGCTCATTTGCATCCCATCTTTTTTTTTAATCTCTTTATGTTGGCTTCTTACATACAAAAAATGTATAAATAATTCAATGTATTTATAAATACCTGCTTCTCCTAGTAAAAAAAAGAAATCTATAGAATTTGAAAATATTTATGTTTAAGGAGTTAAATCTGGATGATTGATGCCTTTTCTACCAAAATCTGACACGGAGTATTTTTAAATCCTTTTTAAAGTTAGTTTAATAAAGCATCTTTATTTTCTTACTAGCTGAAAGTACCAGGTATTGCTCAGAATTTTAAGAAACTCCTCCCTCCTCCTTCATCCCTCCACCCTCCTCCCTCCTCCTTCCTCCTTTTCCTTTAATACCTAATGATGTCCCCAATTATTTTTGCCTCTCTCTCCTTCTCCAGCATTCTTACTTTCTGCTCACGTGCCAACTAACTTCCGCTCTCTCTGCTTTCTGTGTTAACTTTATAGCAATCTTCCACATCAAGGGGAGCGCAGGATGTTCACAGCATGGTCATGAAAATATGAAGAGACATAACATAGTATAGACTGTATATAAATCTGGCATATGTAGGGCTGTAAGGTAATAGCGCTCACACTTTCTCCCCCTAATTCTCCGGAGATCGAGCGTGACGTCACATCCGCCCTTACCAGCGTGCACACCGGAAGTGTCGGACGTGAACGAGCATACACGCGCCGGGAATTGTTTGCCCAGAGGATCAGGATTTCGTACAACGAATTGTAATGTATTTTAAAGTGTGAGTGCATTTTGTATTTGATTATCTTGCTGTGGAAATATATTTTAGACATACTACGCTATGTTAGTCTTCATCCTTTTCACATGATACGGAGGAGATTACCTCACGGATACACTGAAGGTTGCTCATTTCAGAGAGAGAGAGAGAGAGAGAGAGACTCTGTACTGCTTGAGTTCGGGGGAGAAAGTGTGAGCGCTATTACCTTACAGCCCTACATATACCTGATATATATACAGTCTATACTATGTTATGTCTCTTCATCTTTTCATGACCATGCTGTGAACATCCTGCGCTCCCCTTGATGTGGAAGATAGCAATCAAGATATAGACTCCAGAACAGTCTATTGAAGGGTTTTGTTTGAGCTGCTTTACAATTAATTCTTTATTTCACATTTGGTGGTGGTAATTTATTTATAGTATCATTAATTGTTCACTGGGTTCACTTTTATAATTGTTGGTCACTTAATAATTCGTACACTATATTATATTATATTTTATGTATATAAATGATGCACTAGCACTTTGTTCAATTAAGTAAGGAGATCCCGATTACACACACTTTCTTCACTGGTTTAACTTTATAGCTATCTGACTCTCCTTATCTGCCACCAGGCTACTGTCCCGGCAGAGCTGAGTCTCACAAAAAAGACGGGAGCCGGCCGGGCACGTGACGGGTATTTTGCCGAAAGTTGCGTGCGCGCTCCCCGCATGATCGCCGGACTTTCCCGCGCCTCAATAGGAAAGCGCTATGGCGCTTTCTATTGAAAGCGCCCGAGGCGCGGGAAAACGCCCGCGAGCCACTGCCGCGCGGAGCTCGCGGGGTTTTTAAACCGCAGTGGCAGCCGCTTTAGGCTCAGCGGCGCCGATACTGTATGTGCATTATGTCACCAGTGTGATGTTACATGCCAGATACATAGCCTACCAGGTACAACACCAAGTGGCTGACTTGCTTAGAGAAATTGTAATAACTCATAGAATAAAAAAAATAGAAGGTATCCAATTTCCAAACAGACACAGACCTGCTCCTTGATCTCAGGAACCATCATGCAATACGATATCTCAAGAGGTGTGCAAATGCATAGCAAACAGAAACAGCTTTCCAGAATATACTGTATAGTGTTGTAGACGATGGGCTGATCACCTTGTTTTCCATAGGAGTTCCCCATGTTGTATGCAGTCCCATCAGGGTCATAGTGAGGATGAGCGGTAGCTCCGTTTACAGCAATAAACTTGCTCCAGTCGACCTGTGGACACAGTGATGGGTCACGTCTTTGGAGAATTATTAACGTTAAAAAAATAAATAAACAGTACAGACGTAAAAAATTAAAAACAGGACAGGATAAACAGCGTGATACGTATTATTGGACAAACACAGATGGAGGACGTAACTAAATGGTGCAATTTGCCCCGAAACACAGAGCAAATATTTCCATTTGCATCAATTGGCGCCGGCGGCATGTGTAGGAATCTGGTGAATCGTCTTCCATTTGGCGCAGATCTCTCGGGAGCAGAGGTTAACGGCACTGAAACCTGGCGGATTTATTTGGCGCAGTGATGAAACGATGCCAGATACAGGAGCTTGTTTTGATCTGACTCTGTGCTCCCCTAACTCCTCCTATGAATCACCCCTGAAAAATGCGCACTGGAGCAAGAAACACCACAGCAGAGCACCCTGATACATTGATGCACACGCACAAAGAATCCTCTAAAGGTTTGAAAGCTTTTAGACTATAAACTACAGTCCAATTGAAGGTATCACACTTTATAAATTTATCTTTTTGGATTTTTGCATATGCAATAAGGTTATTCTGTTACCTTCTCCAATGTGTCCAACTCCTCGGGATCCACCTTACGCATTAAATTGGTCTCTGTGCTGACGTAATAATCCCCTTTGTACAGCACATAATTCACGTTGCAATTGTCGGTTGATTCTGAAGGGAAGAGGGCAGGGAAATCATTGATATTTACCCAGCAAAACTCTGCAGTTGTATCAGACCATGACAGAAACTGTCGGCTTCATGCACAAAGCAGCGGCCACATCCCAATGATACCTGAAATCCAGCCTGGGATGCATATCCCCTGTGGTACCTTCATATTCACCAAGTCCTGTACACAAAGAACCACTTCATAATAAGGAAACCATTAGAATAAGCTTGTGAAGGTTACTTCCGATTACCATGACGTCATGTCCATTGTGAGTGTATTATGTGTGTGAGTGTGTGTGTGTGTGGGTGTGTTAGATGTATTTATTATTCAGAGCTAATTTGTCTTTTTCTTTTACGTTTGTGGTTATAATCCAGTAAATGTGTAGTTATGTCTGAGTGCTTAAAGTAAACATTAGGAATGGAAAGAGGGAAGTTCTTGCCTTGTTTTGAAATTATTAAATGTTTCCCTAAATGGTACCAGTCTGGTGCTGGTTCTGTCCAAAATTCTTCAAATACAGTATGCAGGTGTCTAGCGAGTATCCCCGTTGTCTCCTCTTAACCAAATGTTATAGAGCAATGTATCCAAAGCATAAAGGTAGGGAACACACATTGTAAAACACGTCTTACCTCCGAATACGGAGCAGTAACTGATACCCCCTCTAATGAGCGGTACCTGCTTAGTTCAGGTTAATAGATCAGGTTCTTACAAACAGTAACAATGTCACTTACTGGGCATTTCAAATTTGGCCTTGAATCGCTCAAACACAGACTTGCAGGGATCCGGCATGGCCAGAGTCCCAAACTCTGAAACCACGATCCGGTTCTCACGCTTGTTCCGCTTATAAGAATCGCTCTCCAGAAACTTGCTCGCGTAGGTCACAGAGCCATTCTCAATTGTGAACTTGTGCATCAGGCACATGCCATCAAACCAGTGGTTATACCTGCAACGGGGAAAGTTACCAGAAAGTGTATGAATGTCGCGGGAAGTTTTAACGGATCCAGGAGGAAAACTGAACCATATATTTAGAGATATGTACTAGGAAAACGCTATATTTTATACCGCCTAGTGGGAGGAGCGATTAAACTGAATAGAACAATAATTCATAACCCGAAATTAAACACGGGCAAAAAATAAATTTGAAACGCAATCAATGTATGGATTTTGTCATCAAATTGTCCAAGTCTGGTCAAACTTTAGTTCAAAATGGTAATATCCCAGCGATCAAGCTCGGTGTTGAAGTCAAACAAAAATGTAAATACTGAATATCACTTCAACTCTCACATAACTGCGACTTGAAAAGGAAAACTTTTAATATAATATCACAAACTGTAAAACACTTCCATGTAACAATCTCATTCGCAACAAGCTGTCCGAAATTTAAAAAAAAAAAAAAAAACGCACACAACTCCTTATTCTTAAATTATGAATGAAAAGTTAGAGAAAAATGGGTTCCTAAACAATGCTCAGTGTCCACATGTGATGAATACAGTTGGTAGATGTAACCCATGCAGACATGGCTGCAAAATAAGACAAATAACAGAATCTCCAGAGATTCTAGTATTGAAACAATGTTATAGACAAATGCATGAAACTCCTATTGCGGAGAGCAGACGCCCTATAAATGCACTGGTGAGAGGCAATCTGTATAATCACAATGAAGGGATAAAACAAATCCACATGTGGCAAAGGGACATCGGTCTGTAGTCTCCTGGAGTAAGCAAAACAGTCCTGAATTGATGTGATCAGTAAGGGGGTGTGGTACTCACAGCCTCCTTGATCGTGGCGTCTCCGGAGTCAGCGTGCACTCAGCAGTCGGGATACAGATAACAGGAAGTCCCCCCACGGGGGAGTGAAGAGACTGTGCACAGCAAGAAGGAGATGGCAACTGGATAGCTCAATGGAAAAAAGTTTCATGCTCCAACATGATGGCAACATGTTAAAAAAAAACACAGAGCAGAAGAAACTCTTACGCGTTTCTTACGCTTTATCAAAGAGTTGATAAACGCGCAAGTCAGCGTGAAACGCGTAAGAGTTCAGTCTGCTCTGTGTTTTTTTTTAACATGTTGCCATCATGATGGAGCATGAAACTTTTTTCCATTGAGCTATCCAGTTGCCATCTCCTTCTTGCTGTGCACAGTCACTTCACTCCCCCGTGGGAGGACTTCCTGTATCTGTATGAAAAGTTTTACGGATATCAGAGAAAACCAATCAAATCCCTATCGGGCAGTGAATAATTATCACTGCCACCTACATGTCAAAGTAACGCTACAGGTTGTGGTTGTACAGTGTTTCTTTCCGTGGTTAACAATTGAATGTCTCTGAAACGGTTCAAACGAACGGTCTGAAAAATGTAGTGCAGCAGGGCCCCGGGCATGCGGCGGGTTCCGTTCTAAGGGCCTGCCGCAAAGCGAAAATCGCCGGAAAGCGGAAACGCCGATTTTCGTCACATGCGCAGACCTGCAATTCCCCCTTCTGCGCAAGCGTGACCCCCGTTCTGCGCATGCGCAACCTCTGTTCTGTGCATGCGTAACCTCGGCACCCCCCGTTCTGCGCATGTGCGACCTCGGACTTCCCCGTTCTGCGCATGCGCCGACATGGCGGCCCCCTTCTCGGTACCGCCGTATTGTCGGATCGCCGAAAAGCAGGATGCCGAGAAGCGGGCCCCGCTGTACACGTTGAAAAATAAAACACAATTAATGTTTTGTAGCACAGATAGCACAACCGTGACGCGGGTGCTACCGAGGAGATAATTGGGAGCAAACGAGGTGTGAAGAAAGAGACAGACCAAGAAAGAACTCCTCAATATGATGCTCTCCACTACGTAAAAAATGTACAGGGAATTAATGTTTTGCATCAAGAATCCGGTCGATGAGATGAACCGTTTCATTTTTATTTTTTTATCGCTACAAAAAAAAAAAAAAAAAATCCAAGATGGGGGCTGCACCGATTTGGTTAAAACTTCTGGCAGATCTAAGTTAGGATGGCAGAAAGAACCCTAAAAATGTCATCATAATCGGTCAAGGTGTTTGGCCTGTGGAGATAGAAAATACAAACACACCCAAAGTGGCCACTGACAGTAGGTGAAAATCATAACAATGTTACTTCTCACTTGTCATTCCCAAACTCGAACCGGCCAGGTCCAACCCTCAGCAGGCTGCCCTTGATCCATTTGGGGATGGTCCCGGTGACTTGGGTCGGGATGGGCCGTGGAGTTTCCTGCACAGTTTGGAAGAGCGGAGCGATGCATTCTACCCCCGCCCTGGAGGAGAAGTGTAACCGCACACAGAGGAAAACGTTCTTCCGAACTGAAACGGCAGAAAGGCACCATGAAAACTTTCCAAATAACATTTTAGGATCAGGACAGAGAATGGGGCGATGGCCAAAATAATGGACGGGAAAAATAGATACCCACTGGGATAACCAGCTAACCAGCTGGAACACAGAGAGCTAAGAATGCATTAGTCAGTAAAAAGTGTCCATCTGTCTCCCACTGTGCCACAGTGTACGTGTATGACTATATCTACCTATGTGTACGTGTGTGTACCTATCTCTATGTGCCACTATGTACGTGTGTGACTATATGTGCTACTGTGTACGTGTGTGTGTACGTGTGTGTACGCCTATCTCTATGTGCCACTGCGTACGTGTGTGTGCCTATCTTTATGAGACACTGCACGTGTGTGTGTGCACCTATATTTAATGAGGCACTATCTTTATGAGACACTGTACGTGTCTGCCTCTCTGTGTGCCCCCTTTGTAAGCGTGTATTGACGTCCCCAAACTGGTGACTCACTTCGGGCCAAGTATACCCTTAATCTGACGCCGGTAATCCACACCATTTATGCTCCTTTGTATACAAAATAAATAATTTCGTATAAACACACAAATTGTACTTGTAGATTAATTCCATGCTGAATGCATACTTTGAATTACCATGTGCGGGAAGCAAGAGCTCTCCAGAGCTGAACAGTATTCATTTCAACTCCGGGGACCGCCTGCTTCCCGAGATACTCCCAAAGAAGGTGTCGCCAGTAATGTCTGATGGTTTAACAATGCCAGCTGGCCCCTGAGACTCAGAAAATGCACGCCTCCATTTTGTTTCCCCAGGAGGGGAAAGAGTCATTGGCAACTTCACCGGTAAGTATCTCAGGAACCAGGAAGTGGCCACAGCTGAAATTAACACACGTCAGCTCTGAGACCACCTGCTTCCCATCCAGGTTAAAAAAAAAATATGGGGCTGAATCATGAGTGGTAGAAAATATGGGGATAGTTTAATCATGAGTCTGATCTTTACATGCAGTAAAATGCACGTGTTGAGATCACTTGCTTGGAATCTGCTCTATACCCAGTTACCAGGAGAACTAATGTGTACCTATGTTCAGGTCCCAGGTGGAAGGACTATAATATAAAATATATTTGGTTTATATCAGGGGTGGGCAACTCCAGTCCTTGTGGGTTAACAACACGTCAGGTTTCCAGGATATCCCTGCTTCAGAACAAGTGGCTCAATCAGAAGCTCAGTCAACGACTGAGCCACCTATGCTGAAGCAGTGACATCCTGAAAACCTGACCTGTTGGTGACCCGTGAGGACTGGAGTTGGCCACCCCCAGTTTGACCCGGAGACTATAGGTTTTGGCCACGTATCTCCGAGTTCACCTGACAAATCTCTGGGCGGCAGCATCGGCATCTCCCCCTGCAAGGTCCCGTCAAGATGGCCCCCGCGATGTCACGTTGCCATGACAATGGGACGTCACATGACACCGTGGCACCATAAGGTGTCACATTGTCATGGCAACTTGACACCACATGGCGCCGTGACATCATCAACACGGTGCCATTTCACAGGACCTTGCAGGAGGAGATGCCGCCACCAGAGAAGGTAAGAGAAATAAATATATAAATACAGGCATACCCCGCTTTAAGGACACTCACTTTAAGTACACTCGCGAGTAAGTACATTTCACTCAAAAGGCAAACGGCAGCTCATGCATGCGCCTGTCAGCACGTCCTGAACAGCAATACTGGCTCCCTACCAGTACCGAAGCTGTGCACAAGCGGGGAGACTATAGAGCCTTTTACACATGTGTTATTTACATCGGTTATGCACGTATATAACGATTGCAGTACAGTACATGCATCGATAAGTGGAAAAAAGGGAGTGCTTCACTTTAAGTACATTTTCACTTTACATACATGCTCCGGTCCCATTGCGTACGTTAATGCGGGGTATGCCTGTAAAATACATTTAAAATAATGTAACGTAATTGCAAAAAGTCTCTGGGTTAGCCTTTAATAGAAGGTGGCAGCCCTGGTTTACATAGTCACATAATAACATAGTACATGAGGTTAAAAAAAATACATACTGTATGACCATCAACTATCCCTGTATACCTTTCCCTAAGGTATGGCATGTATCTGCCATCAGTGTCCATGGGTAACGAATTCCACACTGTAACTACCCTTACTGTAAAGATCCGTCCCCTTCGCTGCTGCTGCTGCTGAGAGCGGTCAGACGAAATTCCCAAACAAAGTAAATGGGGAATGTTGGACAAAAACAGCTGTGGGGAATATGCCCCTAAGTGACGTCAACAAAGAGGGGAACCTTATGGTCATTAATAATAAATATATTTCATATAGCGCTTCACAATTACAATATAGCCCGCGGTATACAGCACATATGATTATTACAGACACAGTCCCTGCCCAGATGACCTGCTTACAATCTGTGTTGGTGCCCGAGACACAGGGAGATAAAGTGACTTGCCCAAGGTCACAAGGCTCCCCGATTCAAACTCACAGTCAGTGTTGTTACTCGCTGAGCCGCTCTTAAACAAGTTATAAAGCCGTGACCCCAGTTCTGCACCCCAAGGCACTTACCAATTTAGCCCAATCTGAAAAGGTTTAATATAACAACTCTCTGCTGCTGATTTTTCAACCGGTTCTAAATTCAGGTGCAAATATTTTCACCCCGCCTTTGTTCTATTTGTTTTTTACACTCCGTGTGTCATTTCTATGATACATTATATCTGTGCTTTGCACCACGCAGTCTGTTTATAGGTACTGTACTTCCTTGATTTAATCTGTGTTGAGAATAATAAAACCTGCCTGCATGTATAACCTTTGTTTCTTTAGCCGACATTCTTGGCCATCAATAAATGTGTTTTCATGTTACTCCAAAGTCCTTCAGCGCAGGAAAAACTAGAACTACACTGGCGACACACTTTATTCGAGCTCGGCTAGTCCCACGAATTCGGGTATACCCGGGTGTATTGAGGTTTGTGACTGTTTTCTGCCCGAGTGCATTGAGGTATTTTCAGGCAGGGATTGAAGCATTTTATTCCCGCTGGCTGCAATACTGCACAGTATATATATATACTGCATTACAATTCATGAATTTATGCCATCTGGTAGACACGCGAAGCATTGCAGCCTATTAAATCCTAATCATTATCATTTAACAAATCAGCCGCCCGTCAGCCAGGCATGAACCCAGGCTGGGAAGGCAAACGCAACGGGGCTTGTCAGAGGTGGGGAGCGGCGCATTCCAGGTATCTGCCAGGTACATACTGGGTATTTGCTCGAATAAAGTGTGTCAGTGCAGTACATTTGTTTTGTTTTTAACCGAAATCCAACCAGAGTCTCCTCCGGGGTTAAATCACACTGTGCTTAGCTCTGTACACGTCCGGTTCCAGAGATATTTACCGATTTAGTTGCCGGATTCCTTCTCCGATCCGGAAAATGAGAATGGCCACCAAATCCTGCTGGCACTTTAGCCAATAGGAAGCCACACTCACTCATCGGGAAAGGAGGTTGGGGCTTCCTATTTCATGACAGTGGGCGCCATCTTTAAACATCCAGGAAAAAACACAGGCAACTAAGCCAGTACGTATCTCAGGCACCTGGGAGTTCAGAGTTTAACAGCTTGGTTCCGCTTCGAAGGGCCCTCTGGTTCCAATTCTGTAACAAAATTCTGGGAGAAGTTAGATGCTTACAGACATCTAAAGAAAACTGTTACCTGCTGGACTGAGACTGAGTTTGAAGCTGGACTGAGTTTGAAGCAGGTTGAACCTAGATCAATTCCCAGTACCAACTCCGTGTGACCTTGGGTAAGTCACTTTAGCTCCCTGTGCCTCAGGCACCAAAAAAAACATAGATTGTAAGCTCTACAGGGCAGGGACTGTCTGCAAAATGTCTCTGTAAAGCGCTACATAAAACTAGCAGCGCTATACAAGAACATATTATTATTAACAAAATCAAAAGAAGGCAGATTACTGCTTTAATAAGATTTATTTAATTATAAAAATATGTTTTACCAGGTAGTAATACATTGAGTTACCTCTAGCTTTCAAATATGTCCTGGGCACAGAGTTATGATGACAAATAATAATACATGGTTACAAATACAGTTACATAAGTGAACAGTGTATATATACATTATATATAACAGTGTGGAGTGGGAGATTTTGCTAGGGGGGCGCGGGCTGTTACAGGGGCCCTGCACTCTTCCCCACGGCATTTAAATTAAATGCAGAGGGTGGCGTGAGGCCTCTGTAACTTACTTACCTGCTGCCAGCCGGGTCTTCGGCGGGTCACATGACCCCCGCACGCAGGAAAGGAAGGTAGGGGGGGGGCACAGCGCAAATAGTTTGCGCACCCCTGATATACAAGACTTTGCATGCACAGTTAGAAATAATATATATTATAGGCGTATGTACAGTACCAGTTACAGACCAGATTTAAATGTGAGGCAGCTTTAGTATCTGTCTGCAGGGGTCAAAATATGATTGGACCAGGGATAAGGTCACTAGTTATTATTTTCACATCCACCGTTATACATACTTTTTAAAGAAAAGGGATTTTTTTGCAGTAAATATTGCTTAAATCTTTCTAATATACGGTCCAAAAAATGTTGCCCCAATATTTAATCTTATATATTTTTTTGAGTCAGGCACATTACCGCTGTTTTTTTTGTTTTTTTTAGTTCAATCACTGACTGGTGGGGTACAGGTTATTAAGAATTTATATTAGTGTTAGGGACCCTTGAGATGTGGTCTGCCGTGTAGTGGCTCAGGGGATTACAACAATTTGGCCAAAATGTTAAACTAAAAGACCATTTTATTTAATAGTTATCTATACATATATATTTAAGCACTGTACCGTGTATAAGTTTCACTGGATGTGCACTGAGCTCTGTCTGTGTTTCATGTTCTGTCTCTGGTTTTATATTTACAAGCGTGTTGTTTTGTGTAAAAAGAAATGGCACAAAAATGACATATCTCCAGGAACCAACAGGGGACCATAGTTCAGATCCGAGGGAACCCCCAATATAAGCTAAAAGAAATAAATAAGAGGGGGAGGAGAGGGTATTGCTGTGTAGCAGAAGTGGCCACTCCACGATGCCTGCCACATGTTGCATAATAGAAACACGAGATGCTGAAGCCAGAAATAGAATGAGATGTCCCTGCCCTCCTCCTATAAAGGTAGAGCCTCTGGTCACCTCTGTCACCAACACATGCTGAATGTGCAATGCCACTTGTATTTCTTAGGGGCCTCTGAATAGGGAAATGTTTCTCCACTGATTTCTGTTCCCTTTATTCCTCCCTGTTCTTAGAGAACCAGTAATGTTAATGGGAGGTGGGGAGGGGGGGGCTCTGTAGTGATCACACAGCAGGGAGCAGGCAGAAGAAAATCACACCCATCCCAAGTCTCACTTTCAAAAAAGAATAAGGCCTCGGGCATGGTGCCTCGGGCCGCGCTGAGCCGCTCTCCTGCTCAGCCTCGCCTGCTCAAGCTGGTGCTTTTTTGTGTCCTGTCTGGCTAGGCAGCGCACTCGCTTTGGCAGGGGAATAAATGCATTTTTGTTCATCTCCCATCTTGCCGACATTATCATTAGGGAACTCACCATCCCCTAATATTCCCTAGCCGTTGCTATTGTAATGCAGTATTACACGATGTATTTTTGTTTCCCTTTCTCTCTTATGTGCTGATATCTACCCACCCATCTCTAATTGGATCCAAGTGACTTTGGACTTTGATATTCATTTACTATGGACACCTAATCAAGGACTTTTATTACTGGTACCATTTAGTTGTTACATCATTTGATGATTTATGACGTTTTGATGCACATTTAAGTTTTTTTATTATTGGCGCCGTTCGGTAACATTCTCTTTCTACGAGCCTGCTAAAGCCACACATACCAGATGCAGGAGGTAAGTGTGCTTGGCTTAGCGTGGCTTAGCATGGTATTTACTAATGTCCAAGGCCTTAGGTATCAGATTTGGATATCCGATACCCCAAAAGATGCCAGTTACCCAGATGAGACCCCCTAAACATGTCACTGGAAAGTGTTCATTTTGGTACAGGTAGGGATTCCCCCTTTAAATAAAACGGTGACCCCCCCCCCCCCCCCTCCCCCATGACAACAAGGCAGGTTAAATAACAGGAGCTGATAATACAGGTGGCACTATGCTGGCTGTCCCAGGATAAGGAAGTCTGTCCCAGGATAAGGAAGTCCCCACAAGTTTTACACTCCAAGTGATGTTACAAGAGAAGTGCGAGTCCCACCATGAGTGTTACAGGTTACAATAGACGGGCGAATGAGTGCTAGCTATACGTTACTATAGAAGGCTGAGCACGTGTTATACCTTACTATAGAAGGGTAAGTGCTATAAGCTACTATAGAAGGATGAGGGAGTGCTGTATGTTACTATACAGGGTGTGTGGCCCTCCTGTGCCTCCCCCCGTCCCCATAACATCCAGTCTGCTTTGCAGCAGGTTGCCAGTCTCTGTGGTTGCTATGGGTTACACTCGTAGACCCCTCCCAGCTGTCAGGGCATTGTCTCCGCGTGACGTCACTCACCCGCTATGCCCGCGAGGCCCAGCGCCCTCATCCTGCTCTGTGCCTGCTGGAACTCTGCCCGCTACGCCACGCCCACTCCGCCACTGGCTGGTTAAGCTGTCCCTCACTCCCATCTCCTCTTCCATTGGCCGTTGTATCTGTGCTTGCTCATGGCAGGGTGTAAAGGTGCGGGGTCACGTGTCTCTCGGGGCTTTAAAGGGGCAGCAGTACTGATGCCAAGTGCTGACAATGAGACGTTTAACCGGTTCAAACCTGGTGACTGCTGTGTAATTCTCACAATTAGGGGGGGAGGGCGAGGGGGGGGTGGTGGTGAGAGAATAAAGGGAGGGAGAAGATGATGGGAGGGAGGGGATGGGTGAGGATGACTTGAGGGGTGCAACAATCTTGGAATTTGTGGGAGGAGCAGTAAGATTAGTATTGCTAACCATGTACATTTGCATTTATATCATTTTTATTAATTTAAAAAAAACATGTAATTAGCCAAATGAATCATAGTAGTGTTAAAAGCACAAAATGACTGTACATGTAAAAGGTAAAAGTAACTTTTGTTAGCAATTAGAATAGATAAGTGCATGTGTTTTAAAAAAAAAAAAAGTACCTGCAAACACTTATTTTCAAGTACGAGTATATCAAGTCATTTCACAAAACAGCAGCAATTTTAAAAAATCAATGCGTGGAAATAAGCCAAAAAAACTTGTAATTAATAGGGTGAATTATGTGCGGTTTAATGGAGCCAATTAAGATGTATTTAAGATAATGTCAGACCTGAATGGAAATCGCCAAAGGGTATGAATGCCCTGGCTTATTTTTTTATCGTTTGCCTATGAAGACCCAGTGTAAAAGCTGCTTTTTATCGGTACTGTACCTCTTGCCTTTGTTATATGAACAATTAAAAATAGATTTTTTTTTTAAAAAGCAAACAAGAGATTTGCTGCTTTGACCCGAGATACACAGCCGTCGTGTACGGGAGGCTGGGATTGACCACAAAAAAACAACACATCACTGTCCATTAGATACAAAAACGCCATGGAACCCATAAGGCATCTGTACAGGAACTTCAGCTCTGCCCAGCTCAGCGAAGGTTCTGGCGTCCAGAACCAGCAGGAACGTCTGTTTGCTCTGAAAGAGAAAGATGGGAATGACAGGATATAACGGAGCACAAGCACTCGTGCTTTAAGCCACGGGCACCGACTGAAGCAGGAAGGGTCCCTGGCTAACTTGCAGAAGATAATACGTCACACGTGCACGGACTCAGGTTTCAATAGAGCTTTCCATTGATTAACGTTCAAGAGAGTGCGACATATTGTCTTCTGCAAAGACACATTAGGGCAGCAGCAAAATCGTAGGCCTTGGCCAGGTAGGGAACGGGCGCACTGGCGCTCGTACGCTGCGCCCTGCTCGGCCGGGCGATTCGTGGCCGGCTAGATGCGCGCGTATGGGGGCGCAGCCACGACGTCGCGGAGCTGGTTTGTCCTCATTGGGCGAACCGCTCACGTGACGCGGCTTGCGAGCAGCAAATTCAAATTTGCTTGCTTGGCAAGCAGCTAAGCGCCGAGCAAGTGCGCCCGCCCGCTCACGCTGGCCACACTGTCGCAATGTGTCATCGTGGCGAGCGTGAGCGCGCCCGCTCAGCGCCACCCTGGACGAGGCCTTATGCTCTAGGATCGGGATATAGCTAGAAGATCCTTTGTGGTGTTTGAAATGGAAAGGAAAGAACCCCCCATGGATTGTGGGCGAGGTGCATTAATGTGCTGATAGAGCAGAGGCGGGCAACCCCAGTCCTCAAGGGCCACCAACAGGTCGAACACTGAGCTACCTGGGCTGAAGCACGGTTATCCTGAAACCCTGACCTGTTGGTGACCCTTGAGGACTGGAGTGTCCCACCCCAATGATAGAGGGAAGAGAGGAGTACAGGTTAAGTCCTGTTATGAATAGCTGTAACCATCCAGAGAGTGGTACACAAACATAGCTCATACACCATCGTGTCTGAACTTTCCATCGCAATAGGGTAATTTAAAAGCCTAATTACCTGATGAGGAGTGACCACAACAGAGAGAATCACCCCATCATCCTCCTGGTTGGAATCCAGACTGGGCACAAACACAGGTTCTGAAGGATAGAAACCTTCCTCTTGCCAAACCTTGAAGACCAAAGGAAAAGGGTCACCCTGAATTTGTATATCAGAAATGTGGTAAAGCTTGCAATGCTCCAAATTCCCTCAAGACAAAAGCTTATCTACTGTATAGAGCAAATGCCATTTAAAAACAGCTCCACAGCCTTATTTTGTTCAGTAACGATGTTAAAAGAGTGCAACTCCTCAAGTCACCAACAACTGCTGTGTTGACATATCTAGCTTTATAACATATCTACATGAACTGGTTTCCGTACATTTTTACGGCAATTCTGTTTGAATAATGTCAATATTCAAGACTTGTAGATGTATTCAAAAGTGCCATGCAACAAGAATTCAGTTTTTTTTTGTTTTGTTTTTTCATCTTACATTTTGCGTTTTTGAAAAAACATGCGAATTGCTCAAAATTGCTAAATTTTTGCAGAATTTTGCCACGTTTGCAACAATGGCAGCATATAAAGGATTATGCAATGCACACAGACTTGTACTGCTTGCTAGAAGAAAAAAAGTGAGAACTTTGCAGTTTTGTGAATTTCCTTTTCGGAGGAAAAAACCTGACATTTTACCTTGGTTCATGACCAGAGGGGGAAGGGAGGGGAACAGGACGGGGGTGGGCAGAGAAGAGGGGTTTAAGGGGGGTGGGAGAAGGAAAAGGAATGAAGGGACAGAGACACAGATATAGAGTTGCCAAAATGTCCGCACACCCTAAACTACAGTGCCTTAAAGGGCTGGCGTCAGGCTCGGTATAAATTTGGGGCTTTACGTGTAGAAGAAAACAAGAACAGATGAACACAAAGCAGGTTAAAATCCTTTTACCGTCAGTTCCTTGGTCTCGACATCGATCTTGATCAGAGAATCCCCAACGAGATGTTTAAATCCACAGCCATAGAAGTAGCGATACTTCCTGGCGTTGTACTTGGAATAGTTGATTTGTGGAAACTCTAAGCCTCCCAGTTCTTCTAGGATGTGGTCGTGGAGGTTCTCATGGGTACACCACACCTAGGCAATGAAGTATATTGTGTATTAGGGCTAAAAACTAGTGGTCCTGTGCGTCATCACAGAGCAGCACAAGGCTTTTAAACACAGTGCCGGATTCCTTGAAACATTTCATTATTGATATTATATTAATTTTTTTCAACTTTAAATTTTTATTGAATTTTTTCATTTCAAGTAAAACATTGCATATTCAGACATTTCAATTGTGGAATAAAAATATTCTCATCAAATTTGTAACATGTTATCCGTTTGTAAACAAACAAAAAGACATAACAAAAAGGGGGGAGAGGAGGAACACAGGTGTGAGATCTCTACTTCTGTTATGTTACCATTAATCCTATGGGAACCCTCTTCAGCTCCTGTGTGGAGGACTAACGCTCCTACTACTTTTCTATTATTTCTTATATTTCATATTTCACCCTCGAAGGCCTGGCTAGTCTTATTAAAAGGTGACCTATAGCTCATTCTTACCCACATTCTTGCCAATATTTCAAAAGAGAACGCATTTATCTCTATCATTGCCAGATTGTGGTTCTCTCCACTCCTGGGATGTCTGTCTGGGCCAACCACGGCGTCCAGACTTTTATAAATTTGGCGCCAGTGTCATTAACCAAACTCGTTAATTTTTCCATCTGGCAAATATACCACATTCTATTCCTAATCTGTGGGATATTTGGAATCTCTGCTTGTTTCCACAGTGCCGCGATCTCACACCTCGTGGCTGTTGCTAAATGCATAATCAATTTATTACCTGTTTTGGAAAGGCCCGGCCAAGGTCTATTCAAAAGGAACAGCCATTATAACAGATATTATATTAATTTAATAAATATTTCTAGTATAAACACATTTGATGAAGTCCAAAAGAAATTTAATGTCGTCCCCTTCAAAGTCAGGGGAGAAAAGACGACAGATGAAAGCTAAGGAAAACAAAGGAGAAAAATGAAAGAACAAACAAGATTCTCGCACAGGTTATGGTGTTTTTGTGTGCGCGCCATTACAAGGAAAGTATACAATAATACCCTGCATCTCTGTATGTATAAGTATCCAGGGGTGGATTTCCCATTAGGCTCGGGCTGCAAAATGTTGGGGTGGCAAATTTCCTCCCCTCCCCCCATATATACAGAGGCACTGCTCTCTTCCTCACCGATTGCAGGGGGAGAGTGTGGAGGAGAGCCCCCGAGTGCAGGAGAGGAGAGCCTCTCAAGTTCATACCTTCTCCTTCATGCCACCCTCTTTCAGCGTCATGGCAATGTGACATCACAACACCAAATGAGGAGGGGGCGGCAGATTTTTACGTCCGCCACTCTATGTATGTATGTATGGTATATATGTATGGATACATTTATACAAATATACACACACACTTATATGTGCATAGACTGCCACTGTATGTATATATGTATATATGTATATATATATATATATATATATATATATATATATATATATATATATTATATGTGTGTGTGTGTGTGTGTGTGTGTACACACACACACACACACACACACACACTAGCTGATATACCCGGCGTTGCCCGGGATTGCAGGGGCGGGGGTGCGTGAAGGGGCGGGGTGGGAGCGGGGCGAAGGGCAGGGGAGGGGGTGGGGGGCAAAGGGCAGGGGGAGGGGGCGAAGGCAGGGGGTGGGGGTGAAGGGCAGGAGGTGGGGGTGAAGGGCAGGGGGAGGGGGGCGAAGGGCAGGGGGTAAGGGGCGAAGGGCAGGGGCGAAGGGTAGGGGGTGGGGGCGAAAGAACGGGGTGGGGGGCGAAGGGCAGGGGTAGGGGGTGGGGGGCGAAGGGTAGGGGTGAAGGGCAGGGGTGGAGGGTGAAGGGGAGGGGTGGGGGGCTAAGGGGTGGGGGTGAAGGGGAGGGGGGTAAAGGGCAGGGGGGCAAAGGTTGGGGTAGGGGTGGGGGGTGAAGGGCAGGGGTAGGGGGGGTGAAAGGCAGGGGTAGGGGGGGTGAAGGGCAGGGGTTGGGGTAGGGGTGGGGGGTGAAGGGCAGGGGTAGGGGGGGTGAAAGGCAGGGGTAGGGGGGGGTGAAGGGCAGGGGTAGGGGGGGGTGAAGGGCAGGGGTAGGTGGGGGTGAAGGGCAGGGAGTGAAGGGCAGGGGGTGGGGGGCGAAGGGCAGAGGGTGAAGGGCAGGGGTGGGGGGTGAAGGGAGGAGGGTGGGGGGTGAAGGGGAGAGGGTGGGGGGCGAAGGGGTGGGGGGCGAAGGGGAGGGGGGCGAAGGGGAGGGGGCGAAGGGCAGGGGGTGGGAGCAGGGGTAGGGGGTGGGGGGAGTGAAGGGCAGGGGGAGGGGGGTGAAAGACAGGGGTAGGGGGTGAAAGGCAGGGATAGGGGGGTGAAGGGCAGGGGTAGGGGGGGTGAAGGGCAGGGGGTGAAGGGTAGGGGGTGGGGGCGAAGGGCAGGTGGTAAAGGGCAGGGGTGGGGGTGAAGGGGAGAGGGTGGGGGGCGAAGGGGTGGGGGTGAAGGGGAGGGGGGTGAAGGGCAGGGGGGAGGGGGGCGAAGGGCAGGGGTAGAGGGAGTGAAAGGAAGGGGTAGGGGGGTGAAAGGCACGGGTAGGGGGGGTGAAAGGCAGGGGTAGGGGGGGTGAAGGGCAAGGGTAAGGGGGGTGAAGGGCAGAGGTTGGGGGGGTGAAGGGCAGGGGTAGGGGGGGGTGAAGGGCAGGGATAAGGGGGTGAAGGGTAGGGGGGGTGAAGGGCAGGGGTAGGGGGGTGAAGGGCAGGTGAAGGGTAGGGGGGGGTGAAGGTCAGGGGTAGGGAGGGGTGAAGGTCAGGGGTAGGGGGGGTGAAGGGCAGGAGTGGGTAGGTGAAGGGGTAGGGGGGGTGAAGGTCAGGGGTAGGGGTGAAAGTGAGGCACAAATTGTTGGCAGGAGTAAAATGTCTCTCTCCACACACACACACGACGGGAGTGAGAGGTGGTGGAGAGTGGGACTGGTGCAGATCCCCCGAGGAGGCAGCTTGGCCCCCCAGCAGCCGGGGAGGTAAGGAAGCGCCGGGGAGGTAAGGGAGCGCTGGGGAGGTAAGTGAGCGTTGGCGGCTGGGTTAGGAGGGCCGTGCCACGCTTCCCCTCCTTCCGGGAGCCGGTTGAGAGCGAGGGGGGAGGAGCCTGAAGTTGGCGGCTATGGCAGGAGGGCCGCGCCATGCTTCCCCTCCGTCCTGGAGCCGGTGCAGGGTGGCACATGTGATTGGGGGGGGGGGGGGGGGAAAGAAAGGGAGAAAGGGAGAGAGAGAGAAAAGGAGAGAGAGAGAGAGAGAGAGAGAGAGAGAGAGAGAGAAAGGGAGAGAGAGAAAGGGAGAGAGAGAGAGAGAGAGAGAGAGAGAGAAAGAAAGAAAAAAGAAAGAGAGAGAAGAGAAAGAGAGTGTCCTCAGGCCAATGAGAGGTGTGCAGGGGCGGGGGCAGGCTAAGGGAGCCATCTCATTGGCCTGAGGCGGAGTGACAGGCCAAAGGTCAATGCGATTGCCCTAGACACAGGGAACACACATACAGACAGGCAAACACACATACGACGGTTGAGAAATATATCTTATACTATATACTATATTAGTGAAAGCACTGTATGCCTGTCTGGATGTCCGGTGTCCCTAGGGGAAATCTCATTGGTCCCTTGGGCCGCCCGCCCCCGCACACCTCTCATTGGCCTGAGGTGGAGTGACGGGGCCAAACACACACACACACACTTGGGGGCGTAGGGGGGCGCGAGCAGCTTGCAGGGAAACCTGGGGGCGGCCAGAGCTGTGCACGGGCGCTCCGTGCTGCTGCTTCTATGTCTGTGTCTTGCAGAGGGGGCGGGGCCAGAAGCTCCGTGCTGCTGCTTCTATGTCTGTGTCTTGCAGAGGGGGCGGGGCTTCTCTCTGCACACAGACAAGCCCTCCTTCTCTTCCTGTCTTCTTCCCGTTTTCAGAAACATGGGGGTTGTGGGATCGGAGCATGTCGCCCCCCAGGTGAAATTGTGGACTGATTAAGTGTGTGTGTGTGTGTGTGTGTGTGTGTTGGTGGTGGTGGTGGGGGGGGGGGGGTGGGGGGGATTGAGTGTGAGTGTGGGGGGGGTGGGGGGATTGAGTGTGTGGGGGGTGGGGGGGATTGAGTGTGTGTGTGTGGGGGGTGGGGGGGATTGAGTGTGTGTGTGTGTGTGTGGGGGAAGTGTGTGTGTGGGGGGGATTGTGTGTGTGTGGGGGGGGGGGGGAGTGTGTGTGTGGGGGGGATTGTGTGTGGGGGGGATTGTGTGTGTGTGTGGGGGGGGATTGTGTGTGTGTGGGGGGGGATTGTGTGTGTGTGTGTGGGGGATTGAGTCCCCCCCTCCCTGCCCTTTGCCCCCCCCTCCCTGCCCTTTGCCCCCCCCTCCCTGCCCTTTGCCCCCCCCCCTCCATGCCCTTTGCCCCCCCCCCCCCTTCCACTCCATGCCCCCTGCCCTTCCATGCCCGGGCAACGCCGGGTATATCAGCTAGTTGATAGATATATATTTACATGTGCATAGAGACGTGTGATCTCTAAATCTCACAGATGTCTGAATTATCATTTGACTACAGAACAGCTTGCAAAATAAACGACAATAAGAGTCTTCAGCCACACTAGTAACGACTATCATTCGCTTTTACAGTTTCTCATGAACCATGGAACACTGACCTTTCAAAATTCTCTGATTTTACGTGAGTCTTGGAGGGGCCCCTCTCCCCCTCTCCCACCTCTCCCCCTCTCCCACCTCTCCCCCTCTCCAGTATCAGTGGTCAAAAAGATTCAAATAGTGTCGCACTGACAAAATTCAGCAGTTTTCCATTAAAATTCAAGGTATTTCACTGTGTATTTTTGTCACATTGGATGTTGCTCTGCACTTTTTTGTTTCTTGTTTTATACAATTGATCATGTCCAGTAGCACTTCTTTTGAAATATATACATTTATACATTGTGTGATAATAATTGTTTTTTTTGGGGGGGGGGGGGGGGGTGTTCTAGGAGCTTGCTGGCTATGTGTGTCAATAAAAATTCCATCAAAAGTCAATTGTTTTTGATTATTGCAGGTTTACATTTCTGAACCAAACTCCAAACTGTGTATATAACCTTTTTCCTTCTGGAAAACTATTGTATTTAAAGCCTCTACATTGTAATCTATTTTTTTTCTCCTTTAAAAGGCATCATTATACCCATTTTTTTGGTATTAACCTCCCTTCTTTTTATTCACAAGCAAAGGAAAGAGGTATGTTAAAGAGCAAAGGAACAGAGCCGCCGACAGGGGGTGGGAGGGGGAGAGCCAGGCCTGGCGTTGACAGGACTGTAAGCCAGAGGTCGAACCCAACCTGCAGACCCTTTCCTTTCACCGACACCGGTCCTGGCCTGAGACCATCTGGTATATGTATTTGGAGAGTGTTTTTTTTTAAATGTATTTTGTGGGGGTGGGGGGGTGTTGTCTGTGTTGGGGGAGGGGGGATTGAGTGAATGTAGGGTAATTGATGAAGGGGGGGAGAGTGAGAGGAGAGGGTGTAAGACTGGGATGGAGGGGAGAGAAAAACATGCGGGAAGGAAGGGATTAAGTTAGAGTGGGGTAATTGATGGAGGGGGTGGGAGAGTGAGAGGAGAGAGAGGGGGTGAATGAGAAAGAGGGACAGACGGAGGGGAGAGAAATACATGGGAAGAGTGGGAGAAATGAGTGTCTCGCCCTCATCGTAACTCTAGTCTTGGACCTCGGGAAATCTGTCTGTGGCCATGCAAAGGAGGTCATTCCACAAACTCTGCCGAAAACTACCGTTCAAGTCAACGGCAGGTGATGGGCACCTTTGGACTTGATATAATCAGCCCCACAGTCCCTGCATTCATACCGACTGCCAAACTCCTACCTTCCCATCCGCTCTTATCACAGCAGTGGCAGAGGTGTAACTCAATGGATTCACATTCACATCTTGTGGAGTCTTGGAGTCAATATCCAGCGGTAGTACAAACCGGCGAGGGAAAGTCTTTGCAACTGCGTTATGGACCTGTGAAGGACAACAAACACCGTTCACTGGGACACATGGACAATACTGTGCTCTGTAGCAAAACGTTTTCATAGTGGGATAAGGGGGGAGGGAAGCGATTGAAAGAGAGAGAGAAAGAGAGGGGTGAGCGAGAGAGATAGGTTGGCTGAGAGAGAAAATATATACACAAACACACACACACACACACCTCATCCAAGGCTTGTCCCGATTGGCGCAGGTTTTGCAGCTGCAAGATGCGGAGAGCTGCCCCGTCATCCTGACAGCAGAGATCGAGCACAATGCAGCCCTGCTCCTCATAGGCGTTAATATGATGAAATGTCGCAAACGGCGGAGCGTGGAATGTCACGGGGTGCAGCTGAAACAGCACACAGATCATTACATTATCAGGATATATACCCGGGGGTAATATGGGCGCTACATAATGTTACTGGTTACAAACTTCTGGTTAAAATGTTTATACATTTCCAAGATCAACATTAAAAAAAAATGTTATACCTTTACTGGTCTAATTTTGTTTAGAGGGGACATTAATAATGTAGCTTTTATCTATTAATCATACTTATTGTTACTTTATAGTGGGAAAAAAGTGGCAATATCTCCACCGTACAGTGGGCAGAACCTTTGTTCCTGCAGGTCTTTCACAGGTCCCCAAATATGCTTCCTTCACCCCATTGCCACGTTATACTGCGGTAAACTGCAGATGAGGATTCTGGGAAGTGGCATGCAATAAGCACACATGGCCTTAGGGTTGACAGGTGTCCAGTATTGAACCGAACTGTCCTGTATTTGGACACTGTCCAGTAAAAATTAGGTAATACTGGACATGTACATGTATTACCTCTCTGGATAGTGACCCGACTGGTTTACGGGGCTGCGGGATTTCCCTGAGCAGGAAGAGAGCAGGGTTGTTGCTAAGGGGCTGGGCAGCTTCCTCAATCCTGATTGGTTGCAATACCCAGCAGCAGCCAATCAGGAGGAGGTGTCAGCAGCCTGGGGGTGAGGCCAAGGTAGGAAGGATACAACATGGAGCAGAGGTGTGTGTGTCTAGAACGCATTGCACCTTTCACCATTATGTCCAGTATTTTTGGAGAAACCAGCTGGCAACCCTACTTGTGACTTGGCTTCCTGTGCATACAGATGTTGCAGGACTTCTTGTTTTCAGCACCAGGGCAAGTTGCGGAACAGCGAGAGCATCAAATAAAGTGTTAACTCAGGTTCTAGCCCACCCGAACCCTGTTAGAGAGCAAATAATGAAGGCGGAGCGGGGGGGGCTTTGCCTGTGCAAACTCCTGTTCAGTGCGCTTTGAAGTCACATGGAAGGGAGCAGCCAAAGGAAATCAAACTCAACCCAGGTCTCCGCTCAATGTTCTTACAATCTATTATCCATTTACATTTTTGTTTTCAATACTCATAGGTATCCAATTTTTATTTCCATTGGTTCCTTTAGTGCTGGGACTAGGGGGGACCGCATCTTTAATTTTACAAAGCAAAAACTTCATATGAACCCTGAGGATTGGCATCCCCATTCAGCATTTCCATAGTATTCAAGATATAAAAAGTGTGTATCTAACATATCGGGGAATGTAGGAGTACCTCCCCTGTGTGCTTGTTTGCCACATGGAATATGGTGTTATATTTTGGTTCCCAGTTGATCGAGTCGGAGATTGTTGCCCCTGTTATTTTCCTGGTAAGAATCTTCCACACGTTTATCTTAATCGGCTGCTCTACAAACACCACATAGTTTTCAGTCATTCCTGTGAAGCAGAAGAGTGAGGAAGTTGAAACTTAGGATTTGACGTCAGGTACAAACCACTTGGCCAACCCAGTCTGGCGAAGGCTCCCATCGGCTGTAAAATCTTACACCCCATTTGTTCTTGGTTTTCTTTTGGCTTTAACATGGCTGTATGTCTATCCCAAGCACGTTTATTCCTTACTGCAGGGGTTCGAAACTCCGGTCGTCAAGACCTCTTTACCCCACCCATCCCATCCCAGCTTTATGAAAGGTTGCTCTACCAGTGGCTCAGTCAAAGACTATGGGCCTCATGCACCAAGCTCCGATAAAATCTTTTCGGCAAGGGTTGCGGATAGGCCTTTTTTTGGCGATTTGCCCTCGCAGTATTCAGAAAGGGCCAAAATCATGCCGATCCCTGCCGAATCACTGCGAAAGCAAAACTGCAGATGAGCCTGTGCCGATACAGCCTGGCTCCCGATAAGCCTTCCCATACGCCTTTTGTGCCGATAGATGTTTGCAGCAGAAAGAGACAAGCCGCTCTCTCAGCGCAAACATCGGCAAAATAAAAAGTATTTATAAACAACTTTTACTGATAATGTACATGTGCAGGGGGTCTCCGGAGCTGAACCGTATTGGTTTCAGGTCCGGGGACCCCCTGCTTCCCGAGATACAGGCCCCTTTATGAGGTGCCGGTATCCCTCTGAATTTAATTTCCCAATCACGTGACCGCGGAATTTAAACAAAGCAGAGGGATACCGGCACCCCCTAAAGGGGCCTGTATCTCGGGAAGCAGGGGGTCCCCGGACCTAAAACCAAAGCGGTTCAGCTCCGGGGACCCTCTGCACATCTACACTATCAGTAAAACACACATATCAATAAAGACTCGTTCCTTACCTTTGCGGCTATGTGCTACGGTAACGAAGCAGCATGAATGTATTTTTAATAATAGTGAACTGTGAGCAGGGGGTCCTCTGAGCTGAACTGCGTTGCTTTGTGGACCAGGGACCCCCTGCTTCCCGAGTTACAGGCCCCGGTATGTGTCATCGGGTGGCAGTGTCGCCGCCATCTTTATAGCGTCCCATTCACGCCGTGTCCGCTATAAATATGGCGGCGACACTGGCACCGGTGCCCCAAACTGGAGCCTGTAACTCGGGAAGCAGGGGGTCTCTGAGCCACAAATCAATGCGGTTCAGCTCAGGGGACCCCCTGCTTCCGCACAGTATTATTAAAAATACATAAATGCTGCTTCATTACCATAGCGGATAGCCGCTAAGGCAATGAAGGGGTTAAGGCAGTATAGCATGGTTATTGGGGACATTTGCCACCAATAAACATAGCAATAAACAAGATACACCCACTGTGTATTTGAAATACATAAACAACAATAAATACATTAAATACATATAGTACTCACCACCCATCTCCGGCTGCCACGATGAAGGCCATCCTCCTCTTCATCCTGCCCATGCCCCCTCCGCTGCTGCAAAACAGACACAAGAATGAAAACATCCAATGTAATGTCCCCTAACCCCTTAATCACCATAGTGGTTAATAACCGCTACAGTCATTAAGGGGTTAACCCACCCTCACACACCACTCGGGACGCCTACATACCCTCCCACACTAACCCCCCACCCCGTGAGGCCTAACCACCCTCACCCACTACCCACAAGGGAGGCCTACCCACATACCGTTGGGAAACCCCCCCCCCCCACCCCCAACCCCATTACCCACAATAAAAACAATACAGTGACACACAATAAACATCATTCTATTTATTAAATACATTACCCACCCCCTGTGTCCCCCCATAAATACAAGATTTATCCTTTTCCAAACAGGGTTCATAACACAGCCCCACGCGAGTCCCCGGTGGGCTGGTGGGTCACCTGACAGACCTACAGGGTACCAGCAGCCCTTTTCAAACAGGTTTTGGAGGCCTGTTGGTGGGTCCCGCCAAGCGCCATGGCCCCCAGGTGGTCTCCTTGGCCCACCGTGGGCCACAATTGGGTCCCCACGGTAGGCCCAAGGATGTCTGGGAGCCCCGGGTCAGACCCACAGGTGTCTGCGGGGCCTCGGGGGGTTCCCACGGGGGCATGGGGAACTCACGAGTGCTCACTACGGGTCCGCGGTGCCCCCACGGATGTGGGACCACCACTTCATCCCCGCACTTATGGGTCGGCTGTGCCCCCACGGATGTGGGACCACCGCTTCATCCCCGCAGACTACGGGTCCACGGTGCCCCCACAGATGTGAGGTCACCGCTTCATCCCCGTATGTGTCACCCGTGGAACCACCAGCCTGATACCCATGAGATACCTGAGGAGACCGTAGGTGGTCTCCAGAGGTCTCACGCAGAACCACGGAACAAACCCTGAATGTAAAAATAATAAACCTGGTTTATACATTCAATACATACATCCCCCCCCCCCCCAATACCTACAGTACAATAATGTGCAAAATAACTATTATCCAGATAAGGATAATAGATTATTTGTCCATTATTAAAAACATTAACTAGCATATTCAAATAAATAAAGTACTACTGACCTCATCAATAAGAAGTCTCTGTCGCCAGCAACATCCTTGTCTTGCCCACAAAATACATAGCCAAAACAAAGCCAATACATTGCAATTACATTCAGATATAAATAAACCCTAAAACACCTTATCGGATAATAACCTCAAAGGTAATTAAGGGGTTAAGCCACACTGGCCCGATACACACCCTTCACCCATTCATTTGTACAGTGGCTTCATCATGTATATGTATATATATATATATATATATATATATATATATATATATATATATATATATAGAGGTATCAGTACCGTGTTAGCCGAGCTTCAATAATCAAAAAATAAATAGATGATACCGTTCTGTGGCTAACGAAATGCTTTTATTTGTGCGAGCTTTCGAGATACACTGATCTCTTCTTCCGGCGATGTTACAATGAATGAAGCAAGGATCCTAAAGCTCGCACAAATAAAAGCATTTCGTTAGCCACCGAACGGTATCATCTATTTATTTTTTGATTATATATATATATATATATATATATATATATATATATACACACACATGATGAACCAATACAGACACACTACAATAAAATTAATTTCCTTTAATAATCCTAACTGAACTTACAATCACAATCATCAACTGCCAAACAAATACCTCAAATGCCAATCAACAAATAGCATTTACATTGTATATATGATGCATACAATGTGTTGATTGGCATTTGAGGTATTTGTTTGACAGTTGATGATTGTGATTGTAAGTTCAGTTAGGATTATTGAAGGAAATTAATTTTATTGTAGTGTGTCTGTATGGAGAAGTGTTATTTGGAGTACAGCATGTTTTTGATAACCCTTCTACATTTATTTGTATATTGGTTCATCGTGTGTGTGTTTGGATATATATATATATATATATATATATATATATATATATATATATATATATATATATATATATATATATATATATTTGCATGATGAAGCCACTGTACAAATGAATGGGTGAAGGGTGGGTATCGGGCCAGTGTGGCTTAACCCCTTAATTACCTTTGCGGTTATTATCTGATAAGGTGTTTAAGGGGTTAATTGATATCTGAATGTAATTGCAATGTATTGGCTTTGTTTTGGCTATGTATTTTGTGGGCAAGACAAGAATGTTGCTGGCGACGGAGACTTCTTATCGATGAGGTCAGCAGTACTTTATTTATTTGAATATACTAGTTAATTTTTTAATAATGGGCAAATCATCTATTATCCCTATCTGGATAATAGTTATTTTGCACATTATTGTACTGTAGGTTTTGGGGGGGGTGGGGGTGTATGTATTGAATGTATAGGCAGGTTTATTTTTTTTACATTGAGGGTTTGTTCCGTGGTTCTGCGTGAGACCTCTGGAGACCACCTATGGTCTCCTCGGGTATCTCACAGGTACCAGGCTGGTGGTTCCACGGGTGACACATGCGGGGATGAAGCGGTGGCCTCACATCTGTGGGGGCACCGCGAACCCGTTGTCTGTGGGGATGAAGCGGTGGTCCCACATCTGTGGGGGCACAGCCGACCCATAAGTGCGGGGATGAAGTTGTGGTCCCACATCCGTGGGGGCACCGCGGACCCGTAGTGAGCACTCGTGAGTTCCCCAGACCCCCATGGGAACCACCCAAGGCCCCGCAGACACCTGTGGGTCTGACCCTGGGCTCCCAGACATCCTTGAGCCTACCGTGGGGACCCAATTGTGGCCCACGGTGAGCCAAGGCGCTTGGCAGGACCCACCAACAGGCCTCCAGAATCTGTTTGAAAAGGGCTGCTGGTACCCTGTAGGTCTGTCAGGTGCCCCGCCAGCCACCGGGGACTCGCGTGGGGCTGTGTTATGAACCCTGTTTGGAAAAGGATAAATCTTGTATTTATGGGGGGGCACAGGGGGTGGGTAATTTATTTAATAAATAGAATGATGTTTATTGTGTGTCACTGTATTGTTTTTATTGTGGGTACTGGGGGTGGGGGGGGGGTTCCCCAACGATATGTGGGTAGGCCTCCCTTGTGGGTAGTGGGTGAGGTTGGTTAGGCCTCACGGGGTGGGGGGTTAGTGTGGGAGGGTATGTAGGCGTCTCAAGTGGTGGGTGAGGGTGGGTTAACCCCTTAATGACTGTAGCGGTTTTTAACGCTATGGTGATTAAGGGGTTAGGGGACATTACATTGGATGTTTTCATTCTTGTATCTGTTTTGCAGCAGCGAAGGGGGCATGGGCAGGATGAAGAGGAGGATGGCCTTCATCGTGGCAGCCGGAGATGGGTGAGTGCTATATGTATTTAATGTATTTATTGCTGTTTATGTATTTAAAATGGGCACATTCACTAGTATCCCTTTGTGGATAATAGTAATTGTGGCCATTACTATCCTGTATGTGTTAAGGGGGGGGGTTATTTCTTTATAAGTATGTATGTGTTTAGACATTAATTTGGGGGGGCACATAATTGGTACTGCAGGCCTGCGGGTAACACCCGAGGGCCCCCACCGGCCTATAGTATCATTGATGTGCATATATGTGTATGTTAGGGGTTGTTGGGGTTATATATATATATATATATATATATATATATATATATATATATATATATATATATATATATATATATATTTATTTATTTAGATTTATTTATTTAGTGTGGGGCTGCTGTGTGTGATTATTTTTTATTGTGGGTAGTGGGGGGTGGGTGAAGGGGGTATTAGCCCCAACAGTGGTTGTTTAGGGCTTGCGGGTGGGTAGCGGGAGGCCTTAACCCCTTCATGACCATAGCGGTATTAACTGCTACGGTCGTGAATGGGTTAAGTGCACCCGCAACCCCCCGCAAGCCCTAAACAAACAACAAGGGCCAAATACCCCCTTCACCCACCCCCGCTACCCACAATAAACCTGGCATGGTGGGTTAACCCCTTCATTGCCTTAGCGGTTAGCCGCTAAAGGTAATGAAGTGGCCTTTAAATGCATTTTTTCTGCCTCGGATGCATGCCGGGGGGCTCCGGTGCGGGTATCCGCTCCGGAGACACCCGGCATCAATCCCAGGCTGGAAAAAGGGCTGATTTTTTCTAAGTGTCGCCCTTGCCGATGTTTCTCCTCCACCAAGTTGCCAACTTTAGTTGGCGGGCTGGATTCCCGATAAACTCTCCATTCTGGAGTGCCGATCAGCAGCAAAAAGCTGATCGGCGCTACCTGAATTCCACGAGTTCAAAAAGTGCCGATAGCCGGCTGCCGATAAGTTTTTATCGGGATGAAAAGTTGCCGATAATTTCCACTTATCGGCGCTTACTGAATCGGGAGGGCAAAAAATGCAGAAAAAAGCCTTATCGGCGCTTACTGCATAAGGCCCCAAATCCTTGAAATCTGACCTGTTGGCGGGGGGGGGGGGGGAGCGGAGGGGGGTGGAGGATCTTGAGTGCTAGAGTAGATAACCCCTGCCTTATTGTATTAGCCACTACCACCTCTGTTGGGAGGTTATTCCATGAATCCACCACCCTTTCTGTGAAGTACTGCCTCACATTTCCCAGAAGCCCGACACTGTCCAGCTTGAGAGCAGGACTTCTTGTTTTCTCTAATATATGCTTCAGTCCTGTGCCATGCAGCCGCAGACCGTTGGTTCTGGGGTTTCGCAGAATGGAGCGCTGCGCATGTCACTCAATGTCTTTATTCATGAACAATTCATTTGTTTGAGTAGTAGAGACAAGAAAAGTGGCATACAAGTGAGAGACAATAAACATTGGTATGATACGGCCAATCACATAACACCTGTGGTTGACTGCAAAATTAAAAATCTGCACAAATAATTTCTGCCCAGAGCTGGAATTCACACCTTTCTTTGCGAAAAGTTGAGAAATTAGATTAGACATAATTAAGGCTGACAATTGCAGGAACAGGGATTGTATTTATTTTCTCTTTAGGAAACATCATTGGCAATTGTGTGACTATGTTTTTTTGTTTGCCTTCCTCTGGATCAATATGTAACCCTCTTTGGCTACAAGAGCATAGGACATTGCCCCTTTAAGAGGTTGCATCCCACAGGACATGGGACTGTGTTCAGCCAGTGAGAGGACTGGTGGAAGAGGGACTAGGAGAGGGGGTGTAACAGAGAGGCTGGGTAAAAGAATCATCGACTACTCAGAGCTGCATGGAGCCGAGACGGTGAGTTTGCAGGCAGGAGCCATCCTACATATGGGAACAGTGAGGAGCTGGCAGCAGAGAGGAGAGACCAGAGGAGCTGATCATTGCATGAGCCAGAGGTAGCAAAGCAGTTCAGGCATAGACAACTGAAGTGAAGAAGGGAATCCCCCTGCCATCAGAGAAACTGGTACCACACTACACGTCTTTGTAAAGCACAAGCTTCAACTGATATATCAACATATGAGCTCCAACGAGATACAAGTATCGCATAGTATTGCTCGCTCACCCAGGACTGGGAGGCTGGGTACAGTAACTCAACCACACACCAACACATGCGCAGCGCTGGGTAGGTATGGGGTGTTAGCAATTGTGTTGTGTATTATACCTGTTCCTTTGATCTTTTATTCATAAAACGGTTATAAATATATTCTGTGGTGGTGTCCCCTTGTTACTGGTAATGCCCACGTGTAAAGGCTATTCTATTATATGGACTCAGGCCACCACCTCATATACGGCGGTAAGAACAAAGAAAGAAGGGTTACAAATATAATTACGGTATATAAATATACAGTAGGAGGAGTATCTCCCCCCATTAGCATTTAACAAAGTTTGAACTCTGTAGACACACACTGTATGTCATTTATTTCAACCTAACCTATTATGTTACTTAAATATAATGCACTGGTCGCAGACCTGGTTTCAATATATGTTCAGTGCCTTCTGCAGGACTACAAGGTTCTTACCAAAACTGTGGTAGTAGGAAGGTTTCATCGTCTCTTTTGCTGCTATGGAGCACACCACCTGTGTCCCATGTAACGTGTCCTCAGACCCCGAATCCTGGGCAGGAACACGGATAATGTTGTAGTGCGTTCCTACAAAAATCAAACACGAGTTTAGGAATAGTGGATGCATCTTATAATACCTTAAACAGTGTGAATTACTGGAAGCGATAACTTGAGGGACCTCTGCATACACTGGCGACACACTTTATTCGAGCTCGGCTAGTCCCACGAATTCGGGTATACCCGGGTGTATTGAGGTTTGTGACTGTTTTCTGCCCGAGTGCATTGCGTTATTTTCCGGCAGGGATTGAAGCATTTTATTCCCGTTGGCTGCAATACTGCACACTACATATATATATACTGCATTACAATTCATGAATTTATGCCATCTGGTAGACACGCGAAGCATTGCAGCCTATTAAATCCTAATCATTATCATTTAACAGATCAGCCGCCCATCAACCAGGCATGAACCCAGGCTGGGAAGGCAAATGCAACGGGGCTTGTCAGAGGTGAGGAGCGGCGCATTCCAGGTATCTGCCAGGTACATACCGGGTATTTGCTCGAATAAAGTGTGTCGGTGCAGTATACTCTTGCAAGATGTTGGGCAGAAGTCTCAGTGGCGATTGCCTTTAAAGTCTGAAAATCTGCTTCTAGTCACCCAAATAACTCTCAGGCACCAAAAAGGAATTTGTTACTGAAACAATTATTATTTAGAGGTAATTTTAATTAGAATTTGATTGAACTCGCGAGAAGTTATATCAATTTGATTATTTAAGTTATATACATATATACATAATAGTTTCAGACTTCGCCAGATTTACCGTCCCAATAGTCACAGGAAGAAAAAACGCTGTGGCTCCCGGGACAGTAAAAGCCGCGACTGCTACAGGTGCTCGTTCTTCCGAATAGGACCACCCGGGTTCTCCTGGCAGCAGGAAAACTCACTCTGGTTATATCTATAAAGAATGTAACACAGTCTTGTTCTTTTACCATATTAAATACTGTAACACACGCAGCTTGTGGTGCTGCAAACCTCCCAGGCCAACGATCAGCCCCAAATGTAAAAAACCTGTTGTCATGATGGACCAGTTCTTTTCAACACTTTTATATTTTTGGGATTCTCGATTGAACACAAGGAGAGCAAAATAAATTGTAATTTATTTCCTTGATAGACAAACACATGACAACCTCAGAATACACTTATTACAACACTTACTGGGATGGGGAAACATGTCCTTTGAACGAAAGCGCAAGAAATGCAGTCTCTGATTTAAAGTCCGTTTGGCTATATCGCAAGTTGCCGATCTAATATCTCCGCCAAATGAAGGAATTTCATAGTAGTTCATTAGAATTAACTCGGGAGTCACAAGGGCTAACAAATTCCTGAGTTTGGGGTAAATCCTTACTTGCAATGTTGTTAACTCCTTGCATCCTGGAACCGCCACCTCTGTGCTCGAACAGAATCTTATGCAGAGCTTGGATATGTCATGAATCACACAGAGGGTAGCTCGGCGGGCAGTTTTATAGGGTTCACAGACCTCTCTAACATGCATGCCCAATCCCTCTGTGGGAACATTTAACCCACCAATCCGATTTGCCTGTAGTTTGCAAAACGGGCAAAAAAAGAAAAAAAAAAAAAAGGCTTTCAGGTTTGCGTGTGTCAGCTTGACACCCATGCGGTTTAGCATACCTGGGGTACACCCGTTATCTGGCGACCCTTAGTCTGGGGTTTGGCCCCAAGGTGTGAATGGCTCATGCCGAGAACCGGGATCTGGCACTCAGCAACATCCCGGCCATTTTCACACTTTGGATCTCTGAGGCTTTTCATCCCTGTACTTCACTAAACTTAGAGTCTCCCACTTAGCGGGGCCTCTTTGAAGTGCAGGAAGGACAATACCATCAGCTCATTCACCCCTAGCAAATTTACATGCCAAAGGAATTTTGTCCCGGGCTCACAGAAAAAACTGTTCCTGCCTGTACATTTTAAAAAACTTACAGCATTTTATACTTTATTTAAACAATATGTTCTGGGGGTGTCACTACTGTAATTTTTATATGTGTGTGGTTGACTTCTTTATTTGGACTTGCACTCCAATTGCTAGCTTTCTTCGTTCGCAAGTTAGCCCGCTTAATTGAAAGGCTTTCTTGTGGGATACCAAGTTCACCTAGTTCTCACGTCAATTGACCAACTTCAGACGGCAATAGACTTTCCTCCTTTCAAGTTACGCGAGCTAAGGCACAGATACATTCTGTCGAAAAACCACTTCAAATCTAACAGCAAGCCACTTATTCAATTGAACTTGCGGTTATGAGGTTGAGTGCTTGAAAATGGATACCTATGCTTCAAACAGACCTCCATATACAGCCACGCTTCTTCAACCAGCGTTGGATTCAGCACTCACAATGCCATCTTGTGCCTGAACAGCTAATTGCACAGTTTGTTTGCAGTTCTATTACTGCAGGCAGGGAATAGGCTGTTAGCTGGGGGTAAGAAGGCTGGGACAGGGGCAAATACATCAGGGTAATGCAGATACTTTTAATGCCTTCACTCCCAATGTGAGTTGGGGTTAATCAGCCGGGCATAATACTTTTATTAATGGGCTGATTAACCCCACCATCGCCACACCTGACAACAAGCTTTGTGTTGGTATATTAAACACACATGGATACACAGACCCATTACATTAAAAAATTCATTTGGCCCAGCTGCAAAAAAAGGATTCTTCCAAGGCTTAACCAAAATGTAGTAGAAAGTACTGGTGGCCATATTGGTACTGGAGAACTATAGATTCATTACAGACTGGTACCCTTTAATACATCAACATGAGTGTTCCTGATGGATAGTGCACAAAAAGTCAGAACGTCACATGAAAAGTAGATAACTGAGGTTTTGAAATCTCTGTACACTATATTTTATCCATGAAGAACCTTTATACCGATCTCTAAAAATGTACTAAGGCAACCATATGAATGAGGTTTTTTTTTTTAATGTATTCTTTAAGCACTGACAATATGCACAGAATGACACTTCTTTTTTGTTGGTGTAATGAAGCTGTCCAGGAGAGCCAAATCCAATTTAAAAAGGTGCCTAGGACACATGGAGGTATAGTAACTAGGTACCAGCTTCTCCTGCTGCTTCAAAAAGGTAATGTTCTTATCGGCCCAAACACAAAGATTTTCAACATGTAGCATAGATCAGGAAACCGTGAACATGTTTCCGCTTCCTTCTGGGATACATGGCATGAAAATTCTTACCATTTTTCCCATAGGAATTTCCCATGTTGTATGCAGTCCCATCGGGGTCATAATGAGGATGCGCAGTTGCACCATTCACTGCAATAAACTTGGTCCAGTCGACCTGTAGGAACATTTAACAGTGTCCAGTCACAGAACTTACATTGTACGTAAGCACTTTGCCAACCATGCATCAGCAACATGCTGGCCAGATATAGATGAGAATATTGGCAGGGATTAAGCGGCATCATTTTTACCAAGATCAGAGAAAAAGAAATGTAAATATAGGTCGTAGACATGACAGTCTGGGCACCACGTAAAATATATTCATATACTGTACCATTCTAAACATGTATTTATTGCAATGCAGTAGAATGGAAATGAAGCAAGTGGCTTCATAAGAAGCCGACACAGGTGAAACACGTTGGGATTTTTGGACATTGGAGGCAACCGTATCAACCCATCGGCAATTCAGCACGCTGATGTCAGAGGTCCCGGACTGTCTGCCAGTGAGAGGAGCAGACTGAGGAAACTGCACGCGTGCGAGTGCGCAGGACGGGTGGTGGATGAGACCGGAGTAGGGTTGGAGTGCGCCCCAAGTCACTCCCTGCACGCTATCAGTGGGGATATTGTGAGTTTGATATTTGCCCTTTGTGTTGTATATGTATTTGCGTAAAACATTCATGCACCACATACAGTATCTGTGTTTCTTCCACACATGACATTTTCTATGGGGGATTAACCCAAGATAATCCTGTTCGACTGAGCTTATTGTGACAATTGTTAACAGTGCTGGTATCATCCATTATTATATCACTACTACTCTATTCACATTCTCATGATTATAGAACAGGATTTCATACAGAAAACCCAATATATAGAATGGTGAAATCCACCATATGGATCCAGTGATCTATTTGGATTCTTCTTTGCGGACTACTAACCCCTTACTGGGCAAGGAAGGACTAGATTAGAAAAGTAGGAGTTGTGTAAAACCATTCCCCCAAATTATTTACAATTATTTAATGGGAGCTGGATATAGATGGCAAATCTAGACTCAAATCAGCATCTAGTTACAGAGAAATCAGATCTAGGGGAGGACTTCGATTTCCACCAGCTCCATCTTCTTCTGCCTGTTGGTTTAGATCGTTAAAACTTGGCTCAAACAAACCGTTTGTGATTAAATTTGGTTGTAAAGATCCATGGGAAATTACAGGTGCTATTATGATTCATACCCGGCATGTCCATAAGGACATGAAATAGTTCAAAGAAGGTAATATTACCAAAAATGTTCACCTTTTCACGTGTTTCCAAAATCTCAGGGTCCACTTTATGCATCAAATGAGACTCTGTGCTGACAAAATAATCACCGTTGTATCGCACAAAGTTTATGTTGCCATTGTCAGAGGGTTCTGAAAGACATGAGACATGAGATTTGGCACAGCCAAGCTGAACAAATGAAGAGCTACAAATATAAATATTGACATTACATACCTGGTAATTCAAATGTGGACATGAATCGCTTATACAGGCTCTTGCAGGGGTCTGGCATGGCCAACGTACCGAACTCAGAGACCACGATCCGGTTTTGGCTTTTGTTCGTCTTATAACAGTCACTTTCAAGAAACTTGCTCATGTAGGTCACAGAGCCATTCTCCATTGTGAACTTGTGCATCAGAGCCATGCCATCAAACCAGTGGTTATACCTGGGAGCAAGACGGAGGGAAGAAAGAAAAGGGATGCTACAAACAAAGCACAGCTTGAACACAAGACAACGTTCAATGGCAGTAGACAACTGTATCATGAAGACAAATACTAATGTAACGGTCATACGTTCACCATGTATCAAATATGTCACTATATTCTGTGCAATGTCGGGCCATTGAGTATTATGGAAACTCTTTATCAAGGCGTATGTTGTGTAATCACTAGGAACAATACCAACTACATCTGTATTTCTAACACAAGCTTTGGAGAGCTGTATAAATGTTTCTTTGGAGATCCACTTTAACAAAAATGTGTACACAGGATAGAAAACAACCAATTCCAGCCCTGTAATGTGCATTGACACACAAGTACCGGTAATTGCTTCTATGACTTACAATTGACATAAATGATGACATATCTATTAATGGCTCCAACTTCAGTGAGTTCTGTGACTTGCACATAGAAAAAAAACCCAGTACACCCCCATTTACTCCGTGACTTTGAATTTTAGCCTTCCCATTACTATTGCAGACACACATGACTTGAAATGTGCTAGCGAGTGACGATGTGAAGCTCTACACTGTGGTTGGTGTTCAGTTTTTATTCAAAAGATACAAAAATTATTTTACATACATACATTGGAGGACTGGGGGTGGGGGCAAGTTTTTCTTATCTGTTATAAAACCAGAGACACCATTTGATCCTTGGGGCTTTCATTTGTATTTAGGATTTGACCTTCCAGTATGTATCCCAAACATTTTTTAATTCCCTTCACTTCTGGAAGTACTACCTGTACTATGTCTAAATAATGGTGGTGATTTTACATAAAACACTGCAAAAAAACAAAGAAGCCCAGAGCTACATCCAATATGACAAAAATACACAGTGAAATACCTATATATTCTCTTGAAAGAGAGTCATTTAGTTTAACCCTGTGGTCAAAGCGTCGTAAGCCTGCTAGCCACATAAAGGCATGACCATTAGCAGGTCCTAACACTACCGGAGTTAAAATTCTTATTTACCTCTATAATTAGGCTTCTTTGTTTTTTTGTTGTATACATTTAGCCACACCCAGTAGCACTCCTTTTGACACATATATATTATGTGGTCATTTTTGGGGCTCATCAGAGCTTGCTGTCTGTGTGTTTATTAACTGTGTCCAGCTGGTCTCAGTGGTTTTTGGAGGTTAGTGGCCCCTCCCCCACAGAATTTAAGCTCGCCCCTTTCCACTTTCCAAGTTAGCAGGTCATTTTCATTTTGCTGGGTTTGGACAGAGCAAATGTGATCAGTCTTCCTCTGATAATAGAGGTAAATACGAATTTTAACTCAGGTAGTGTTAGGACCTGCTAATGGTCATGCCTTGATGTGGCTAGCAGGCTTACGACGCTTTGGGTTTCTTTATTTTTTTGTTGTATACATTTAGCCACGCTCAGTAGCACTCCTTTTGACACACATATTATGTAGTAATTTTTGGGGTTCATCAGAGCTTGCTGGGTGTCTGTGTATTAACTTGGAATAGATAAGATACATTGACACTGGAGGCAAATACGGTCATTAAGGTGCAGTATCAAGACAGATAATGCAAGCACATAGAATGCGCTGTACTTGCGGTCGCCAGAAGTCCTGTATATATGATATTGTCCGTTATTTCATGGACATGTCCCGGAAAGGTCTGTCGGGACCCATCAGTCCGGTATTTTAGCGCCTTGATGGGAAATGCCTTAACTTAAAATTACTGTAATGAAATCAGTCATAAAAATGTAATAGATTTCTACTTATATAATAATTAAATTTTCCGATAGAGGTCACTTTACTAAATTAAAATAATAAAGTTGGGACACTGCCTGGTCATCCCATATCATGACACCCACCCCTATACTCAGTGTGCGTCTTTCCCTGTCCTGTCACACGCAGAGATAATAAAAACCAATGAATAGAGCGGTCACACGAGAGATATCGTTCAGCCCGAAGCATCTACAAATCATTAATCGCTCATTAAAACAAAACACTTTCATACAGGATTTCGACGTCCCGTATTATAAAAACGTAAATATGGCAACCCGAACCGGACTGCAAACCATACGTATGCTTCCATGTTAAAGTGATAGCCTGTGCCATATAAAAATTAATTATTTTCTATTTAATCCCCGGACACAACAGGCTTCCTATTGAAATATGTACGTGACCACATGTACACAGAAGAATGAAGTTACTTCTCACTTGTCATTCCCAAACTCGAACCTGCCAGGTCCATTCCTCAGCAGGCTGCCCTTGACCCATTTGGGGATGGTCCCGGTGACCTGGGTCGGGATGGGCCGTGGAGTTTCCTGCACAGTTTGGAAGAGCGGAGCGATGCATTCTACCCCCGCCCTGGAGGAGGAGCACAGTTGCTGGTTTTCCTGGGCAAAAACATGTTTCAGACCTGTGGACAAATGACAAAATTAGGGGGGAATTTACTATGCAGAGATACAAATGTCTGTTCTGTCATTAAGTTCATGTGGAGATAACTCGTCATGTTGCATTTGCGAGGGTACGAAAGCGCTTAGTGCTGCGTCTGCCAGGGCTTAGTGCCGCATGGGTCAGTGATTATAGGAGGATTTCATGGAGAAGTTACTGGGCCCAGTTAAATGGGAGCGAAGGGAGCTACTTTAAAGCAGCAGGCCACGTCGATTAAATGTTTTTTTTTTCCATTATTTAAAAAATGTAATAGGAAGACATGGTCAGGGAGAAAGATACCAGAATTGTATTTGTTAAACTCAGATAGGCGTCTGGGGCAGGAGGGAGGGAGGGGGGCAGGTTACTGCTTTAATGATTGCTGTTTTTTACTGTCTATTAAGTCTACCGAGACAACTGTCCCATGTGAGTCAGCGTATGATGTGCTGGGGGTAGAATAGTTTGTCCCTATGCACATAGAATGGGATGCATCCAACTCTGCATCTGCTCAGTTACTATTTCCCCAACAAAGAGTCCGACTTTGACTCAACATAAAACCTGCATCAAATGGAATGTAAGAGTATTTATTAACAAGGTCCTTACGTGTGGCTCAAATGCAAACCTTGTTCCCTGTAGGTATCTTTATTATAATCAATGCTCTTCCCAAAGTATCAACTGACACACACACACACACACACACACACACACTGTAATTTAACTCTTTGGGTGTCGGAGGGACTGCAGCACCAGGATGCAACAGCGCAACCGGTATATTGTGATCCCGTGAACGCTTCACAGAGGGATCACGTGATCGCCGGGTCACTGAATATGCAAATTGCAGACGAGACGGTCTGTCCCCTTCCCCTTCGTTCCAGAATGTGTTCTGCGCTCCCAAACTTCATCTCCCCTGGAAAATGAGCTGTAAATGGCCATGGTTTAATCACCAGCTCACGGGGTCTCACTAGAGCCGAACTGATTAGTTTGTGGCTTCTGTACATCTTAGGGCAGCACCCAAAGGGTTAATACAGTTATACAGGTAACCCACCTCCTTGGATGTGTGGTTTGATTTAGGACCCTGGAACGCACTCAGATCACCAACTCTTCTGGCTTCAGCTTATAACTTCTGCATTTTAAATACTAAGAGGTAGATCCTCAGAGGCCATTGATCACTTAACTTCAGTTCTCGTTAACATCTTGTTAATGGCAAATGGGAACCTCAAATCTCAGTAACGATGTGTTAAGCACCGTTTTCAACCGTAACTAGCCCTTGTGTTACTATAACAGACGTTCACGTTAAATGATATGCACCGGAGGCGTTCCCTGTAACAGCGCCGATCCCCAGAGCTGTGTTATAGTGACCGGAAGGATTTAATGCAACGTTAATTAGGTCAGCGCTTAAAATTTGCGTTACTCACACCCAGATGCCGAAATGTTACAGGGCCAGGGCACAGTTCCGTATGATTACAATAGTGTTATTTACAAGGTTCACGCTCCTGTCTTGCCTTTTATTGAACTTCATTAAACACCTACAGTATTCAGGCTGTGCATGGCAATAACCTTTGGTTAAGACCGGCTATATGCCATGTTATTTGAAGCCAACACAAGGCTAACAACTTCTCATTGGCATAGGCTTCACACCATGCGATCACTGCTGTGTTTGCCTATATTTATTTTTTGTGGATACCCGTGAAGCCAACGGACATTACAGTACCTATTTAGGTGAACGCGTGAGCTAGAGAGCAAGTGAGAGCCCAGCTGTAGACATTGTCATCTATCCGGTGGACTGACACAAATATCACGAGAGGAGGCGAAGGATTTTATTCCAGTCGCGAGTCGCGCACGGAGGAGCACTGGCATCAAGCTAGATGTGCAGTCTTTCTACACCAGCCCTTGGGCTGATCTAACCGCAAATTTACATCTGAAAGTTTGTTCCTATTCTGGCAAATTGAACACAACATACAAGGAGTCTCTTCCCCTTTCCATCTTCTGGCTGCTGGTTCCAATTCTATTCCAGCCTTTTGTTCAAAAGGGTTCCCCCACAGATCTCACTAGGATTTGTTTTCCTGTCGTCTTTTCTCTCCTAGCGCTAAAGTTTCTACCTTCCTGGAACGTTCCTGGTTCTGATTTAATGGACTTAATCACAGGTCTGTGCTATTCCAGAAACGGTAACAAACACAAATGCACTTTCCATAAAAAAAAAAAAAAAAAAAAAAGGATCTCAACCATTTCTTGTATAGTTAAACTAGAATAGCTTCCAATAAAATTAGCGCCAGATCAGAACCAACGCTAATACAATCGTAGCCCCTGTTACTAGTTTTAAATATTTGGGCATATGGTTTGACTCCCATTTAACATTCTGGTTGCACCTTGATATCCAAAACCTATGCCAAACTAGGTGTACTTTATAGAAACAAATATGGACATAGTACACTGTAGAAGGCACGGCACCCCAAACTCACCTTGGCAAAAAAATTGATACCCTCTATAATTCAATATGCAATTTTGTCCTGCAGTGCAACTACAACACACATCACTGAGAAATGCTCAAAGAACTAGATTGGTCATCACTCGAGTCTAGGCACAAAATTTATCTTTCTGGTCTTGCTTTCAAATACTTTCTGGGCAAGCTACCCATCTATCTGAACAAGCTCCTCACCCCTACCACATGCAGCATGTATCATGTATCATCTGATATCAGACTTCAAAAGACTGTTCATGGTCCAAAGGCTCAACAAAGTATCCGGCCGCTCCTCCGTACCGTGCACCCCAAAACTGGAACAACGTACCAGAGAATCTCACATCCGCCACCAGTCTAAGTTCTTTCCAAACTAAAGCGGTCTCATATTTTAATCTGGTCTGTAATCGTTATATACGCCTATAATATATATTATCTCTTACTGTGCCATGCAATGTCTTGTATATAATGTATAACCCTGCTCCCCTAATGTAACCATGTATTTGTCATCATAACTCTGTGCCCAGGACATACGTACTTGAAAACGAGCAGTAACTCAATGTATTATATTACTTCCTGGTAAAACCGTTTTATAAATAAAATATAAATAGAATAGAAAAACCATTTAACATTTGAGCCAATGCTTTAAATGGTGTGCCTCATCTTTAAGCAGAGCACCTGTATTCAATAACACTGTAACCCTCTTAATTAGGGTGTAGTCTCTGATGGGCAGTTAATGTATATGGTATCACACGGATTTTGAAATAAGTGGGTTTCCCTGCATGGTGAAGAGAACATTAAGGTAATAATAGATCAATGTGTACTTATTTGCAGATATAAATGTAAAATCCAGTGACACGTTCAGAATTACGCGCATCCAGTTTGGAGTTATGAGCAGTAATTAGTAGCTGAGCTCATGTCAGATGCTCTGTTCCACCACATTTTCACTAATCCAGGAATTAGAAGAGTCAGATATGAAAACAAACGCCGCTTATAATTCACATCAACAACCCTGAAATTGTATTGTATGTCTTTATTTATATAGCGCCATTAATGTACATAGCGCTTCACAGCAGTAATACATGTGGTAATCCAATAAATAACAGATAATATAAATAACAGATCATGGGAATAAGTGCTTTAGACATTAAGGAAGAGGAGTCCCTGCTCCGAGGAGCTTACAGTCTAATTGGTAGGTAGGGAGAACGTACAGAGACAGTAGGAGGGAGTTCTGGTAAGTGCGTCTGCAGGGGGCCAAGCATTATGTATCGTGTTTAGAATATCCACAGTGCTATTCATATGCTTCTTTAAGCAAGTGTGTCTTAAGGTGGGTCTTAAAGGTGGATAGAGAGGGTTCTAGTCGGGTACTGAGGGGAAGGGCATTCCAGAGGTGAGGGGCAGTCAATGAAAAAGGTTTAAGGCGGGAGAGGGCTTTAGATACAAAGGGGGTAGAAAGAAGACATCCTTGAGAAGAACGCAAGAGTCTGGATGGTGCATAACGAGAAATTAGGGCTGAGATGTAAGGAGGGGCAGAAGAGTGTAAAGCTTTAAAAGTGAGGAGAAGAATGGAGTGTGAGATGCGGGATTTGATCGGAAGCCAGGAGAGGGATTTCATGAGGGGAGATGCTGAGACAGATCTAGGAAAGAGTAGAGTGATTCTGGCAGCAGTGTTAAGGATAGATTGTAGGGGAGACAGGTGAGAGGCAGGAAGGCCGGACAGCAGGAGGTTACAGTAATCAAGACGGGAGAGAATGAGGGCCTGAGTCAGAGTTTTAGCAGTCGAGCAACAGAGGAAAGGGCGTATCTTTGTTATATTGCGGAGGAAAAAGCGACAGGTTTTAGAAATGTTTTGAATGTGAGGGGCAAATGTGAGAGAGGAGTCGAGTGTGACCCCAAGGCAGCGTGCTTGGGCTACTGGGTGAATGATCGTAGTTCCAACAGTAATGTGGAAGGAGGTAGTAGGGCCAGGTTTGGGAGGAAGTATGAGGAGCTCTGTTTTAGCCATGTTGAGTTTAAGGCGGCGTAGGGCCATCCAGGATGATATAGCAGAGAGACATTCAGAAACTTTGGTTTGTACAGTAGGTGTAAGGTCGGGTGTTGAGAAATATATTTGTGTGTCGTCAGCATAGAGGTGATAATTAAACCCAAAAGATGTTATTAGGTCACCTAGAGAGAGTGTATACAGAGAAAAGAGAAGAGGTCCCAGGACAGAGCCCTGGGGTACCCCCACAGAGAGATCAATAGAGGAGGAGGAGGTATTAGCAGAAGAGACACTGAAAGTACGATGGGAGAGGTAGGATGAGATCCAGGATAGAGCTTTGTTCCGAATGCCAAGAGTATGGAGAATGTGAAGGAGAAGAGGGTGGTCCACGGTGTCAAATGCTGCAGAGAGGTCGAGTAATATGAGCAGAGTGTAATGACCTCTGTCTTTGGCAGCATGGAGGTCGTCAGTTATTTTAGTGAGGGCTGTTTCCGTGGAGTGAGCAGTACGGAAGCCAGATTGTAGAGGGTCTAGGAGAGAATAGGTGTTGAGAAAATGGAGCAAGCGAGCGAATACAAGACGTTCAAGGAGTTTAGAGGCAAAAGGCAGGAGGGAGACAGGCCGATAGTTAGAAAGACAGGTAGGGTCAAGCTTGCTGTTTTTGAGTAATGGTATGACTGTTGCATGTTTGAAGGAGGATGGAAAGGTTCCAGAGCAGAGGGAGGAGTTAAAAATGTGCGTGAGCGTAGGGATTATAGTAGGAGCAAGAGGTTTTAGGAGATGTGAGGGAATGGGGTCAAGAGGGCAAGTGGTAGAGGGAGAAGAGGCGATCAACAGCGACACATCCTCCTCTGAGACAGTGGAAAAAGAGTCAAGGAAGGCAGGAGGAGAGTTAGGAAGAGGTATAGGATGGGAGGAAATTGACCTCTTATAAGAACCTCAAAGCAATAAAAGATCAAAATAGGGACCAAAATCACTTAAAATTATTCAAAAATAGATTTTATACTTTATTACATAACAAACTGAAATTACCCAACGTTGCGCAGGAATTCCAAGAAAGCAAATAATACTGAGATTTATAAATGGATCATTAAATTTTTTAGTTTCATGAAAAAAAAAAAGGGTATGTATTTTTATGCTAATGCTGTTGGATAAACTGTTTTTGGGTTTTCCATCAGGCACAAAAATATACATTTTTTCCCAGTTCTCACCCTGGAATATGCAACATAAAGTTACCAATGTGCAAAACATGGATTTGCTCAATTCAGCCCAGCTACTTTAAAGGGACTGTCATTGAGATTAGTTGGTATTGCAATGGAAGCTCCACTGGAAACTAAAGGTGTTAGAATTTGAAAGGTATACCAGTAGGGATGAGGGGGGTTCTTGGTATGAACACGTCTTCTCACAGGCTGTTAAAATGTATAGCCATGACAATTACGTGTATGTTCTAGCGTCTCCCGCCAATTTTTGTTGCATTTGGATGTTGATTTCATTGACAATTTTGTTTCAGCAAGAATTGCACGTTCGCCAAGCCACTTGCATTTTTTTTTTTTAATTCTTTTATATTTTTGGAAAGACTGTGTTTTAATGAATCATCTCGTCTACAATGTTGCAAATGTTTTCTGTAAAACGGATGAGTCTAATAAGTTGATCAACTTGAAGTTTTCCTTCGCCAAAATCAAGTCACCGTTGAGCTAATCTGCCAACAGAATCATCACCTTGTTAATGAACTTGTTTGTTTATTGTAAGCTTTAATTTGGCAATTGAAACATTCCGCCAGAGATTTTATGTTTAAGTGTTTCTTTCAAGGCCATAGTTCCACAAATGTGGCTAGTATGGATTGAAACGTGTTAGATTTTGAAATGATACCATCTTATCTACTGTAGTTTCCAACTTTTTTTGGTTAAGGAACCCTATGTGAAGTTCTGAGGAACCCCAACCCTCTCTAATAGTGCGTCTGAGATCAGATGCATTGTAAAGAAACCCAACCCTCTCTAATAACGCGTCTGAGATCAGATACATTGTAAATTCTTCTGTATTTGGTACAATTTTAAATTACCTCAAAATTACAGGAAGCCCAGGGAACCCAAAAGGTTCCTAGGAACACTGGTTGAAAAACACCGATCTAATCACTAACTTCCCTTCTTGCCACTCCCTTGCAACAGAGACTTGTAGCCAATTATCAGCTTCCAAAAAACACAAAATGCTTAAACATCTTGGTGGCCCTTTGCACTGGGTCCTGTGCTCCTAGATTTGATCCTTCCACAGTTGATGAAGGAAATGGAATACAGACTTCAACAGCAGGGACTGAGGGGTGAGCTGACCATGTGTCATGAGACACGGCTCTACCAGTTAGTATCTATGGCACATGTACAAGACTTCTTTTTTTGAGTCTCATGCAAGACACACACATTTTAACTTCTATCCTAGCTCAATAAAAAGCGGAGACACATTACACTGAGAGATGCAGAAAGCAATTTATTGTATCATGTGAACCATGAACACTACGGTTATTGCACCATAAAGCCGGTCCCCAAATTGCTCCAGAAAGGAAGTGATCCATTGAGGCTAGAAGACACGTGCTACGGACACCCAAAGAATGGCTCTAAAAAGGACAGATACCATATAGCCAGTCCTTAAAGTTAGATATAGTGAGTACTCCACAGTAATTGCTGCTGTATATTGTTTTGCCGAGTTAGGCTCAGGTCAGTGTTTGCAAAGCTATTGTTATGTGAAAGCGATTATCATCCTACAGTAAATTCAGTATAGATTTCCAAGTGTATACAGAACAAGAAAAGACAAACTCCCAATGCTACATCCAAAATGAGAACAAAATCTTAATACTCAACAGTTTGTCTTCTCATAAGTATGGGTCATTTAGTTAAACTTTTTAGCCAAAGCGTTGGGCTGTGGTCATAGTAGACGTGATCGTGCGCCACCACAAGCAGCAGAAACCAACTCAATGCTTGAACCGGTCAGGCCATACTGCGTGTGATGTGACCCCTGCGGCAGGATCAAGGCAACAAATGCATTAGATTTTTCACGTGGCGGCGGCATCATGTCAGCCGTTGGAACCAATGAGGGCGAACCTCAACTCAACTCCATTTTCAGCCTGCTTCCTGTCCATGCTCCAGTCACACGTGTTGCATAAGCCTTTCTTCTGGTCAAATTGGGCGGCAAACATTTGTCTCAGAACGGGATATCTTGTCTTGATCCGTTCCTAAATGTAATCAAGTGTAGCTTGTGTCATTCGCATGTACTCAAAAAATGTCATGTCATGCTTACGAAGTTCATGAAATAAAGTGGAAAAATTCCCCCACCGATTCTCGCTGACGATATTTCATGGACAGTTTAGTTGCAATCTAATACAGTAACTAGAAAAGTGTATCAAAGAAAATACACCAAAGAATCCCTTTTGCAGGCGCACCGCAACTTTATAGTATACTGCACCGACACACTTTATTCGAGCAAATACCCAGTATGTACCTGGCAGATACCTGGAATGCGCCGCTCCTTACCTCTGACAAGCCCCGTTGCGTTTGCCTTCCCAGCCTGGGTTCATGCCTGGCTGACGGGCGGCTGATCTGTTAAATGATAATGATTAGGATTTAATAGGCTGCAATGCTTCGCGTGTCTACCAGATGGCATAAATTCATGAATTGTAATGCAGTATATATATATATATATACTGTGCAGTATTGCAGCCGCGGGAATAAAATGCTTCAATCCCTGCCTGGAAAATACCTCAATGCACTCGGGCAGAAAACAGTCACAAACTTCAATACACCCGGGTATACCCGAATTCGTGGGACTAGCCAAGCTCGAATAAAGTGTGTCGCCAGTGTATACGGTCAGGGGTGAATGTAGTAGGTGAAGTTAACTTTATTTCATACTAATATGTCAAACGTGTAGTTAAAACAGTATATAGTGTGGATCTATATACTCAAATAAAAAATAGACAACTAACGTCTATTCGGTCTCTACCATGCGTCTCCTTTAGCTCCTATGTACTACTCTATAGGATATAAGTATTGATGTCTCCTTTACTTTTTCAGTTTTCCTTCTTTTGCTTCTAATCCCCGTGCCCTTGTATGAGGTTCTCGTATCCTTGGTATATACAGATGGATAGATGTAGATCCTTTTGTGTATATTTAATCTACTTTCTGATTTAGATAGTTCCACCTGATCCCTCGTTTGGGAGGGTTATATTATTTTTCATATACGACCAATGCTCCACTGTAGGAGTCCGTTCCCTGTATCCCTGTTTAGTGTATATAGCTGTATATTTAGTAATCTAATACAGTACTTTTAAAACAGTGAACTGTCCATCAGCAAGGCCAAGTCCACGTGCTCGGAGAGCGCCATGTTGATTGCAGATGTTACGTAACGGCCAAGCCTCTCCGTCGCGTGGGTGTCAACGGAGGCCACACATCGCTCAGGTGACAGCCACGTGAATTAGTTTGTAGGTTTGGCGCGCGTGCAGGTCTCTTTTACGATGGTTGTTTAAACTGGGGGATCCCAGCACTATAGGAGGGCGTATTGCTCTTTACTTTAACCTTGTATTGCATCACTGCCCTCACTGTCCTAGCTAATTTGCATACTTCTCTTGCTTTGAAACACGGCTCCTGTGACAGATCACTGCTTTAACTGCATGCAGACTGTCTTTTAATTGTTTGATTGATTGTTTTATTGCACAAATCCCAGATAAGTGTCACCTTGCACTGAAATTGAATGCTGTAGTCACATGTATGGTATCTTGACAAAGGTCCCAATAGGGACTGAAATGTTGACCGACGTGTAAATAAAGTCCACTTATTGAAGATGGCCAAGTGTTCTGGAGAGAATCCATTCCTCTCTCGCAACACATCTAGTAGGCACACCTCAGCATCATTCCTGGAGGGTGGGTACACATATCATGCCAAGTACAATACAACCAAATACTTCACCCAAAACCTGGTTCGACAAAGACACGGCACTGCAGAAAATGTGATCAAATGAATTTATTGTACATTAAACCAAACCAATGTTTCAGGTCCACTGTGTTTCAGGTTTTGCACATAAATGAGAACCCCTTCGGCACTGCACACGTCACGCATTATATTGGCTATATTATTGTTTTGTTTCCGCTTTTCTTTGTGCAGTGGAAGAAATACAAGGCCGGATAACAGTGGTAGTGTAGGATCTGCCAATAGGTGTAACCTTGACGTCATCGCAAGCTTGAAGTGTTTTGGCCAAAGTATTGAACTACTGGCGGGAGACAGGGGAGGGGGGGGAAGTGCGGCAGACAGGGGAGGGGGGTTGGGGGAAGTGCGGCAGACGGGAGGGGGGGGAAGTGCGGCAGACAGGGGAGGGGGGGGAAGTGCGGCAGACAGGGGAGGGGGGGGGGGAAGTGCGGCAGACAGGGGAGGGGGGGAAGTGCGGCAGACAGGGGAGGGGGGGAAGTGCGGCAGACAGGGGAGGGGGGGAATTGCGGCAGACAGGGGAGGGGGGGAAGTGCGGCAGACAGGGGAGGGGGGGAAGTGCAGCAGACAGGGGAGGGGGGGAAGTGTGGCAGACAGGGGAGGGGGGAAGTGCGGCAGACAGGGGAGGGGGGAAGTGCGGCAGACAGGGGAGGAGGGAAGTGCGGCAGACAGGGGAGGAGGGAAGTGTGGCAGACAGGGGAGGGGGGAAGTGCGGCAGACAGGGGAGGGGGGGGGGGAAGTGCGGCAGACAGGGGAGGGGGGAAGTGCGGCAGACACTACTGTACCAAAGAAAAAGCACATTTTATCTCAGTTAATTAGTCAAAAGACTGATATGAATTGGTCATGAAATGTATAGTATGTCAATGATGGTTACGCATAATAATACTCTTACTGCTCACATCGTTGGTGCCAACAAGTAACTGGCTACATGACGGTGAGATAGGACAATAAACACACAGGCAAACTGGGTGGGAGAACAATTTATCACCATCAGAGCCAGTTTATAAAACATTTTAATGTACTATTTGCCTCGCCAAATGTTCCAAACCCTCTACGGCAGCAGAAGGTGCCCATTCTTAGCCCTTGTTCCTCTGATGTTCCTCGTGGTCTGGGGTAGACTTTGTGGAGACCGGAAATACAAAACCAACAGGATATTGATCAGCAGCATAAGGGTTGTATGTCGGGTTGCCAGGCAGCTTCTCCAAAAATACTGGATACAATGGGGAAAGGTGTGACACGCTAAAGACACTCACCTCTCCATGCTTTTTCCTCCTCTCCTGGACCCCACCCCCAGCTCCTGATACCTCCTGTCCAAAGACAGGACAGTCTGGTTCAATACTGAACTCCTGGCTACCATAGTGGTATGATGGTTGTGATAAGATCCCAGAAAGGTTAATCACAGGAAGAAGTGGGCGGATGTAAAGTTGCTGGGTGCGAACTCAGTGGAGAATTCAAAAAACGCTTATAGAACAACACAAGGTCACCTAAAAATGTAGGTGAATACAGTGCCCCTGGAATTTGTATTGAAATGTCATTACCCAGAATCTCTAGCTGCAGTGAAGGCACTGTATGCCAACAGATAATGGGGAACGGCAGGGCTGCAGACCTGTCTGACATAAAAATACCCCTGGTGGGTGCATTTATATTTGCTTTTCCAATGACGGGACAAATATAAATATAAAATGTGTTTAATTCTTCCAGCACTTTACTTTTGCAGCAATAAATGACTGGGGTTTTTTCCCCCCTCTACTAAACCATTTTCCTTTATATGCCAATGAGCCGCACAGCACACAGGCGTTGATTAAACGCTATATTACAGCTACAAGCTCCAGAAGCAGCCAGCTTCATTCCCGATACAGCTAGGGGTATATCCTAGAAATACATCGGGGAACCGGGTACTTTGGATTGGTTTCAAAATTGAATACGAGTCACAAACAAAAACGCCCAATATTTCAGCTGTCAAGTAGCCCCTCATGGACGCGACGTGTACCAGGAGAGGCCAACTCCAGTCCTCAAGGGCCACCAACAGGTCAGGTTTTAAGGATATCCCTGCTTCAGCACAGGTGGCTCAGTCAGTCGAAGACTGTGCTGAAGCAGGGATATCGCCAATACCTGACCTGTTACTGGCCCTTGAGGACAGGAGTTGGCCATCCCCGACTTATACATATGACCATCAAACAGGTGCCAATAAGAAACCACTCTCCCGTGTTTACCTGCCTCAGCCCATCACTAGTTCTACAAAACTTAACCACTTAAGTACCAAACAAATCTAATACAAAAGCCGCGAAAGGAACCTCCTACTTCGGGAGCGTGTAACGCATTCATTCAAAATGACAAGCTGCTTATGTCCCAGAATGATAATTTATATATGGGTGCAAAGGGGGGCTGGGGGGAACTTCACACTAGTGCAGGGGTGGATAGGGCCAGTTCTCAGGGGCCATCAACAGGTCAGGTTGTCAGGCTATCCCTGCTTCAGCAAAGGTGGCTCAAAGAATTATTGAGCCACCTGTGCTGAAGCAGGGATATCCTTAAACCCAGACCGTTTAGTGGCTCTGGAGCACTGAAGTTGGCCACCACAGCACAAGTGATATACTGAAAGATACATCAACATTACCATTGAACCTTATGGAAACGCTTTTATTCTGAGCTACAATATCACTGGGGGGGAGGGGTGGTGCGATGGGGGTATCACGGGGGAGGGGTGCGATGGGGGTAAATTTACTGAGCTGTATATGCCCCAGTTAGTGAAGAAGCTCAACATTTTAAAATGATTCCGAATATTTTTGCACCTTTAAAATATATGGTGATATGAAATCTATAAATAGATACTAATATTAATTGTTTATCAGTGTTTTGTTCGGGTGTGAAAAGTAACTTTTGCAACTAGAGAGACTATAATACATTGTGATACAGGACATTGCATTGCACGGACATGTATTGCAATAAACCCAATTAGGAAGATTTTTACCTTTCCATGAAGCTGCCATGACCAGTGTTTGATGTCAGCTGTAAAATATACCTAAATCATTTAAATGTCACCAGCCTTTCATCCTCTACTGCAGAGGTGCTCAACTCCAGTACTCAAACAGGTCAGGTTTTCAAGATAGCCCTGCTTCAGCACAGGTGGCTCAATCAGTCCCTGCTTCATTACAGGTGGCTTAGAAGCACACTCTTTGATAGAACCTCTTATTGAGCCACCTGTGCTGAAGCCTGGATAGTAAGAAGGGGTAAGGATCGATGGTCCATCCGCTCAGAGAAAAAAGGTAAGAACTCACCAGCAAAGAGGTTAAAAATGCTTCTTTATTAAACTACATAAAAACAAAAAACAAACAGCACAGACTACTCTCCCACGCATTTCACGCCTAGGCGTGAAATGCGTGGGAGAGTAGTCTGTGCTGTTTGTTTTTTGTTTTTATGTAGTTTAATAAAGAAGCATTTTTAACCTCTTTGCTGGTGAGTTCTTACCTTTTTTCTCGGAGCGGATGGACCATCGATCCTTACCCCTTCTTACTGTCACGTGAGAGGATCAGCGTTCACCACCGGATGCAGATGCAGAGGGAGACGCTTCTCAAGCAGCATCAGGACTGTAGCTGGAAGGAGGGGGAGCAGAGCGGTGACTCATCGTGAGTAACTTGTACTCCACACCGGGCACAGAAGCCGGGGCTAGGGAGACTGAGTGAGTACATTTTGTCCCCAATATAATAGCCCTCTCTTGCTTCACCTTGCTATTGGATCATTACAGTCTTACAACCCATATGTTCCGGTGTCAACTCCATTAAGCACTGATTATTGATTTTGCCCTTCCAGGCATTATTGACTTATATTCTTGGAGCTCATACACGGTTGTTGTCTTCAGTCTGAAGCCTGGATATCCTGAAAATCAGACCTGCTGGGGAGGGGGCTTAAGGACTGGAGTTGAGCACCCCCGCTCTACTAAATACATAACCCCTCATCTTTCAAGTAACAAAATACAATTAATAAAAAGAAAATACAATCACTTGCCAGTGTTATTGCACAAATATGATAAACAAGATGCCAAAATGCTGCATCATTCAATACTAGAAAATTTAGAAAGGTTCAACTTACCTGGGGTGTTGGGAATATAAGATGGTAAAAAATCCATTGCTGTTTTTTTTCAAAGGACTTCAATTGTCCAGAGAATTATTTTGGTACGATGCGGCTGACTGAAGGCAAATTTAGTCGCTGGACATTAGCAGAATCCGCTGTTTGTAGATAGCTTGTTACAGCTGATAAGAGCAGTGTGTCCTGAACAGAGAGAGGTCTGATCTGTAATACACTTCAGTACTACTTCCCCCAGGATATAGCATTACCTGTCCATTAAAGAGGAGGGCGTTTCCCCACCCAGGTATTAATGGCCAGGTAATGCTCTCCACTGAGTGAATTATTACTATTGTAGACTACATGTTTGTATTTTTCAAAATAATTCTAACAATACAGCTAGCACTTGTGGGTAACTTCACATGTCTCAGTCAGGTCTGTCATTCCCCATTATCTCTTCGCATACAATGCTTCCACTGCAGCCAGGGACTCTGGGTAATGACATGCAAATGAGCACTCACAGTGCATCACTCTTTGCATCTTGTCCATTATAATAAGGCCTTCTATAGAAGTAAACAGGGGCACACTGTGTGCTCATTTGCATGTCAGTACCCAGAATCCCTGGCTGCAGATGAAGCACTGTATGCTAAGCGATAATGGGGAAAGACAGAGTTGAAACCTGCCTGAGACGTGTAAATGTGCTCACATGTGGTATTTATATTTGCTGTCACACTTTTTTTTCACCCACCATAACTTTTTTAATGTCTGGTTATATCCACTACCAGCTTCACGGTGCATCGCCAGCAATCAGCCTCCCATGGACAACACCCAAAAGATTGTAGTTGCTGGCTGAGAATGGCTTTATTGGAGCAGCGTCTTTAACCCAGGCTGTGCTGAAAAGCTGTGTAATATGTCCGGCACACGCTTGTAGGAGTCCGTGTTAAAATAAACCAGAAATAAAGTCACGGTGTCACGTGTGTTAATTTGCATGTGATTACCCAGAATCCCTGGCTGCAGTGAAGGCATTGTATGTTAAGAGGTAATGGGGAAAGGTAGGGTTGCACACCTGTCTAAAACATGCAAACAAACCTATAATGAGGGTTTTTATTCGCTGAATGGTGAAGGTTTTTTTTTTTTTTTCAACTTCAAGTTTTTTATTGGGTCATACAGCTTGTACATTATAACACAGACCATTGTGTAACATCCTTATGCCCACATAGGTATTTCCCCCCCAGCTCTCACTATCAAGGGTTATCATCGATCACATTCAAAACTGGACAGACAACATTTACTCACAGGACTTGTAGTATCCACGAGACGCGGCAATGCAGAGCACAGCTGAATGGTAAGGATTTCACAGAATACCAGCAGTGTTGTTAAAAAAAGCTTCTTTATTGATGCATCATGGTGCAGACAGGAATAGGGAAAAATCTCTATCTCTTACGCGTTTCACGCCTGTTCTGCGCTTCGTCAGAGAGTGGAGATGAATGTGCTGTGTCCCTCCCCTTATTGATCATACTAAATACCGAAAATTGCATTCAGCCGCCCTAACCGGAAACCGGAAGTGACGTAACCTCACCCGAACACCGGAAATGACGTGACGCAATGTATGCAGCTCAATATTGTTTACAAACCAACCAGGTTGTCATGGTGATTAATACGTCATCTCCTGTTTCGGAATGGTGAGGGAGGATAATACACAGAGGTGAACACAGCACAAATACCCCGCTAAACAAGTAATTAAACTAAAAAACGCGGTGGTATATTAAAAACAAATGTAGATATAAAACAGTTCATCAGAGGACATATTGCAAACATATGATATTAATATACTTAAATGCGCTCGTTCTTGAATAGAAAATATAAATCATATAATGGCATAAAAAATCATGTCATACATGTTATATAGGTAATGCATATATTAATGAAAAAACACATGAGTAAAAAGCATATGAGGAAACACATGAGGAAAAAGTCTAGATTCACAATTATAGCTTGTATTAATTCATAAACCGTATGAGTATTATTTGAACCATGTACAAATCCATAAACATGTGTACACCATAAACACTTCTTTACAATTAATATACAGTTATTTTCATAAGAAATGCTTGAGCTTCCAATCTGTATTTATACCCCCGGGTGATAGTGACCCGAGGGTATAAATCCAAAACATTTCTCTTTGATTGAGATTCCCTTCTCTATTACTGCTGCGGCCGAGTTTATTCGAGCATTTGCCCATTCTCGGCCGCAGCAGTAACCTGGCGCGCGCCGGAGGGTGCCGGGCGCGCGCCGAAGCCTCGGAGGAGAGGCCCGCCGATCGGGGCTTCCCCCTCTCCTCACCGGGTCCGCCGGGTCCCCCGGAACGTCCCGCCGCCGTCCTCACATCCGCGCGACACCAGGGCTCCCTCGGGGAGCCCTGGGCACGCGTACAGGTGGCACAGGCACCCGATGACGCGTGACCGCGCATCGGTGATGCGCGGCACGCTGAGGGAGTGCGGCTCGCAAGCCGGGACATATCCCGGCTTGCGGAATGAGCCGTACTCAAATAAAGTGTGCCGCCTGTGTACCTCCTCTGGTATGTTTGGGAATGTGTTCCAGGGCACTGAATGTAAATGTATCAATTGAACCCTGAGGACAATTGTGAAAATGTTTAGACATGGGTAAATTAAAATTATTCTTTTTTATTGAACGTAAATGCTCTGAGATTCTAATTTTCAATGGACGAATCGTCCTTCCAATATAAATGCTGCCACATGCACAGTTCAACCTGTACACCACATAATTGGTTTTACATGTCATAAAATGATTTATTTTGTATTTTTGACCTGTGTGTTTACTAGCAACTTCTGACAGAGGGATAGCATATTTGCAATACGTACAATTCCCACATTTGTGGAACACTTCAGGAAAATTCTTGTTTTTTTGTTCTACTGAGAATAAACTTGGTGATAGATGGTAACCAATAGTCTTGGCTTTTTTATAAACAAATTTCGGAGTACTCAACGCAACAGTAGCCAAATCTTTGTCCAGCTGTAATATCCTCCAATATTTTTCTATAATGGTTTTAATATGATTTGCCTGATTACTGAAGGTAGTAATGAAAAGTGGAGTCTCTGAAGTTTGATCAGAGAAGTTCAGATGAGAAGTCTGTGGAAGGAAAACCTCCTGTGCTGCTGAGGTTTGAATGGAAGTGGGATCTTGTGCAAAAGTTCTTGTCTTGGACTAATAGCCTCAGGAAAGGAAGACAAAAATGCAGAGAACACAAAGGTGACTAGGACATGAGCAATGGTTTTAGGGTCAAGAATTTGCCTAAAGTGTTTCACAAATGTGGGAATTGTACGTATTGCAAATATGCTATCCCTCTGTCAGAAGTTGCTAGTAAACACACAGGTCAAAAATACAAAATAAATAATTTTATGACATGTAAAACCAATTATGTGGTGTACAGGTTGAACTGTGCATGTGGCAGCATTTATATTGGAAGGACGATTCGTCCATTGAAAATTAGAATCTCAGAGCATTTACGTTCAATAAAAAAGAATGATTTAAATTTACCCATGTCTAAACATTTTCACAATTGTCCTCAGGGTTCAATTGATACATTTACGTTCAGTGCCCTGGAACACATTCCCAAACATACCAGAGGAGGTAATAGAGAAGGGAATCTCAATCAAAGAGAAATGTTTTGGATTTATACCCTCGGGTCACTATAACCCGGGGGTATAAATACAGATTGGAAGCTCAAGCATTTCTTATGAAAATAACTGTATATTAATTGTAAAGAAGTGTTTATGGTGTACACATTTTTATGGATTTGTACATGGTTCAAATAATACTCATATGGTTTATGAATTAATACAAGCTATAATTGTGAATCTAGACTTTTTCCTCATGTGTTTCCTCATATGCTTTTTACTCATGTGTTTTTTCATTAATATATGCATTACCTATATAACATGTATGACATGATTTTTTATGCCATTATATGATTTATATTTTCTATTCAAGAACGAGCGTATTTAAGTATATTAATATCATATGTTTGCAATATGTCCTCTGATGAACTGTTTTATATCTACATTTGTTTTTAATATACCACCGCGTTTTTTAGTTTAATTACTTGTTTAGCGGGGTATTTGTGCTGTGTTCACCTCTGTATATTATCCTCCCTCACCATTCCGAAACAGGAGATGACGTATTAATCACCATGACAACTTGGTTACAAGTTCGCATACATTGCGTCACGTCATTTCCGGTGTTCGGGTGAGGTTATGTAACTTCCGGTTTCCGGTTAGGGCGGCTGAATGCAATTTCCGGTATTTAGTATGATCAATAAGAGGAGGGACACAGCACATTCATCTCCACACTCTGACGAAGTGCCGAACAGGCGTGAAACGCGTAAGAGATAGAGATTTTTCCCTATTCCTGTCTGCACCATGATGCATCAATAAAGAAGCTTTTTTTAACAACACTGCTGGTATCCTGTGAAATCCTTACCATTCAGCTGTGCTCTGCATTTCCGCGTCACATGGATACTACATGATCTACTCAACCCCGCAGATGCACGCTTACCAGAAGAAAACGGGAACGGTTCATGTGAGTTATTGAATATCACCATATCATTGGGAGGTATATTATAGGTGTTCATAGGCGTTTCAAGACTTTGTCCTCATTGGGAGTGGTGTGGTGGAGCTCATCTATCTCCATTTACAACACTCACCAGGACATTATACATATGTCTACATTGCACACCCACCTACATACCTAAGTACTCATCTGTATATGACTGCACCCGTCTGATTATTCTTCTTCAATCAAGAAACTGTGACTGATTACATGTATGTTACCTATGGTCATTAGAGCACTATTACTGAACTTTGTTCTTTTACTCACAGGACTTGACCAACCTGACTGACATGACCAAGACAAGACAACATCGGGTGAATACAATGGGGGGGGGGATACATCGGATAGCTCCTGGGTTGGCAGGCATCTGCCTATTTAGTTGTTGCTCTCGGGCGCCGGCTGTGTGAAATCTTATACGCCGTTCTTGGTATAGGGGTGGGCCCTACCTGTCTCGTATCTAAGTCAACGTATGTCCTGCTCTATCACCAGAGAACGCATCTACCGTTATTATTGCAAAATTGTGCTGGTATCCAGCCCGGGGATGTCTGTCTGGGTGATCCATGGTGCCCATACTTTTAAGAAATTGTGGCCAGTGTCGTTGACCCAGCTTGTCAACTGTTCCATCTGGCAGACGTGCCAAATTCTATTTCGAATTCTGGGGATTACTGGTAAATCTTGCTGTTTCCACACCGCTGCGATCTCGCACCTGGTGGCGGTCGCAAAATGTGCAACCAATTTGTATGCCGACTTTGGCAATCCCTGGATCCGTCTGCCCAAAAGGAACAGCCACGGGTCCAGGGGGATCTCCAAGTTGATAATCCTTTGTGTCCATCCTCTAATGTCCTCCCAAATCGGGACCACCTTAGGACAGGACCACAGCATGTGGAGTAAGTCAGCTACCTCCCCGCACTGCTTTGGGCAGAGCGGGGAGTATCCACCAACAAATTTAGACAGTTTTAATGGGGTGTGATACCAGCGCATCAGGACCTTATATGCGTTCTCTTTTAATGTTGAGCAGATGGAGCTTTTGGCTGCCGCTTGTAGAATGAGTGCCCAGTCTTCGTCCTCTAAAGTCTCCCCTAGATCTGTCTCCCATTTTGTTATGTAGTTCAGTCGGGGTTCTTCGGGTCCTTCCAGACAGACTACTTCCCTGTACATTCTAGAGGTAAGTCCCCTTGTGTCTGTATCTCTAGAACACAGCTACTCGAAATTGGTCCTTGCAGGTCGAATTGGGAATTTATTGTAAAATGCTCTGATCTGGAGGTAATGAAATAGTTCGGTATTTGGCAAGCCTTTCTCTGATTTGATTTGTGTAAAGGTTTTAATGAATTTACTCCCCTCCAGATCTTTCAGCCGCTTATATCCCGACTGTGTCCAGAGTATGAAATGGTGATTGCCGGCCACCCCCGGAGCGAAATCTGGATTGTTCAATAACGGGGTCATTAAGGAGTGTTTGGTTGTTAGGTTATGTTTACATTTTGTATCCCCCCATACCGCCAGAGAGTTTGCCATAGCCCACAGCAGCATCCCCATTGTGTTACCACATCTTTTTGGTAGCCAGATTAAGTTGTGCAGCTCAACTGGTGCACAGCAGTCTCTTTCCAGTGCCACCCATCTCCGCAGGGACGGGTCTGAATGCCACTGGATAATTTGGCATAATTGCGCTGCTTTGTAGTATGCCATCAAGCAAGGTACCGCCAATCCTCCCCTAATTGTTGGCCTTGTTAGTATGCCTTTCGCGATTCGCGGGCTCTTGTTGTGCCATATAAATTTCATGATTCTGGTCTGTAAGACGAGGATGTCAGCCCGCACTAAGGGTACCGGCAGGGCCTGGAACAGATAAAGCACCTTTGGCAGGAGATTCATTTTGATGCTATGAATTCTTCCGAACCAGGAAATGCCAAACCCCGCCCATACCCTGAGATCCTCCCGCAGAGTCCGAAAAAGTTTGGGGTAATTAGCTTTATATAGGGAATTATAGTCTGTAGTAATGTATATTCCCAAATATTTGATAGAGGAGGCTTGCCACTTGAAATTAAAATTTAGTTCGATTAATTTCTCTACCGGTCTTGTTAGGTTTAGATTGAGGGCTTCAGATTTGGTCTTGTTAATTTTGAACCCCGAAATTTGATTAAATCTTCCCAGGATCTCAAAGACATTGGGTAGAGAGGTAAGAGGTTTTGACAGTGTCAGGATGACGTCATCTGCATTTAGCGCCACTTTGTGGGACTGGTCCCCTACGTCTATCCCTGCTATATCTGGGTTTAGGCGGATGTGCGCCGCCAGGGGTTCTATGCATAGGGAAAACAGCAACGGGGACAGGGGACAGCCCTGTCGCGTCCCACTACAGATTTTAAATTGTTCTGAGGGGTAGCCCTGATGGTGCACCCTTGCCGTGGGGCCATGATACAAGGTTAAGATGGCCTCCAATATACGTCCTTCAAAACCAAATGCCCCTAATGTTGCTCTCAGATAGGTCCAGTCTATCCTATCGAAGGCTTTCTCTGCATCTAGACGTAGTAACATAGACGGGATATTCTTTTTGTTGTCCTGATCAATCAAATCTATTATCTGTCTAGTGTTGTCTGCTGCTTGCCTTCCTCCGATAAACCCCACCTGATCCGGGTGGATTAACCTCGGCAGGACGATACCCACCCTGTTGGTTGAAAAAAACATTTTTACCCACCATAACTTTTTAATGTCTAATAGCAATACAACAATGATCAACTCTCTCCCCTCCCCATTACTAGTCTACTAATGGCACACCTGAGACCCCATCTCTTCCACCCTCTCTGGATGGACAGAGAGCTGCAGTGACACATAGAACCAAGTTGAAGTAACGACTGTCATATGTGTCAGATCTTCAATAGACTGAAAACATAATTATTTATGACTTCAAAAATATATAAAGTAAACCAAAGAGAGTGAGAGAAAGTTGATCTTCGATTTACTTAATAATCCCTAAACCCCATTCTAATGGAAGCTCATGGGGAGCAACCTGAGAACCAACAGGACAATAACACAGGGAAAATGGAAGGGGTGTTTAGGGTTATACATCCCTAAAAGCACCTTAGGCACTCCTTGTGCGAATAGAGCGTAGGTCAGGGGTGACCAACTTCAGTCCTCAAGGGCCACCAACAGGTCAGGTTTTCAGCATATCCCTGCTTCAGCGGTGGCTCAATCAGATCCTGCTTCAGCACTGAAGCAGGGATATCCTTAAAGCCTGACCTGTTGGTTGCCTTGAGGACTGGAGTTGGCTACTCCTGCATACATTAATTGCTCATTAAGCTAATAGAGCTTTGAAACTACTACTAACATTGTTAGTTATACGCCTACTCTCACCTCTACCTCATAAGCCTTAGTGAGAATTGCCCTCCAGGCGTCCGTGTATCCGTTTAAGTCTATAGGCACCTCAGATAAAAGGAGAGGTTGTATTATGTTTTATTACATTACATCACAATGTATTGTTGTTGCATTAAAGCTGCAGTCAAAGCAATATCATACATGTGTTTTTTTTTAAAATTAAATCAGTTCTGTACTATTAGAAAATAGGTGTATTTTTTTTTTAAACAACTCTGATTGACATTTTTAATGTATTAAAATGTAACAAGCCTTTTTTGTTTCTATAGCAAACATTTGCAAAGTCACATCCCCTTCCTCTTCTGAAACAGGCTCTGGCACACCCCTTTTTGAGCCCTGCCCTCTCTCTAGCAGAGCTCAATTGTATCTAGTAGCTGCTTGGTCACATGATCTAGTGACTGCTTTCCACAGACTGTACAATACTCTGCAGCCATTTAGTGAACCCCCGAGCCGAATTTCGCAGATCGATCACAGGCGAACGGATCGATCGGCAATTTAGCTAATTACTTATCATTGTGTGGATTATGTTGATGTATGTATGGATGTATGTCTTTATTTAAATAGCACCATTAATTAACATAGTGCTTCACAGCAGTAATATACGTGATAATCATAAATAACAAATAATACAAACAACACATAAAGGAAATATAAAATAAAAAATAAAATAACAGCAGCTTGGACTGCTGCTTTCAGTTGTTTTTATATAACGTGGGGTTTGGTTGCGATTTTGTGTGTGTGTATAAATAGGTTAACCATATTGACCCCGGGACAAATGTCGCACAGGCGCAAATGGTGAGCGCCGACCCAGAACCGGGACATTTCCATACATTTCAGGACACCGGGACAGGGGACAAAAAAACAGGACGTCTGGTCACCCTATGCATATAGCCCTTTATTTTAACAGCAATACATTGCTGGTTTTATATGGTTGACTGCAATAAATCCCTATTCTTCACAGCAAAAATCCCCTCTGGAGACCTACTGTATATAACGTTTAACTCATATGAAAAAATAATATATATATTTTTAAAGGTTTTTTAATATTGTTAAAAATACAAAGCTCTAGCTAACCTTTCCAGCTGTGCGCAAACTGGGGAGCGTGCCTCCCAGGGGGGGTCCAAGACTTTATTGGGGGGGGTGCCGGCCGCGCGGCGGTTACAGAGACCCTGCACTAAGAGAGCGAGGCCTCTATAAATTTACTTACCGGTTTCTTGTCCACGCGTCTCCATGGCAACGCGGTGTCAAATGATGCTTGTTACCATGGAGTCCTGACATCAAATGGGTTCACGTGACATGACCCCGCAGCATCATTTGACGCATCATTAGAGGTGAGGACGCGATCGAGGAGGCAGCAGGTATGGGGGGCGCAGGGAGTTTGCACACCGCTGCTTTAGTCTACACTGGGCTCCTAGAGGGCACCACTATTAGGGTGTGATTAATGTATTTAGCCAATCCCCCTGTAACTGCTTATTGAGCAACTTGTGGGAGGCCAGTCCCTCCTTTTTCAAGGTACATAATCTCCCAATAAGGTCCCTGCAAATTCATTTTTTACTCTACTTGCTTACAGGTAAGTAGCTTCACTGGTATATGCCAGTTTTTAACTGCACTAAGTTACATAAGCTTATACTTAGTTTATTAACCCCTTCATGTTATATTTCACAGAACATTTGTATGCATTTAGTATAGGGACCTGCTACTGAGACTTACCTTGACGTTGGTTAGCAGGCTTATCATTATTTGATCGAAAGATGTAACAAAAAGTCTCCATTGTCTTACAGATTTAGTTTGCACTATGTATATTTATTTCCCCATTTATTGCTATCCCAATGGGAGAAGCGCAGGGATTCTCTTTCTGTTTTTTTACATTGAATATGTCTCGTGAGAAGCACGAGAAATGGCTGCACTTTTGTCCCGTGATGCGGTCGACAACTGACAGTTGTACCTGTACAGTACTATATGCTTGTCACGGTATTTCTGGGCATGCGTGTCACTATGGAACCTGCTTGAAACGCATATGCATGGCATAGCATTTCTGCACATGCGTATCCCTATGGAACCTGGTTGAAAATAAAATTACTGTATGATACAGTAGTTGCATGAATTACAGTACTGTACATTACCTGACGGTGTCGCTAGATGTTAAATGGGTGGCACATATTAGGTTACCCCAGTGACATGCAATATGTTTATTGCCAACTGTGTATTGCAAAGCACATTTTATTTTAATGCGCATTTATATTGTTTCAACACAAATGGGCAAAAGCACTATTAGCCTTCATCCTGGAAGGGGTAAGTATAACTTTCTTATTTTCTAGATTTATATATATTTAAATGAGATATTTACTGTATATATATTTAAATTACATTAGTACTTTATGTACAGCACTACTGTAAGTGTATTTAATTTAAATCTAAAGAGTAAAAACATGAACACACCAAAAGTTTTATTTGCATATGATAATACAGTAAAAATTAATAATAGAAAAATACAATGTCGTCACTTCTTCCAAATTTACAATCTCCTTGTCTTTTTCTTCATTCAAACTGGCTGCCTCTTCTTGGATGTCTTGGTTTTTAAAGAAAGAGACAATTTCAATATTAATAATAAACCTTACATTATGAAATGCTGATGTTTTTTGGGTTTGGGGAGATAAAGCATGGCATGCAATTCAGAGTTTATTTGGTTTGCGAGGAAAAAACATGACATGGAGTACAGTACATTACCTGGCAGTATTGATGGATGTCTTTCATGCACCAACGGGGGTGTTTCCTGCACATTATCTTCACCCGGCTCCAGACATACAGCTTCCCCCAGCAAAACATAAAAGAAGCATTAAACAATGGAAACTTTATAAAGCACAACCTTTTTTTTATAATAAAAACATTTCAGGCGCATTTGTATTTTTAAATTAATTGAATATGTAGTCCTCCCCATAGCCCTTGGAGTTCCAGACAAGAGCCTTTTTATGCCTCAAAGAGGCATTAATGATGTCTTTCATGGCTTTGTAAGCAAGCTGTGTCATATTGAAATTACGCGTGACTTCATCCATAATAGTTCTCCGTAAATTATCAGGAAGACCCCTCTTGCCCCTCGTGCCATCAAAATTTAAATTTTGGCACCACTCAAGGTACAGCTCATAATTGATGTTGTGTTTAAAAATGAGCATGGCTAATTTGTGCACCTGTCCTGCGCTTCTGGTAATGTATTTCTCCCGGGTGCCCTGCGGGAGGTCGTTTTGCGTGATGTCTGGAATCGGACCATATCGCGTCTCCGGTTGCATTTGCAGGTGCATTTGACACAGACGGTTATTCTCATTGGTTGATGCATTAACCTATAGAGGTATTTAAACATCACCATGAGATCACATGACTCCCCCTGAAGAAGTGTCATCTGACATGAAACGCGTAGGTAACGTCATACGCAGCGACGTTACGTCCGTGATGATGGACTTCCGCACTGCTGCCCAGAGACACCACGAGGACGCCATTAGGAGGTTTTTTGAGTACCCAGGTCTGTTTTATACCATCTTTGCAGCATTAGTACTCCCTTTTCTTTTTACCAACTAGAAAGCACTCCTTGTGTGATTTTGGGTGTCTGTACCCGAACCTTTATGTGTGTCACAGGCTGTTTTTTTTATCTATGTGGTCCAAATCTTAATGTACTGTAATGTTAAGTGACCTTCATTTTGATACAATTTGTTGTGGTATTTTATGTTTTATATTATAAAGATTTATGTACTAATTTCGGTTTTTCTGGTTTTCTTTCCATGCGCTCCTATTTTTGTGTTATATGTTCTGAGTATGCCCTGCTGATCACGGGAGATTAGGAGCTGCAGGGGAGACTTGAAAGTCAAGGGAGAGCATTTGGAGGGACAGCACGCTCAATACCTTTTTTCCTCGGCTACTGTGGGTCTGCATTAATGTACCAGGTTTTAATCATTCATGTAATATATTTTTATTCATGTACCATTCTTTGATGTGTATTTGCTGAATCTTTCCATTGCTCCCCCCTCCCCCTTTTTTTCACTAATTCTACAAGGATCTTGGATAGATCCTCATGGGGGTCTGAGCAGCAGGATTGTGCACTTCGGTTTCTCCGGTCCATTTGGGATACGGTAATATATACACACTTTTCAGTTCATCCCTTACTCCCTACACACTCCATAGAGAAAGCGCCCTAGTTTTCTGTTGTCGCTTCTGCCCAGTCACACGGGCCTCCGCCTTGCAGCCACCCATGGTGCGACTGATGGAGCTGCAGGAGGAGAGAGGCTGTGAACCCCCTGGAATCAACTCAACTAGTTACAGTCTGGTGAGTCCCAATAGAAAATATAAAAAAACACTACTACTAGCTGTAGGACAGGAAAAGACTAATCTGCAGTTAATAGGAGGGGCATTTTATGGACTACCTGCAATAATTCAATTTCCCGTCGTACTCAGCTGCGGATGGACTTAACCCTACAGTGCCCACTGTCATGCGGATCAGGAAAATAAAAATCTGTATTTTGTAATTGCCTCTGTAAGTGCAACAACGTACAAATACAAAGTTATTAGGCCAATAGCTGCAAAACTCCAAACTCACAAAAATAGCTCAGTTGTATAGTCTGTCGCAGATAATGGCCACCCCTGTTGTTTTAGCAGCGGTTTTAGGAATTATCATTTACAATATTCAGTGCCAGAGATTTCGGTAAAACATTTGTAAAGCTCATCTTTGGAAGTTACATAATTAGTATCCTTAGACCAACACACACCTCGTTTGCACCAGCACACAAAGGAAAGTATGACAACCCTATATTACAGCTTCAACAGGAGTGGCCAACTCCAGTTCTCTTTTTGACTGAGCCACTGATTGAGCTACCTGTGCTGAAGCAGCGATATCCTCAAAACCTGACCTGTTGGTGGCCCTTAAGGACTGGAGTTGGCCACCCCTGAGCTATAAGCTCCAGAAGTAGCCAGCTTCATTTTTGATATGACGTGACACATAATTGATTTTTCAGCTACATGGGATTACCCATTAAAAAATACCATCTGAACCGAGCCGTGGTACTGTACATTGCAACTCATCCTGACCTTACAGCTGATCCACGTATTATATATGCAAAAACTACATCGAAATGTTGCCAGATATGACCACAGCCTGTAAAACATCTGATCTTGTTAGAACATTTCCATTATTTAAATAAAAATTCTGTGTCAGATTCAACAGCATTTTATTAAAATATAAAATCAAGATTTAAACATTGATTTTGCTGTATCTCGTCACAATTCCTAAAAAAATATTCAGAATCCTTATAGCTTCAAAACATATAAATGAAAAAGTTATCATTTTTATTAATGAAAAAAAAACTATACCCATGTAATTAGCAAAATGAAACATAGTTCAGTTAAAAGCAAAAAAGTGCTGCACGTGTAATGGCAAAAATAACTTTTCTGAGCAATTACAATAGAGTGAATGTGTTTTAAAAGTACCTGCAAACACTTATTTTCAAGTGTGAGTATATTAAGTAAGATATTGGACAAATCATTTCACATCACAGCATTAATGAAAAAATATCAAAGCATGGAAAATGTTCCAATAAAACATGTAATTAATAGGGTGGATTATGTTCAGTTCAATGGAACCAATGAAGATAATGTCAGACTTGAATGGAAATAGCCAAAGGGTATGAATGCCCTGGCTTATTTTTGTATAGTTTGCCTAGGAAGACCTAAGGTCAAGGCTGCTTTTTTTACCGGTACCTCTTCCTTTTGTATTGCTCTACCCTTTGTTATATGAAAAATTGGAAATAAAAAGTTTTTAAAAAGCAAACAAAATTATTTTGCTGCTATAACCTGAGATACACAGCCCTCATGTACTGGAGGCTGGGAGTGACCTCAAAAAACCAACACATCAGTGTCCATGAGATACAAAAACACCATGGAACCCGTAAGGCATCTGTACAGGAACTTCAGCTCTGCCCAGCTCAGTGAAGGTTTTGGCGTCCAGAACCAGCAGGAACGTCTGTTTGTTCTGAAAGAGAAAGATGGGAATGACAGGATATAACGGAGCACAAGCACTCATGCTGTAAGCCACGGGCACCGACTCAAGCAGGAAGGGTCCCTGGCTAACTTGCAGAAGATAGTACGTCGCACGTACACTGACTCAGTTTTCAATAGATCTTTCCACTGTTTTTAACCTCCAGGAGAGTGCGACATATTGTCATCTGCAAAGACAACACATTAGGGCAGCAGCACAATCTTATTCTCTCCTAGGATCGGGATAGAGCTAGTAGATCCTTTGTGGTGTTTGAAATGGAAAGGAAAGAACCCCCCATGGATTGTGGGCGAGGTGAATTAATGTGCCGATAGAGCATAGGCGGGCAACTCCAGTCCTCAAGGGCCATCAACAGGTCTAACACTGAGCCACTGATTGAGTCACCTGGGCTGAAGCAGGGATATCCTGAATCCCTGACCTGTTGGTGGCCCTTCAGGACTGGAGTGTCCCACCCCTGTGATAGAGGGAAGAGAGGAGTACAGGTTAAGTCCTGTAATGATTAGCTGTAACCATTCAGAGAGTCTGGTACATAAACATTCATCACAACATAGCTCATACACCATCATGGCTGAACTTTCCATCGCAATAGGGTCATTTAAAAGCCTAATTACCTGACGAGGAGTGACCACAACAGAGAGAATCACCCCATCATCCTCTTGGTTGGAATCCAGACTGGGCACAAACACAGGTTCTGAAGGATAGAAACCTTCCTCTTGCCAAACCTTGAAGAGCAAATGAATAATGTTGCACTGAATTTGTGTACCAGAAATGTGGAGAAGAGAGGGGAAGTGGGGCAGAGAGGAGAGGTGAAGAGAGTGGTGAGGATAGGGGAAGAGGGGCAGAGGGGGAAGGGGGGCAGAGAGGAAGGGAAAGGGGGTGGAAAGGGGGAGGGGACGGGGGGAGGAGGAGAAGGGGGGAAGGGGGAGAATGGGAAGAGGGGGTGGAGGAAAAGGGGGAAAAGGGGGTGGGGCGAGGAGGAGAAGGGGAAAGGGGAATGGGGAGGGGAAGAGGGGAGGAAGTGAAGGGGGAAAAGGGAGAGGGGGAGGAGCAGGGGAACGGGGGATAAGGAGAAGGGGGGATAAGGACAAGGGGGAATGGGGAGAAGGGGAACGGTAGGAGGAGGGGAAAGGGGAGAAGGGGAGGATGAGGAGAAGGGGTGAGGAGGGAAAGGGAGGAGAAAGTGGGAGAAGGGGAGAGGAGGGGAAAAGAAGAAGGGGAGCAGAGGGGAAAGGGGGAGGAGGGGAAGGGGGTAGGAGGAGAAAGGGGGAGAAGGGAAGAAGAGGGGAAAAGGGGGGAGGGGAAGGGGGGAGGAAGAGAAGGGGAGATGATGGGAAAGGGAGAGGAAGGGAAATGGGGAGGAGGGGAAATGGGGAGGAGGGGCAGAGAGGATGAAAGGGGGAAGAAAGGAGGGGAAGGGGGCAGAGAGGAGAGGAAAGAGGCAGAGAGGAGGGGAAGGGGAAGGTGGGAAGAGGGGAGAGGGGAAAGGGAGGGAGAAGTGAACAAGTTATCAGCACTGACAGCATTACCAGGACAGAAACGTTGGGCTGTCTATTGTGTTCTATGGAGCAAATACAAATATATTTTTTCACTTTGTACCTCGTCAGTGCTGGTAACACTGTGTACAGTGGCAGATTTCCACTTAGGCCAGGGCCTAAGGCGGCAAAACAGACCGCCTTCATATACAGTACAGTTGCTGCGCTCTCGGCCTATCAGGCCTAATGGGAAGTCACTTGCATATGCCGGGAATTTCCTGTCTGCCGCCCTCCTCCTACTTCAGATTCACAGTGTCAAATGATGCCGCGGAGGTCACCAACATGGCGTCACGTTCTCATGGCAACGTGACGTCGTGGCCTCAAATTACATCATGATGTCGCGTTACCAGATCAACAAGACGCAGTGTGACGTCACGTTGGTGACGTCTGCAGAGAATTGAAAGGAGGAGGGCAGCCGGCATATGTAAGTGCCTATAAACGTAAATATATACACACACGTAAATAAGCGTGTATGTATATACAGTGGCGACAGATCTTATTCTCAGACTTCCCGCACGGCAGGATGCGTGCGGGAAGCGTGGTGACGCTGCTTGTCGCGGCGTCACTGTGACGTCACTGTCACGTGCGCACCCGGCTTCCCCGGCTTCTCCGGCTTCCCCGACACCCCTGGAGTTTGAAGTGAGGTAAGCGGGATTGCGGGGAAGAAGAGGGGCAGAGCAGGAGCCGGGTTCGGGGTCGGGAAGGGGGGCTAAAATGCGAGCGGAGTGGAGGGGGGTGCACGGAGGAATACGCAGCGGCACGCGGTCTAGACCCGGCGCCAGCAGGAGTAGATCCCGACCTGCCGCCGGCAAAAGTTGCAATAAAAGCTGCCACTGCTGTATATGTAACTATATGTACTGTACAGATGCAGCGGCCGTTATCCAATCATTTCGGTGGTTGTATTCCTTGACACACCCTGTCATGGTGCATGATTTCTTGAAATTTTCACACGTTAAGACACGAGTTTACTATTGTTTTGATCGAGTGCAGAAAATTGAATACATTAACTGCTGTAGTGTATCTAAATACTGTAGTAAAAACAACTTTTATTTTCTAGATTTATATAGTATACTGTACAGTATATTAATGAGACATTTTTATATATTTAAATGCCTTTAGAACTTTACATTACAGTATGTATCGTGCTACTGTAAGTGTATGTAAACAGTAAATGCAACGTATTTTAAAGAGTTTTATAGTGTACTTGTAACATGGACTTATCCCTGTTGAAGAAACTATCTCTAAAATCCAGAAGGGATCTGGTTAAGTGCAACAGGCAATTAACCAGACTCCACCTGGCCAATTAAGTCTGTAAATTAAAGCCTCCTGTTTCCAACAGGAGAGAGATTTTCCTCAGTACACAAGGGTGCTGGCAAAAGGAAAGCAGTCTTGAGCAGAAAGGCTGTGCTGAGATCAAGACACGAAGACACTCAGAGACAAATATTCCTGGACACAGGGGACCAAGGAACCTACCAGAGACTGACATGAAGGGTCAACAGCTTTAAGGTATCTCTTGAGACTTTGGTGAATAGGAAGGTAATGGGATTAGCCCTCCAGCCATACAGAAAGGGACTGGGAAGTAAGTTAGCCCTTACAAGGGATCGTTTTTTGTTGTTTTGTATATTTGTGTTTGCTGTACTATTTAAAGGAACTGGCAATAAAGCCTTATTTTAATTTCAACTTAAAAATGGTCCCCAATTGCATACCTTTGCACACATCTCTTACAGTATGTCAAAAATATATTTAGATACAGTATATTTAAATGGCATCAGTACTTTATTTATAGTACTACTGTAAGTGTATTTAAGCACTAAAAGCAACATAATTTCAAGATTTATATATATAGAATGTCAATTAGATATTTCTATATATTTAAATGCTACATTACATTAGAGTATAGTGCTACTGTAAGTGTATCTAAACAGTAAAAGCACCTTACATCTGTATTTGCAAGATGTTTATACTGTATGCAGTACTGTATGTCAACGAGATATTTATATACAGTATATTTAAATGCCTTTAGTACTTTATGTATAGTAATACTGTAAGTGTACAGTACCTAAACAGTAAAAACATAAACACACCAAAAAAGTATATTTAAAGAATGAACATTTTTAGTTGTACAGGATAATAAAGGAAAAATAGAATACAAAAATACAAAGTCGCCTCTTCTTCAAAATGTAAAATCTTGTCTTTTTCTTCTTTGCATTGCTGGTGCTTCTTGGACATCTTGGTCTGTAAAGAAAGAGACAATATTCTATATTTACAATCGCACCATAAATTATGCAATTAAGATTTTTGAGGGGTTTGGGGAGAAAGGGCATGATATGGAGAACAGTAAATTATGACTACAGTACATTGTGACTACACATGAAAAAACTATTAAACTATGACGCCAATACAGTCCATTATTATACAGTATCTTCTGGTTTTTGGTTGAGGTTGGGGGAGACAAAGCATGCATGGCATGGGGTACAGCACTTCACATTAGGACTAAAGGTTTACATTAGTTTTTTGGGAGTTTGGGGGGAAGAGACATGGCATACATGGATTTGTGCTCTGTGTCTTACCTGGCAGTATTGCTGTGGAGAGTTTCATGCATTAAACAATTAAATAATTTAAAACAATCATTTTTTTTTAGATTAAAAACATTGGCCGCATATCTTTATTTGTAAATAAATGTATAACATTTAGTCGTCAAATAAGTCGATGAACCTCCAGGGAGGAGCCCTTGTAAGCCTCAAAAGGCCATTGATGCAGTCTCTCACGGTTCTCGCAAGAAGACGAGTAACATTAAAATAGTGCTTCATTTCGTCCATAATTGTTCTCCTTAAATGTGCAGGAAGCCCCTTCTTGTACTTATTGCCTTCATAATTTACATTTTGGCTCCACCCACTGTACATCTCAAAACTGACGTGGTGTTTAAAGATGAACTGGATATATTTCTGAGGTAGACCACCACATCTGCACTTATATTTATCCTGGACACTCTGGGGCAGGTCATTCAGCATGATGTTTGGGGGCTAGACCGGGTGTGCTGCTGGCAGGGGGCTGGGGGTAAATAATCTTTGAGGATGCTTTCCTCCTGTTGTGGCCAAGCTCTAACAAAGGTTGCCATCGTCTCAAACAGAAGGGTATATGTGTATCATGGAGATGGAGGGGGTGAGCGTGGGGGGTCCCATGGTGTGCTTGGTGTAGGCACCATGAAGGTCAAATCCATGGATTGAGAGGGTGCACGGGGGTGGGGTGTGTGCGGTTCCTCATGGGAGAATAAGGCGCCTCCAGGTCACCCTCCTGCTCCTGCGTCGGGCATACAGAGGCAGGGACTCCAAGCAAAGAATAGAGCCCCGTGATGTTCCTCTCAATATTCTCCAGACGAACACCCATGCACCTATCCATATTCTCCATGGTCTCCAAAAGACGATCCATCTTGGCCTCCATTCTTCCCTGTATTGCTCGGTTGTGTTGTCAGTCATTTCGATACCACTAAAAAGATCCAGCATACGGACGACTGAGCTGCATCTGGTGCAAGGAGTGATGGTGTCATCCGGACGAACATTGATGTGGCTGGGCGCTGGAGGAGGTGAGCTGAGGGTTTCTGGACGAACATTGGCGTGACTGGGCACTGGAGGAGCTGAGCTTGGAGTTTCTGGACAAACATCGGCGTGGCTGGGCATTTGAGATGGTGAGCTGGGTTTTCTGGACAAACATCGGCGTGGCTGGGTGCTGGAGGAGGTAAACTGGGTGTTTCCGGACTATCATCAGTGAGCAAAGGGTCAGAGGGGGCGGATGTTTGGGAATCGGTGGGTGATGGCAGTGAAAAGTCTGTGACATCTGATTCTGCTTTGGTGGGAGCAGGGGCACTGGAGGGGCCCATTCAAATATCTACATCATAGAAGACTTTCACTATTTTCTTCTTCACATACAAAAGGCCAGGGATCTTTGCCTTGGGAGCCTTCGGAATCTTTTCTTTAGGCACCTTTGGCTTTTGCTTGGAAACAGCTTCCAACTTTCACTTTCTCGTTGTCGGCACAGCAGGTTCCTGCGTCCATAGAATCAGGGTTGATCAGATGAAAGGATGCACAATCCAGTATCTGGACAAGAGATCAACATGTTGGAGTCTATACAATTTGTGTCAACTTTTATGCACTGTGTCCCTGGCGGAATTTTTGGCAGGCGTGGACACGAGCCGCAGGTGTTAAAAGTGGGCATATACTTTACCTGTCGAGGCCCATTATAAATACACCATCACTTCTGTTGATTCAATGCACATAGAATACACATTGAATATACATTCCTTAGTGCTTGATTTATTTTCTAAAGCAGTGATGCCAAGGAAAGTTATTTCAAAAGATCTCAGTATGAGAATACAGGATATGTACAAGAGAGGACATAGAATTTTACAAATCAAACGTTGGTTACTTACTTCAGGCCTCAATTTAGCACAAAGCACTGTCTGCTATCATGCCCATGGGAAAGCTAGAAATGTAAAGCGGAGTCCCCCAGTCACAACAGAGTAAGTATTTTTATTTTCTTTCTGTATTACTATAAAAACTTCTTGCATATCAAAATGCATTTTTTTGTTTACTTGTTTTCTTTGTAATTCTTTTAGAGGCAAAAAATTTGGGCCTAACAAATTGTTCTCTTTTCCTTTAAACTACAGGACAGGGGCGTATCCAGCAGCCGAGACGAGCGGTCACACAGCCACAGAGCTCTGTGCAAGACCGCAGAGGTAAAGGCTGAGAGATGTGCAGGAGAGACCAGGGACAGCCCTAGGTGAACGGGGAACCCCCCCTGTCTCTTACCAGGTGCCCGTTTCCACCAACGATCAGCTGCAGTAACCCCGGCAGAGACGAGAGTTGTGTGGGCATATCGCTGCCCACAGGGCGAATTCAAGATGGCACTGGCTAGCTATGCTCTCCCCGAGGAGAGATCCTAAGAAGGGAGAGGCAGCCCGACAGCCCCGAGCACCAGAGAAGCCACCTAGAAGTTGAAGAACTGGCGGCGAGTGCTCAGGAAGAGGCGGGAGTGACAACACCCCCCTTCCCCATCTCCTCCCCACCGAAGCTTCGGGATCCGGAACCCCCACATCTCCTATGGCTGCAGAGCAGATACTCTGCTAAGTGGTAGGGAGAGCAGCTACTACCCCCTACACTCCCCCCCCCCCCCCGAGGCACAGTCAGGTGCCCGTGTCTCCCAGTCCTGGGACAACAATGGGTTGAAGAGGACAGTAAAACAAACAGAAAGGCCAACGATAGCAATGGCCGACAGTACTGAGACAGGAGGAAACCACAGGATGAAAACAGAGACCAACGAGTGAAGAAGAAGAAGAGTAAATAACTGAGATTATTGACTATATATTTCTATGTTTTTTCTGTCAGAACAGAGGTCTAATTATGTGACAGTTTAAGGGTTTAAAAAAGGTTATTATTGTTGGTTATCAGCTTGGGTTAAAGTTAGTTATATTATATGGTTATGCTTTCTAGCTTGGTTTATAAAGAGATCTATAGTAGTGCTGTGATGTCATGACAGACGTATTATAGATAATAAATCAAGGGTAAAATGTCGTCTTGCTATTAAGTTTAAGTGTTTAAGTAGAATATTATGTATATGTACAAGAAAGGGCTAAGAAGCTACAGATGATTGGCTTTTGCTCCCCCTCCCCTCTCCCCCCTCTTTCCTCCCTGCATACCTCCCCTTCCCTCAATCCCTCTCCCCCCTCCTCTCCATTCCCCCCTCTCCCACCCCCCCCTCCCCTGTGGAGCTGGAACAGGGATGGCTGGAACATCCGAATCTGCACACATTCGTCTCCTTCCCCCTTATATTTCATTCTCCTGCAGGTTCTTCTCAAAAAAATTCTCCCCCGCACAACAAAACTACGATGTTGGCAACAGGGAACTCTTGGCCATCAAACTTGCTCTGCAAGAGTGGAGACACCTCCTGGAGGGCACTGAAAATCCTATTTCAATTCTTACGGACCAGAGACTGCGACTATTCTAACACAAACCAGTGGCAATCGATAAAAAGACCCAGGTACACCCAGGTACATTCTGCAGACATGCCTTAAACTTGTTTTAAACTAGCCCCAGCATTTCTGCTTTGATTAATGGCCCATCAGATTAACAGCGGGGTTCCCTGGCAGCCCTATACAAACTGAATGGGACTGCCAGGGACCCCTGCTGTGTTAAACCTATGGGTCATTAGTCAATGCAGAAATGCCTTAAACTTGCCTTAAACTAGCCCAGCACATACCCAGAATGTAACCGGGCTAGTTTAAGGCAAGCTTTAGAATAGTCGTGGTCTCGTCTGAATATCGAGGTTGCCCGCCGCCTCGGCTCCCGTCAGGCTCGCTGGGCATTGTTCTTTTCCAGGTTCAACTATATAATTTCGTACATTCCTGGTACTAAGAATCTAAAGGCTGACGCCTTATCCAAGAAGAATTTGAAATTGAATACATAATCGATTCCAGATACTCCGGAGGAGGTGTCCAATTCCTTGTACACTGGAAAGGCTATGGACCAGAAGAATGCTCATGGACACCTCTTTTTCAGATCCATGCTCCCGGCTTGTTAAAGCGATTCCCTGCCAGGTTCCCGCACAAGCCTAATGGGAATCGTCCTGAGGCCGATCCTAAAAGGGGGGGGGGTACTGTAAGGAATTGGGGAACACGTCCTTTGCGACATTTTCCCTCCTTACCTGTTTAATCTCAGACCTCTGCTCTGGCACCAGCGCAGCTCTTATAGTGTGCCATGGAACATAGCTCCGCCCCCTCAGATGCACCGCACTTCTCTCACTTGCGGCGCGCACACGTAATGACGTGCACCGCTCCCCAGCTGCATGGCAAGTACATGATAGTCCACTTGTCTACTGCAGCCAACCCTTGCCTCCGCTCCGCCTCCCTTGCTACTGGTTCCTATTTCTTATTAATACCCTGTTCTCACTCCCAGTCATTGCTGAGCATAACTTGTTATAAAGAAACAAACAAAAGAATCCTCCTTGAATGCACTCAGATAGGCAAGTGAAAAGGATATGGTTAATGCATTAAAAACCTTTTAATCACATATATATTAATAAAATAATGTTTGTATAGAGGGGCGTGGTGTAAACAGTCCAGGGCCAGCCCCTACTGGCAAACCAAGAAATCTTCCTTTACATAAATAGACGGAAGATAGTACAAATAACAATACACCAACTTACTGTGGGCTCGCTTGCTAGGAAAATCACCTATGAATACCTTAAGAATAGGAACCCCGTCCCAACTAGGGAAGTCCTATTATCTATAAAATCAACAAACCTGGACAGATGCAGGCTGTTGATGCTGAATCTGAAGGGGTGACAAACTTAAAGCAAACTGGTCAAATAGTGAAGACCCGCGCAGTGTCAATGACCCACACTAAGTGTAGATGTAAAATAACTCCAGAACGGGGTGAAATCGACGAAAATAATATACTACATAGTGCACAAAGTAAACACATAACCACACGCTAAACAATCTATAAATATAATATACAAATGATGGTAAAGTTCATGGCGTGATGGTGTTGAAGTCTGCAAAGGGCAAGCACAAAGTGTGCAAAGAACTTTGAGAAAGCGCGAACACGCGCGAGACGTGCGTCAGGTGACCGGAACGGAGTGACGTCATCGCACTGAATGGACGCCTCATAGAAGCGGGACGGCGTCTCCGCGACTTCAACCGCTGATTTGGAACCCTGATATTTGTATCTCGGCATCCTGCCTCCCCTCCCTCCTACTCTGGGACCCAGTGGAGCGGTTATTGACGTGTACAGCGTCCTGTAGCTAAGTATAACACTCTACTAGCCTGTCAGTTGTGACTTCTTAGGGACACTGTTTCATACTGCTGTACATGTTCCAGCTTCACTGCTTGATTGGTTATCACTGGGATGTAATACCACCTGCGTGTGATAACATGGTACTATTGTTATAGTCCCCACCAGTAAGGGGCTTATATTGATCACCTATTTTGGGGTACCATATACTTACCTCGATTAACACTATTAATTCATGTAATGTGTATGCTTAGATGCACGGCGACACAACATTGTTAATTATCAATTGTGAAGTATACCCAATGCACTGATCTTTATGTATGTTGATCAATTTGCCATCTCAGTTAGTGGTCCTAAGTAATGAGACTTTATGAGTGATTTCTGCGCAAACTTATCATTGTGTTTCAGAGGCTATAATTGGATACGGTCTTTGAACCGTGCCTCAGGGCACTAACATAGCACACTTTGTGCTTGCCCTTTGCAGACTTCAACACCATCACGCCATGAACTTTACCATCATTTGTATATTATATTTATAGATTGTTTAGCGTGTGGTTATGTATTTACTTTGTGCACTATGTAGTATATTATTTTTGTCGATTTCACCCCGTTCTGGAGTTATTTTACATCTACACTTAGTGTGGGTCATTGACACTGCGCGGGTCTTCACCATTTGACCAGTTTGCTTTAAGTTTGTCACCCCTTCAGATTCAGCATCAACAGCCTGCATCTGTCCAGGTTTGTTGATTTTATAGATAATAGGACTTCCCTAGCTAGGACGGGTTTCCTATTCTGAAGGTATTCATAGGTGATTTTTCTAGCAAGCGAGCCCACAGTAAGTTGGTGTATTGTTATTTGTACTATCTTCCGTCTATTTACTGTATGTAAAGGAAAATTTCTTGGTTTGCCAGTAGGGGCTGGCCCTGGACTGTTTACACCACGCCCCTCTATACAAACATTATTTTATTAATATATATGTGATTAAAAGGTTTTTAATGCATTAACCATATCATTTTCACTAGCCTATCTGAGTGCATTCAAGGAGGATTCTTTTGTTTGTTTCTTTACATTTACCCTTATCCTCTTTTGCACCAGTATCTGGCTCTACTTATTTACCTATTATTTATTACTTTAGCTGATGCGTGAGCTCTCCCTTACCCTTTCCCTTCCCCTCTTTCCCATTCCCGGATTTTTTAGCATAACTTGTTATAGCCTTGAGCTCCTGCGCCTGTTGTGCCTTGTCTCCCTGTCCTGTGTTCTCTTGCAGTTAACTCTCGTGTACCGACCCGGCTTGACTTTGGAACCCCTCTGCATACTTACCCTGGCTTACCCTCGACTCTGCGGATATCTCCAACCCAGACCACGGCTATACAGACCACCATAATTCTGACCACTCCTACCCCAGACCACACATATGGACTTGACTATTCTGCACTCTCCATTTCAAGACCTTGGCAAGTATCGACTAACCCACTCTCTCCAACCCAGACCCGGCTACGTTTGACAATCCGCCTGCCAGGCACGCTTCAGCTGCTGTGGGTGCGTGGTTTACTACTTCCCCACCTCAGTACCGGGGTCCTGTCTTGCTCGTGGGCAGCACAAGCATTACAACCTGTAATATTCTTCCTTGTCATTACAGAGTGTATCCTTTGATAAAGGGGGCCAACAAGATAAAGAGTGAAGCAAGCACAGACAGTGGCGAGACTTTTCAGGGTGCAATCTTTTGTGACGAGACAACTGTAGCTCAAGAGATTTGCCACTTTTGCAGTCCGCAAAAAAGGCCGCCTATCCCTGAAGCCGTGGCCCAAGCACCCAATGCAGATGCATGTGTGGGGAGTGATCTCTAGACATGGACCAGGATGCATAATCATATTTGATGGTAAAGTAATGCACAAATTCACATGCTGTAGCCTTATGCACTGTACTACTGTAGTGTATTCTGTACCCTAATGTTCAGTTTTTTCATAATTGTTTCTTCTCTTGGTACAGAAATCATGGCTAAAGTATTTTTCCAAAACCAAATTGTCACAGTATTGTTAAATACTTTAGGCATGATTTCCCATCTGTTGGTCACCGGTTCTTCCAGGACAATGCCCCTAAACATACTGCCTCTAATACCTATATTCTGTCAAGTGGGATCAACAGGGAAGAAGTAGCCGTTTAGCGCTACGAAACGCATTGGAATACACCACTCTCTAATCTGAATGACTTTATTGTCATTTGGCAAGTTTTCAGTGGTTTAGCAGCCTTTCAGAGAGACTTTTGCCGATTTGACACGCACGCGGTGACGTCATCTTCACCCGACGCCAGTCAGCGCGACGCTGCAGGTCTGACGTCAAATGCTGTCCCACGAGGCTGTGAGTTGATCCTTACAGACTCCTGTCCCGGTGGAGCTCCAGCTTGTACTTGGTACTCGTGGTTTAACCCACTGGACTTTCCGAGTGTGCTTTGTGTCTAGCAAGGACTTTGTAGACCATCCATGTGCAGACTGCGGAAGTGGACCTAAGATATCCTTACCTGCTGTCCTTGCATGTTCCAGCTCCCTGAAGTGGATGTAAACCTGCTGTTTCTGCGTGTTCCAGTTGTCTGGAGTGGTAACAGATACCAGTATTTATTCTGTGCCTGTTTTCAACCTGCTTTATGTACGCAGAACCTTGAACCTTTTTTTATTATAAAATTGTACTTATATAATTCACGATGAGCGTTGTGCGCTGTTCTTTTTTTTGTTTTGTCTAGCTACCCAGGGTCTTGGGCTACCCTCTGTACAGCAGCAGACGCTCCAATTTGATTGGTAACACAGTTATTACATATCACTCATTTGGGTTTATAGTGGTACTGTACAATCACTACTATATCACATATATTAATTCATTTAAGCTGCGCACCTGTATTGTTATTTTCTGTTCACCATTATACTGTACACCCCATTAACCAAGAAGTGGAATAAAAGCATGAAACATCTCGTTTTTTATTATAGGTTATGACATGCAATTGTGCATTGTGTTTTGTCCAAAATAATAGTGTGTCAAAAGTATTAAAATCGTGAAGCTGGTAATATTGACAATATAAAAGTAAAAAAGGCAACATTTAAAAAAAGCGATATTAGAGTTTGATCGAACTTCATCCTTATCATCTTTTGCCGCTCAATTTCAACGTTTCTTTTCTGGAAAAAAAAATTATGCTACACTGGCGACACACTTTATTCGAGCTCGGCTAGTCCCACGAATTCGGGTATACCCGGGTGTATTGAGGTTTGTGACTGTTTTCTGCCCGAGTGCATTGAGGTATTTTCAAGGCAGGGATTGAAGCATTTTATTCCCGCTGGCTGCAATACTGCACAGTATATATATATATACTGCATTACAATTCATGAATTTATGCCATCTGGTAGACACGCGAAGCATTGCAGCCTATTAAATCCTAATCATTATCATTTAACAGATCAGCCGCCCGTCAGCCAGGCATGAACCCAGGCTGGGAAGGCAAACGCAACGGGGCTTGTCAGAGGTGAGGAGCGGCTCATTCCAGGTATCTGCCAGGTACATACTGGGTATTTGCTCGAATAAAGTGTGTCGGTGCAGTATAAGTACCGGTAGTGCGCATGCGTCAAGTCATGCTCTAGTGCGCATGTCTGCCAGCATTGACGGGATATGGCAGACATACAGTACTGTACACTACAATATACTGTAGTGTCATTCGGAATTAAAGTTAATACTGTATAGTACATTATATTTACCTTCATTATAAACTTTGCCAACCGGGTGGAGATGAGCCAATGTCAAAGATGTATTGTGCGTACAAGCTGGTGTCACTCATGTAGTCTGCATTAAATTTGACAGGTGCCTGCTGAACCTGGTAATCAGGCGGGGTAGCAAGGATTGTGGTTCACCTGGTTTTCAGTGACGGTCAGACCGTTATTGTAATAGTATTGGTAAGCCAGAGGTGGCACATTGCAGTTTCAAGAAGTACAAGTCTTAAATGGATAAAACCCGACCTGTCTCCTTTTGAAGTCGCCATGATCAAACATACCAGCAAGAACTGGGAGCACTGACCATTAACCTCTCGTTCTTCTCGGAGGAGGGGCTGTGCGAAAAAAAGCAATCATCAATAGTTAAAATTTGCCGTATCGAATTATTACACCCACGTTGATTTGGTGAAAATTTGAAGAAATCACATTTGTCAATGATGTAGCTATATATCTATGCTAAAGTCACCTATTTATCTGTTCCAGCATTAATTGCAGAAAAAATAAATAGGCATAACTACAGTCCAGACTAGTATAAGAACTTTACATGATGTTCAGTGTATGTCCATTCAGCAATTGAGCAGGCATAGCAATGTAGAATAATGCCCACAGCATTCTGTTTTGAGATTTTAATTATGAAACGCCTACATTTGATAACATCTTCAGCGACCAAGGTCAATTTACAATGGATCACTGTAGTGGACACTCTTTATCTGGTTTTTAAACACCTGCTTATTGACATCCCACTATCCACTGTATAGTCTATGCAAAGGAATTCACTTTTGCCATCTGGTGCATAGGCGCAGAACTGCACCCAAACAAAATCAGAATCCAGCTAATCAAGGAAATCAACAACGGTAAACAGAGGTGTGATTGACAGCCTTCATGGAAGAATAACGAGTGAATGTCATGTGGAATACAGCAGACTTTACTAAAACTGCCCGAGAAATGATCGGATAATGGCAGCTGCATCTGTATACACACACTTGCTGCTCTTAAACAAGACATTTGCAACAAGAGCTCGAGACGAGAGATCTGCCACGCAGCAAACAAGCCCCTTCATGGATCAGTCAAATTTTGGGGCTTTACGTGTTGAAGAAAACAAGAACTGGTTAACACAAAGCAGGTTAAAACCCTTGTACCATCAGTTCCTTGGTCTCGATATCGATCTTGATCAGAGAATCCCCAACGAGATGTTGAAATCCACAGCCATAGAAGTAGCGATACTTCCTGGCGTTGTACTTGGAATAGTTGATTTGTGGAAAATCTAAGCCTCCCAGTTCCTCTAGGATGTGGTCATGGAGGTTCTCATGGGTACACCACACCTAGGCAATGAAGTATAATGTCTATTAACGCTAAAATCTAGTGGTACTGTGCTTCATTACAGAGCAGCACAAGGCTTTTATAAACAGAACCAGATTCCTTGAAACATTTCATTATTGACATATTAATTCAATAAATATTTCTAGTATAAACATATTTTGATGAAGTCCAAAAAGAAAATGTAATGTCATCTTCAAAGTTGGTTCTTGTGAGTGCGCCATTACTAGGAAAGTACACAGTACAATAATACTCTGCATCTTTGTATGTATATGTATCCAGTGGCAGATTTCCCTTTAGGCCCAGGCGATAACATTTTGGGATGGCAACTTTCTCCCCCCCCCCCCCATATATTTTTATTCACATGCAAAAGTATGAGGTACCTATAAGGATTCTGCTCGATCCGTGCCGGGTTTCCACTACGGCCCAGGTTTTCTGTCTCTTCTGCCCTTTCTGCTCACTGTGGCCATTTTGGGTACTGGCAGTCTGCTTTATAAGGCTGCAGTTCCTGGTGGGAGTTACCGAGCAAAGTTCTGTTTGTTCTTCGCTGTCACGGATTACCCTTTCGCCTTTTTGGAATCCCTGTTGCTGACACCGGACCATGACCCTGACTTCGCTACCTTCCACCTGCCCTCGCTGCCTTCTGCCTGCCCTGACCTTTGCCTGTCACCTGGACTCTGCCCCACTGCCGCCAGCCCTGACCCCTGCCTGCTTACCGACTACAGATACTCTTACAGGACTCTGTCCCCAGGCTCTGGTCAGTTATTCTGCATTCCTACCTAAGCCCTGCGAGTCCACCTCCTGATTCGAGACAAGCACCGTCACAGTACCGTACGTTACAGAACATACGAGTTAATTCTACAAATTCGACCGACCGAAAACTCCCATTCAAGTCAATAGCAGTTTATGGGGGATCGCAGTGTGCTCAGCACCTTTGGACTTGATAGAATCAGCCCCACATTCACCGCATTCATACCGCCTGCAAACTCCTACCTTCCCATCCGCTCTTATCACAGCAGTGGCAGAGGTGTAACTCAATGGATTCACATTCACATCTTGTGGAGTCTTGGAGTCAATATCGAGTGGTAGAACAAATCGGCGAGGGAAAGACTTTGCAACTGCATTATGGACCTGTGAAGGACAACAAACACCGATCACTGGGACACACAGACAATACTGTGCTCTGTAGCAAAACGTTTTCATAGTGGAACAAGAATGCTCACATTAACAAACAAGTAAGAGTCTGGAAACACACAACTATATTATTCAGTCTGGTGTCAGATACAGAGGGCGAGAGAGAGTGAGAGAGAGGACGGGCGACAGAGAGAGAGGTGGGCATGAGAGATAGGGGGGCGAGAGAGCGAGAGGGGATGAGAGAGCGAGAGGGGGTGAGAGAGAGAGGGGGGCAGAGAGAGAGGGGGCAGAGAGAGAGGGGGGAGGCAGATAGAGAAAAAGTGGGGGGTGAGAGAGAGAGGGGGACAAGAGAGAGAGATAGGGGGGAGAGAGAGGGCAGTCAAGAGAGAGAGAGGGGGCACAAGAGATAGGGGGCGTGAGAGAGAGACAGAGGGGAGTGGCAAGAGAGAGAGAGGGAGAAAGAGGGGGACGAGAGGGAGAGAGTGGGCAAGAGAGAGCGATAGGAGGTGAGAGAGAGGGAGAGAAATGGGGCCGGAAAGAGAGATGGAGAGAGAGGAGGGCAATAGAGACAGAGAGAGGGAGGAGCAAGAGAGAGGGCAAGAGAGAGGAAGGGGGGTCGAGAGAGGGGGGTCAAGAGAGAGAGCGAGAGGGAGAGGGGGGTGAGAGAGAGAAAGATAGAGGGGGCTGAGAGAGAGGGAGTGAGAGAGAGGAAGTTGGGGTCGAGAGAGGGGGGTCGAGAGAGAGAGAGAGAGAGGGGCTAAGAGAGAGAGATAGAGGGGGACAAGAGAGAGGGGGTCGAGAGAGATAGAGGGGGGCGAGAGAGGGGGAGATAAAAGAGAGAGAGAAAGAGAGGGGGAGAGAAATAGAGAGGGGGAGTGAGAGAGAGGGGGAGTGAGAGAGAGGGGGGTTATGATAGGGGGGTAGAGAGTGAGAGGGGGGTGAGAGAGATAGAAGGGGTTTGAGAGAGAGAAATTGGGGGAGAAAGAGGGGAATATAGAGAGGGGGAGAGAGAGAGGTGGGCGAGAGAGAGAGAGAGAAAGAGGAGCGAGAGAGAGAGGGGGGACAAGAGAGAGAAAAAGGGGGAGAGAGAGGGGGGTGAGAGAAAGAGGGGGGGCGAGAGAGAGGGGTTGCAAGAGAGAGAGGGGGAGAGAGAGAGAGAGAGGGGGGCGAGAAAGAGGGGGGCGAGAGAGGGGGCAGGAGAGAGGGATGGGGTAAGAGAGAGAGAGAGGGTGGTAAGAGAGAGAGATAGAGGGGGACAAGAGAGAGGGGGTCGAGAGAGATAGAGGGGGGCGAGAGAAAAAGAGAGAGAGAAAGAGAGAGGGAGAGAAATAGAGAGAGGGGGGGTGAGAGAGAGGGGGATTATGATAGGGGGGTAGAGAGTGAGAGGGGGGTGAGAGAGAGAGAGAGAGAGAGAGAGAGAGAGAGAGAGAGAGAGAGAGAGAGAGAGAGAGAGAGAGAGAGAGAGAAGGGGATTGAGAGAGAGAAATGGGGGGAGAAAGAGGGGAATATAGAGAGGGGGAGAGAGAGAGGTGGGCGAGAGAGAGAGAAAGAGGAGCGAGAGAGGGGGGACAAGAGAGAGAAAAAGGGGGAGAGAGAGGGGGTGAGAGAAAGAGGGGGGCGAGAGAGAGGGGGAGCAAGAGAGAGAGAGGGGGAGAGAGAGAGGGGGGCGAGAGAGAGGGGGGCGACAGAGGGGGCAGGAGAGAGGGATGGGGTAAGAGAGAGAGAGAGAGGGGCAAGAGAGGCAGAGGGGAAAAGAAAGGGAGGGTGGGCAAGATAGAGAGGGGGGACAGAGAGAGAGATGGCGTCAGAGAGAGAGAGGTGGTGAAAGAGAGAAAGGGGGGAGAGAGAGGAGGGACCAGAGAGGGAGAAGGGGATGAGAGAGAGAGGGGGGGAGAGGGAGGAGAGAGAGAGGGGGGTCAAGAGAGAGAGGGGGGTCAAGAGAGAGAGGGGGGTGATAGAGAGAGAGGAGGAGTGATATGGAGAGAGAGGTGGGGGCAAGAGAGAGAGGGGGGGCAAGAGAGAGAGAGGGTGATAGAGAGGGGGGATGACAGAGAGAGGAGGGGGCGGGAGAGAGCGGAGGGGCGAGAGAGAGAGGGGGGCACGAGAGAGGGAGAAGGGTCCGAGGGAGGGAGAGGGGGGCACGAGAGAGAGAGAGGGGGCACGAGAGACGGAGGCACGAGAGAGAGGTGGGCGAGAGTGAGAGGTGGGCACGAGAGAGGGTGCACGAGAGATAGGAGGGCCAAGAGAGAGGGGGACGAGAGAGAGAGGTGGTGGAAATATATACACGAAAACACACGCACACATACTATATATGCGCATACATACATACATATACACAAACCTCATCCAAGGCTTGTCCCGATTGGCGCAGGTTTTGCAGCTGCAAGATGCGGAGAGCTGCCCCGTCATCCTGACAGCAGAGATCGAGCACAATGCAGCCCTGCTCCTCATAGGCGTTAATATGATGAAATGTCGCAAACGGCGAAGCGTGGAATGTCACGGGGTGCAGCTGAAACAGCACACAGATCATTACATTATCAGGATATATACCCGGGGGTAATATGGGCGCTACATAATGTTACTGGTTACAAACTTCTGGTTAAAATGTTTATACATTTCCAAGATCAACATTAAAAAAAATGTTATACCTTTACTGGTCTAATTTTGTTTAGAGGGGACATTAATACTGTAGCTTTTATCTATTAATCATACTCATTGTTACTTTATAGTGGGGAAAAAGTGGCAATATCCCCACCGTACAGTGGACAGAACCTTTGTTCCTGCAGGTCTTTCACAGGTCCCCAAATCTGCTTCCTTCATCCCATTGCCACGTTATACTGCGGTAAACTGCAGATGAGGATTCTGAGAAGTGACATGCAATAAGCACACATGGCCATGTGACTAGGGTTCCTATGTGTCTAGTATTGAATCAAACTGTCCTGTATTTGGACACTGTTCAGTAAAATATTTGAGGTAATATTGGACATGTATGTTTATACCGGTATTACCTCTCTGGGCGTGTATATATATACCGGTATTACCTCTCTGGGCGTGTATGTGTATACCGGTATTACCTCTCTGGGCGTGTGTGTATACCGGTATTACCTCTCTGGTTGTGTATGTGTATAACGGTATTACATCTCTGGCCGTGTATGTGTATACCGGTATTACCTCCCTGGGTGTGTATGTGTATACCGGTATTACCTCTCTGGGCGTGTACGTGTATACCGGTATTACCTCCCTTGGTGTGTATATGTATACCAGTATTACCTCTCTGGGCGTGTATGTGTATACCAGTATTACCTCTCTGGACATTTATATCTATACAGGTATTACCTCTCTGGGCATGTATGTGTATACCGGTATTACCTCTCTGCGCGTGTATGTGTATACCGGTATTACCTCTCTGGGCGTGTATGTGTATACCGGTATTACCTCTCTGGGCGTGTATGTGTATAATGGTATTACCTCTTTGGGCGTGTATGTGTATAATGGTATTACCTCTCTGGACGTGTATGTATATACCGGTATTACCTCTCTGGACGTGTATGTATATACCGGTATTACCTTTCTAAACGTGTATGTGTATACCGGTATTACCTCTCTGGTTGTGTATGTGTATAACGGTATTAAATCTCTGGCCGTGTATGTGTATACCAGTATTACCTCTCTGGGCTTGTACTGTATGTGTATATCGCTATTACCTCTCTGGAATGTATGTGTGCAGTATTACTTCTCTTTACATAGTGGCCTGATCGACTTTGGGGGCTGCAGGATTTCACTGAGCAGAGAGAGAGCAGGGCTGTTGCTAGGGGACACGGCAGCTTCCTCAATCTTGATTGGCTGCATTATCCAGCAGCAGCCGATCAGGAGGAGGTGTGAGCAGCCGGGTGGTGGGGACAAGAAGGAGTAGGAAACAACATGATGCGGTGAGAGTGTGTGTGTGTATGTGTGTGTGTGTGTCTTGAATGCAACGCAGCCTTTCACCATTATGTCCAGTATTTTTGGAGAAACCACCTGACAACCCTACTTGTGACTTGGATTAATGTGCATACAGATGTTGCACAACTTCTTGTTTTCGGCACCAGGGCAAGTTGCAAGACCGCGATCCTAGCTGCCTTGGCGCTGGATGATATTCGCTGCGTGGGGTCCAATCAGAAAGCATGGACTACCTACAGCGATGCCACCTTAAGCGTTTCCAGACCGCAAGTACTGCTACCTGTACATGGCTTTGCCTGCGGCATTATAGAACTTGTATATAGTTACATAGTTACATAGTAGATGAGGTTGAAAAAAGACGTACGTCCATCAAATTCAACCTATGCTAAATTTAGACAACAGATACTTTATCCTATATCTATACTTACTTATTGATCCAGAGAAAGGCAAACAAAAAACCCCATTAAGGGGAAAAATTAATTCCTTCCTGACTCTAAGAATTGGCAATCGGATTAATCCCTGGATCAACATCCTTCCCATGTATACTTATTTGGTATATCCCTGTATACCTTTCCCATCTAAAAAGATGTCCAACCTTTTTTTGAACAAATCTATTGTATCTGCCATCACAGTCTCCATGGGTAATGAATTCCACATTTTAACTGCCCTTACTGTAAAGAACCCCTTCCTTTGTTGCTGGGGAAATTTCCATTCCTCCAATCTTAAGGGATGGCTCCGAGTCCTTTGTACTGCACGTGGGATGAATAGTTCTTTTGAAAGCTCCTTGTATTGTCCCTGAATATATTTGTATGTAGTTATATCCCCTCTTAAACGCCTCTTTTCTAATGTAAATAAATCTAATTTAGCTAGCCTCTCCTCATAAGTTAGAATGTCCATCCCCTTTATAAATTTGGTGGCTTTTCTATGCACTCTCTCTAGTTCCATAATGTCTTTTCTTAGGATTGGTGCCCAAAATTGTACTCCATATTCAAAGTGTAGTCTTATTAATGCTTTGTAAAGGGGCATAATTATTTTTACTTCCCTTCCATCCATTGCCCGTGTAACAGGGGACTTATCCCTGTTCAGTAATGTGCCTTTAATCTAGCAGTGTGGTGGTTAACTTCTGGTAGTTAATTACTAAACACCACCTGCCTGATTGAGGTGGCTTACAAAAGCCTGTCTGTTCAAACAGGAAGTAAGAACTCTTTAGCTGACACCTGAGCTGAACTTGGAGACACACTTGTTTTGAGCTCTGCCAAAGTTAGCAGAGCTGCTTTCAAGACACAAGGCCCAAATAAGACTTCTAAACCTGGATGCTGATTTTCTGTGCACGCTCAGTGCGGTTCCAGGAGAGCAGAGAAGCTTACTCTACAGCTGATAGACAGATAAGACTTTCATTATTAAGAGACTGCTTATATCTGCTTATTTTCATGCTATGTTTGGGGCTGGGGAGAAATGCTTGACTAGGGAGATGTGAATTGGTTGCATAGTGTTTTCCCTAGAATGACTCCCAAGTGAATGGAAGCTTTGTTCCCCCCCCTGTGTTTGGATAATTTTCCTGATGAAAAGGAACAGGCAGAATAAAGCCTATTATAATTTCACGTTATAAAGCCTCCTAATTGTGTACCTCTGTGAACGTCCGTCCACATATGGTCATCAGAAGTGGGACAAGAGGTGTCCTTGTAGTTAAAAAGGACCGGAGTTTTTATGTGAAATTTTTTGTTATGCTTTTTTGCCTACAAACAGTCTAAACAACTTGGAAAAAAAAAAACCCTCATGCAGCAGAGATCAGATTTAAAGGGACACACACCACTGAAACTTACAAAACCACAGATGGACTCTTTTCCCCAATCCCAAGAGACTGCTGAAGCAGGTAAACTTTTAATTACCTATCACAAAGTGTAATACGGTCATTGAAATAGGGATTTTGCCTTCTAGCCATAGTCAGGGTTCAAGAAGTGAGTCAGCCCTTAAAAAGGGATAGATTTTTCTTGTTTTCAAAAGTTTCGCTGATGCAGTGAAAACAGATGGTGACCAACGAGTGGTACTGATTTTGCAAATAAAGTTTGCCACACCGCATAGGGCTACCAGCTGTGAATGGAGTATATGCAGAAAGGTGTGAAAATTGATACAAAGACTGTGCTGAAGCAGGGGTATTTTTAGCAAACAAATGCTAAGTGTAAAATTGCCCTATAAAGAAAAAGGTTTTTCAAAGCCAATTGCTGAGTGTTGAGTCCACTGCAAAGAATGTTTTTTTTTCTGCAAGTAAAAAAACTATGCCTATTATCTTGAGAGCAAAACAGACACCCAAAGTGTGAAGTGTGAATGCCATAATACCCAAAGATGAGACTGAAAATTACTGAACTCAGGCAGAAAACCAAATTCTGTTGCTGAAGCGGAGGGATTCACCTAGCAAATAAATGGTGTATAGCAAATAGACTTTTTTTTTTACCTAGCAACTGCACAATCTTGTATACCTGATAAGAGAAAATGCATGCACAGTACTGCTTATATTGAAAAAAAAAAAAAAATTACCCAAGAAAGAAAAATCTAGAGATGCCTGTGAGAGCCATGACCTCTACAAGCAAAATATGCCCACCTGTAGGACTATCACAATTGGGGGTTCTAGCAAATACAGTGGCAAAAGCTGCAATAGCGCCTCCTGAGGTCAGGAAGAAAATGACACCTGATAGCCTAAAAATGGAGGACAAGATGCAGCGTTCCTGTAATGAACCCTACCCCACTGAAGAGTGGCCCTTCCAGTCCAATAAAGAGGAAGACATCTCTTACGGGGAACCTGAACCGAGTCACACCCACAAAACACCCCAAGAATGGTGGGGGGTGCCTGAACTCGGCACGAACAGAAAAGACCGCTCCCTTTGATAACGAATATGATCAGCAGGAGACAGAGCGGGAGCAGTGGATCACCGAATATTTCCGTCAGCTATTACAGTTGCAAGAAAAGCCAGGTGGATCCAGTGACGCTGCTAAAACTTCAAATGAAGATGGAGACCCCAGTATCCCTGAAGGGACGGTGTCATCCAAATCAAGAAGGAAGAAAAAGAAAAAGAAAAGCGGTTCTTCACTTACTGTGGAAGTAACAGACACGTCCGCAGATCCTGTGGAGAAAAAGGGGGACCGAGATGCCCTGCAGGCTAGAGAAAATGGAGAATTCGTCCCACGTATAACTGAATATCCAGAGGGCCCAAGGCAGAAGTCGTGTACCCCAAAGAAGTGTCTGTCCGGTGCCAACAGTGAGGAACCCTCAACCAGTCATCCCAGGGAAGCGGAGCCGGAACCAGTGAGTGACGATCCCTTAACCAGCCCTGAAGACGCCCTGAAAATTGCCAGGCGTGACTGTGATTTACTCCGTGAACAATTGAATCAAAAGAAAGATGGTTACGCGGAGCTACTGAAAAATAACGTGAGGCTACAAAAAGATGTGCTCACAATTTACTCTTTAGCCAGGACAGATTTGGACAATCTCAAGACTGAGCTAGATACTGCAAAGGCTACTATTTCCGCCATGGATGAAAAGCAGAGCCAATCTGATAAAATGGTGGCTACCCTAAAGCGGAAGTATGAGGAGGCACTGAAGCAGATGACAGTCTTCCAGCAAGAGGTTCACACTCTTAGCATAGAGCTGAATGCCTCACAACAGGGGATCAACAGTGTCCGGATAGAAGTGGACGTATCTCAGAAAGAGGTTCAGACACTCCACAGAGCACTTGATGCCTCACATCATGAGACCAACAGCTGCCGCACAGACCTGGAAGTTTCCAGAAAGGAACTACACAGTCTCACTGAGGAGCTGGACATTTCAAGGAAAACTATCCTACATCTTAACTTAGATCTCAAAGTCTCTCAGAAGGAGCTTCAGAACTTAAACCTGGAGATGGAAGTCTCACGCCAGGAGACAGCCCGCCTCCAAGCAGATGTGCAAAAATGGAAGGTCGACTGCAAGGAAGCCCTGAATAGTACAGAGACTGAAAAAAGAGAAAATTTAAGATTAAAAAAAGAAAATTCTGAGTTGACAGAATACGTCAAGGGAAAGAATGAAGAGCTGCAGGCTCTTAAAGAAATAAATAAACTTTTGAAAGAGGAAATGTTTGAAGCAGAGCACCGACTGCAGAACCAACTGCAAGGTCTGCGTACACACCTCCAGTATGCTGAGGAGAAGCAGAAAACGCTGCAGGAAGAAAAGCTGCAGGCTGCTAAAGAGGTACAAGCGCTGCAGGAACGTCTGAATACCGAGTACGTCCCCACAGAGCAGTATGAGGAGCTAAAGGCCACGCTGCAGGTCTTCAGAGCATCATTGGAGGTGGATCTTCGATACCAGGTGACTCTGTATGAGAGGGAGCGTGAGAAAGCTCAGAAACTGGAGCAAGAGCTGGAGAGACAGAGAGACTGTTCCATTCCCTTGAGTCAGTACACCAAGGAGAAAACAGACGCAGCGGCAACCTTGACGACAAAAATTACAGAGCTCCAGAATATGAAGGAGACTCTGAAACAGATTCCTCCAATACGGAAAAAGGTATTGGCACTGCCCAAGCACCAGTATCCCACAGTAACTAATGCCCGTGAGGACAAGGGTACAGTGAGAGTTGGGGACTCCACGCAACTTCAAAACAAAAATACGAAGTTTGAGCCACCAAAGAAAGCACTAGCCAAACCTACAGCTGCCCAACAGGCAACAAACAGAGGTAGGAGTGCAGAATCCTTAGCTGAAGAAGCTGAACTGGTGACTCCGTGGTGTGGAGAAGCTGCAGAAAGACCGCTTCAAGAGCAGAAAACTCCAAGGGCTAGTCCTAACTGCTCTACAACTGTTGCCATACACTTTGTCTACAAAAAGAGGAGTGTCCGACGCAACAGAAATCTCAAGACCGCGCAAGCAATAAGAAGACTTTACGTGGAAAAAGTCCTCCTCGAGCGACTGAGGAGTGCTGATCTCAAGCACCTTCGGGAGCAGACAAAAATAAACTGGAGAAAGGGCTCCAATCCCAGCGGGACAGAAGGTTCTCTTCCTCCATCCACTCTCATTCAAGTCACAGAAAGATCTCGAATAACAGTGGAAGGATGGGCTTTGGCCGTGGTAAGCCCGAGCTTCCCACAAACAGGGGAGGTATGTAACAGGGGACTTATCCCTGTTCAGTAATGTGCCTTTAATCTAGCAGTGTGGTGGTTAACTTCTGGTAGTTAATTACTAAACACCACCTGCCTGATTGAGGTGGCTTACAAAAGCCTGTCTGTTCAAACAGGAAGTAAGAACTCTTTAGCTGACACCTGAGCTGAACTTGGAGACACACTTGTTTTGAGCTCTGCCAAAGTTAGCAGAGCTGCTTTCAAGACACAAGGCCCAAATAAGACTTCTAAACCTGGATGCTGATTTTCTGTGCACGCTCAGTGCGGTTCCAGGAGAGCAGAGAAGCTTACTCTACAGCTGATAGACAGATAAGACTTTCATTATTAAGAGACTGCTTATATCTGCTTATTTTCATGCTATGTTTGGGGCTGGGGAGAAATGCTTGACTAGGGAGATGTGAATTGGTTGCATAGTGTTTTCACTAGAATGACTCCCAAGTGAATGGAAGCTTTGTTCCCCCCCTTGTGTTTGGATAATTTTCCTGATGAAAAGGAACAGGCAGAATAAAGCATATTATAATTTCACGTTATAAAGCCTCCTAATTGTGTACCTCTGTGAACGTCTGTCCACAGCCCATTTGATGCAAGATAAGATCTTGTTTGCCTTTGCAGCTACTGCATGACATTGGGCACTATTGCTAAGCCTGCTGTCTACAAGCACTCCTAAATCCTTCTCCATCAAGGATTCCCCCAATATATCTCCATTTAATTTGTAAGTCGCCTTTTAATTCTTGCATCCCAAATGTATAACCTTACATTTATCTGTATTAAACCTCATTTGCCATTTACCTGCCCACGCTTCCAGTCTCTCCAAGTCCTTCTGAAGAGAAATTACATCCTGCTCTGATTCTACTACCTTACACAATTTAGTATCATCAGCAAAGATGGAGACTTTGCTCTCGATCCCAACCTCAAGGTCATTAATAAACAAGTTAAAAAGCAGGGGTCCCAGTACCGATCCCTGAGGTACTCCACTCACGACTTTAGCCCAACCTGAAAAAGTTCCATTTATGACAACCCTCTGTTGTCTGTCCTTTAACCAGTTATCAATCCAGGTGCATATAACTATACATGGTACAAGTACAGAATCGCAATGCAATTCAGTATCAAGTGGGTCCGCATCTTTAAAGCAGCACTGCAGATTACATACTGCTGCGGCCGAGTTTATTTGAGCATTTGCCCGTTCTCGGCCACAGCAGTAACCTGGCGCGCGCCAGAGGGTGCCGGGCGCGCGCCGAAGACACGGAGGAGCGCCCTCCGATCGGGGCTTTCTCCCTCCCGCTGCCGGGTCTGCCGGGTCCCCCGGAATCCCCTGCCGCCATCCCCCACATCGCGGGACACCAGGGCTCCCTCGGGGAGCCCTGGATGCGCGTGCAGGGGGCGCAGGCACCCGATGACGCGTGACCGCGCATCGATGATGCGCGGCACGCCGAGGGAGTGCGGCTAGCATGCCGGGGCATCCCCAGGCTTGCGGAGCTAGCCGCACTCAAATAAAATGTGCCGCCTCTGTACACGTAACAGGGCGACTTCAATTCCTCCTTCCAGCTCATCTCCCAATGACATTGATATCCAGAATGGACGCAGGCTATCATGAGCCTTTAACTTTCACAGGCACAGTCCCATGCCACCTGGCTAATAACCTAATGCTGCTATTCCTGGTACTCTGTGAAAGAACTACAGTACTTTAAAAACAATGCGATTGTCCTCCGCAAATGAACGTAATATTACTTAATGCAAACACTTGACTGTTTTGATTTCTTTGCAAATTAAGAGTCCATTTCTTTTTTTATTGGAACGTCTTAATGGTAGAGAGCATCAATTATAATAATAATTATCAATCAAGTGTTTACTCAGGTTCTAGCCCACACTGTCCCGTTAGAGATCAAATAATGAAGGTGGAGCGGGGGCTTTGCCTGTGCAAACTCCTGTTCAGCACACTGTGGCATCACACGGAAGGGAGCAGCCAGAGGAAATCGAACTCAGCCCAGGTCTCTGCTCAATGTGTTTACAATCTAATATCTTCACATTTCTGTTTTCAATACTCATAGGTATCCAATTGTATTTATATATACATTGGTTCCTTTTAGTGCTGGGACTGGGAGGGACCGCATCTTTAATTTTACAAAGCATATGAACACCAAGGTTTGGAATCCTCATTCAGCATTTCCATAGTATTCAAGATATAAAAAGTGTGTATCTAACATATCAGGGACTGTAGGAGTACCTCCCCAGTGTGCTTGTCTGCCACGTGGAATATGGTGTTATATTTCGGTTCCCAGTTGATCGAGTCGGAGATTGTTGCCCCTGTTATTTTGCTGGTAAAAATCTTCCACACGTTTATCTTAATCGGCTGCTCTACAAACACCACATAGTTTTCAGTCATTCCTGTGAAGCAGAAGAGTGAGGAAGATGAAACATAGAATTTGACGGCAGGTACAAACCACTTGGCCAACCCAGTCTGGCGAAGGCTCCCATCGGCTGTAAAATCTCACACCCCATTTGTTCTTGGTTTTCTTTTGTATTTAGCATGGCTGTATGTCTATCCCAAGCATAATTTTATTCCCTTACTGCAGGGGTTCTAAACTCCAGTCCTGAAGACCACCCACCCTCCCCCCTATCCCAGCTATAGCACAGTTTGCTCTATCAGTGGTTCAGTCGAAGAGTGAGACACAGATTGTACCAAAGCATAGATATCCTTCAAACCTGACCTGTTGGGGGGGATTTGAGGACTAGAGTAGAGAACCCCTGCCTTACTGTATTAGCCACAACCACCTCTGTTGGGAGGTTATTCCATCAATCCACCACTCTTTCTGGGAAGTACTGCCTCACATTTCCCAGAAGCCTGGCACTGTCCAGCTTGAGAGTATGACTTCTTGTTCTAGATCTCTCTAACATATACGTCCGTCCTGTGCCGTGCAGCAGCAGACCATTTGTTCTGGGGGTTCGCAGAATGGAGCGCTGTGCACGTCACTCAATGTCTTTATTCATGAGCAATTCATTTGTTTGAGTAGTAGAGGCAAGAAAATAAAGTGGCCTTCAAGGGAGAGACAAACATTGGTATGATACGGCCAATCACATAACCACTGAGGTTAACTGCAAAATGTAAATCTATACAATTAATTTCTGCCCAGAGTTGGAATTCACATCTTTCTTTGGAAAAAGTTGAGAAATTAGATTATTCACACTTAACGATTACAATTGCAGGAATAGTGATAATATAAGGACATTCAATGCATGTACTTTTTATATTTTATGGGGGAGGGACAGTACGGGACAGTTGCTGAAGCTAGGAAGTATTTCTCTCTCTTTAGGAGACATCATTGGCAAATATGTCACTGGAGTTCTTAGTTTGCCTTCCTCTGAATCAATATAATTATATAAGTATAGTAGAAGTATCTCTCCCCCCCCCATTAGAATTTAACAAATGTTGACCTAATGTAGACATAAGTATTTTTTTTTAACCTAACCTACTATGTTACTTAAATATAATGCACTGGTTCTAGACCTGGTTTCAATGTATGTTCAATCTCTTTCTGCAGGTCAACAAGGTTCTTACCAAAGCTGTGGTAGTAGGAAGGTTTCATCGTCTCTATTGCTGCTATGGAGCACACCACCTGTGCCCCATGTAACGTGCCCTCAGACCCCGAATCCTGGGCAGGAACTCGGATAATGTTGTAGTGTGTTCCTACAAAAATCAAACAAGAGTCCAGTAGTAGTGGACGCACCTTATATTTTGTCACTGGGGAGACTCCTGGAGCGGGTAGGACCATTGTGGCCGAAAAAGCAGGGAGCGGGGATTGTTGGAGTCACAGGCCTCAGCCTGGTCAGTGCCAGGTGACAAGCAGGATCATCGTGTCACATTCAGGGTTCGGTGGCAGGAAGCAAGAAGGATCGTCGGGGTCACAGGCAGGGTTCAAAGGCAGGCAGCAAGCAGGATCGTCGGGGTCCAGGAAGGGGTAGGCAACAGGAAGGCAGGAGCAGGGCAGGGGAGCAGGAACTGAGACTAGGGAGTCAGGACTTTGACTAGGGAGCAGGAAACAAACGGGGACAAGCCAAAATACTAGCAAGGGCCTTTAATCAGTACAGGACTCCACACAGAACAGAAGCAGAAGCATGGGCATAAGGAGTCTGGACACAAAATAAAGGCAACGGAGGAACAAGAAACAGGAAACTATAAGGACAGAGGCCAGGAGCACCAAGAGGAGACAGACAGACAGAGGAAGCCCAGAGCAGACAGAAAACAGCAGCACACCCAGTGGACAGAGAAAGTAACTATCACTGTGATCAGGATGTCTAGGAGACACTGACATTAATACCTTTAACAGTGAGAACTACTGAAAGGGCTAACTTGAGGAACTTCTGCATAGGAGCTACTCTTTAAAACCAGAGACAGAACATAAAACACAGACAAAGCGAAGTTTTAGCACATCAAGTGAAACTCATACACGGTACAGTGCCTAAATATATATGTATAAATATCTGCACTCTGTATTAGAGTTGTCACAACCATCCTGCAAGCAAACAAGTTCCCCAGGGGCTTACAACAATTTTGGCCAAAAATGTCAAACTAAAAGACCATTTTACTTAATAGATATTTATACATATATATTTAGGCACTGTACCGTGTATGAGTTTCACTGGATGTTCTAAAACTGAGCTCTGTCTGTGTTTTATGTTCTGTCTCTGGTTTTAAATATATATTGCAATGCTCAGTAGCACTCCTCTGTGACACGCATATGCTTATATATATGTTGTGGTTATTTTGGGGGTTCAATAGGAGCTTGTTAGATGTCCAGTATATTTTACAATTGTGTTTCAGCTATTCCTGGCTGATTGGAGGTTGGCAACCTCCTACTTAATTTAAGCTCACCCCCTCCCACATTTAAATGGTTAAGGGCTCACTCCATAGCATCTTCCACATAGGGGAACTTGTTTGCTTGCAGGATGGTTGTGACAACTCTAATACAGAGTGCTTTTCCTGGTAATGTACAGGTTAATAAAGGCTTCAATCAGACTTAGAACTTTGCAACTAATATTGACAGATTTACTATAAATCATTCTTCCTGTTATTACACAGGTTATTAAGAATTTATATTAGCATTAGGGACCCCTGAATTGTGGTCTGCCATGAAGTTGGCTCAGGGGCTTACAACAATTTTGGCCAAAAATGTCAAACTAAAAGACCATTTTACTTAATAGATATTTATACATATATATTTAGGCACTGTACCGTGTATGAGTTTCACTTGATGTGCTAAAACTGAGCTTTGTCTGTGTTTTATGTTCTGTCTCTGGTTTTAAATATATATTGCCATGCTCAGTAGCACTCCTCTGTGACACTCATATGCTTATATATATGTTGTGGTTATTTTGGGGGTTCAATAGGAGCTTGTTAGGTGTCCAGTATAGGAGCTACTCTTACAAGATGTTGGTCAGAAGGCTGAGTGGTGATTGCCTTTAAAGTCTGAAAATCTGCTTAAGTAACAATCTACCCAAGTAACAATCTGAGGAAAAGGAATTGATTACTGAAACAATTATCTATAAATGTGTGCGCACTGCAGCACTATATATGAAAAAGTATTAGTTAGAGGTAATTTGAATTAGAATTTGGGTGAACTAACGAGAAGTTGTGTATCCATGTGTGTTAATATACTCACAAAAAGCTTGTTGGCAGGTTTGTTACCTTTGGGGCTAATTGGCTCCAAATGTACCAAACCTGCCAATAAGCTTTTTGTTAGTATATTTACACACATGGATACACAGACCCATTACATTAATAAATTCATTTGGCCGGGCTGCAAAAAGGACCCTTCCAAGGAAGTCCAGCCATATGGCTACTGGAGAACTATGGGTTTATTACAGGCGGATAACCTTTAATAGACCAACATGAGAGTTCTTGATGGATAGTGCACAGAACGTCAGAACTTCCCATGACAAGTAGAGAACTGAGGGTTTGAAATCTCTGTACACTATATTTCATCTAAGAAGAACCTTTATACTGATCTCTAAAAATGTATTATGATAATCAAAACACAAATTATATGGTTTTGAAGTGAAACTTCTTTGCGGGCATCTACAGAGTTTTGATAGGAAAAATGCCTTGTGTTGTAACAAAATTCCATGACCGAAGTGACGTCACTGTTGGCAGAAGAGGCAATCAGTGACGTTGGGGGAGGGAGAGGGAAAGACACACACCCAACCGTGTCCCCGCAGCAGTGTTGCCAGCTTTTACCAGTGAGGATGTACGCAGCAATGGATCCATGGGGGAGAGATAGAGGACACACAAAAAATCCAGCCGCCCTGTCCGCAGCTATGCTGGGGAGAGTGTCCGGGCTGCCATGTCCCCGCTCCTCCGCCAAGAGGAGGAGAGAGTGGGTGCTTCTCCGGTAGAATCATTGCGCATGTGTACAAGCCTAATAGGTACTGCCCCATTCTAGTGCATGCGCAGTAGCCTTTACTATCTGTTCTGGCAGAATGTGTACAAGTCTAATTCGGGTCTGGCCAGTGCATGCTGAACAACACCCTTCCCCACACCTCCCCCCCTGTGTTCCGGTACCTCCACCGGGACGGGGAGACTGGCTTCGGCTAGGCAGAAGGCACCAGCAGCAGGACATGTAGACCACACACACACACACTGACAGGCAGTGTGTCAGTCAGTGTGTGTGTCAGTCAGTCTGTGTGTGTGCATTTCAGTCAGTGTGTGTGTGTGTCACACTGACTGACAAACACACTGACTGACTGTTACTATAAATATTGAAATGCAAATAGCTAAAACACACGTTCTAAATCAAACTTCTTTGCGTTTTGGCACTAAAATTGTGTTATGATTTTCAATTAAAAACATCACCATCACAAATACAATTTCTGTGTCAAAACAGTGACAATAGACCAAGAAGTTTTACTTAAAATGTGCGGGCTCAGCACACACACTTTTTTAAGTTGTTCTTTAAGCGTTGACAATATGCACAGCATGACACTTTTTTTGCTGGTGCAATAAAGCTCTGTCCAGGAGAGCCAAATCCAATTTAAAAAGGTGCCTAGGACACATGGAGGTATAGTAACTGGGTGCCAGGAAAACTTGCTTCAAAGGCCATGTTCTTACCAGCCCCAACACTAAGATTTTCAACATGTAGCGTAGATCAGGAAACCATGAACACGTTTCCGCTTCCTTCTGGGATACACAGCTTGAAACTTCTTACCATTTTTCCCGTAGGAATTTCCCATGTTGTATACAGTCCCATCGGGGTCATAATGGGGATGCGCAGTTGCACCATTCACTGCAATAAACTTGGTCCAGTCAACCTGTAAGAACATTTAACAGTGTCCAGCTATCGTGAAGGAGTCACAGAACTTCATTTAACTTAACCCTTTTGCTATCTGTGGATCAGCAACATGTTGGCCATCTATAGATGAGAATATTGGCCGGGTATCAGTAGGTTAGGTGGCATAATTTGTACCAAGAACAAAGAAAAATAAATGTAAATATAGGTTGTAGACATGACAGCCTGGACATAATGTAAAATACATTAGTACATTATTATTATAAACTTATATTTATTGCAATGCAGAAGAAAAGAAATTAACCGAGCGAGGCTGAGTTGGTCTCACTATAGAAAATGACGTTATTCTCATCAAAACTAAAGATCTACTTCTCCTCAAACTCCATTTGTCATTATTATAGAGCATACAGAAACCCCAATATATGGAAAGGTGAAATCCACACTATGAATCAAGTGATTTATTTGGATTCTTCTTTGCAGACTACTAACCCTTTACAGGGCGAAGGACTCGATTAGATAAGTAGGACTTGTGTCCCCCAAACATATTTACACTTATTCAATGGGAGCTGGATGTAGATGGCAAATCTAGAGTCAAATCAGCATCTAGTTACTGAGAAACCAGATCTAGGTGAGGACTTGGGTCTCCACCAGCTCCATCTTCTGCTTCTTGTTGGTTTAGATCATTAACCCTTTGCTCATACAGGTTGTGATGAAATTTGGTTGTAAAGATCCATGGGAAATTACAGATGCTATTAGGATTCATACCTGGCATGTCCATAAGGACATGAAATAGTTCAAAGAAGGTAATATTACCAAAAGTGTTCACCTTTTCTCGTGTTTCCAAAATCTCAGGGTCCACTTTATGCATCAAATGAGTCTCTGTGCTGACAAAATAATCACCGTTGTATCGCACAAAGTTTATGTTGCCATTGTCAGAGGGTTCTGAAAGACATGAGGCATGAGATTTGGCACAGCCAAGCTGAACAAATGAAGAGCTACAAATATAAATATTGACATTACATAAAAAAACAAGAAACACAGCGCACAACGCTCATAGTGCATTAAATGATATCTTTAGTAACCAAAATAAGAAGGTAAGTATTGTGCGTACATAAAACAATATCCCTGCGCTTTAAGGGTATCAAACACGTGCCCAGGAGCAGAAGGGGTGGGGATAGGGTTAAGGATTTATCCTTTCAAGAGACCTTCTGGATATATAAATTGGGCACATTATATCCGGGAGGTCTCAATGAGGATATAGATATATGGTCCCTTTACTGACCACCTCACACTGGTGATATAGCTAGGTCATGTATTTAGAAATTACATTTATATTCTGAGCTGGTATATTTTATATATTAAGCTTTTAAAGAAAAATCTTTTTAACATTTTATTAATTTATGGTTTTAAGGTATCTATTGATTTTTTAGCTCGTGCTTCTTTTTCGAATATAATTCTGTTGGTGGTTCTTAGAATCACTATATATATTCCAACACATCTACAAATATTAGTGTGTACTAATTCTTTTTTCTTTATTTTAGAGTCCTCTTTTTGAAATTGTTTGTTATTATATGTTTAAATAAAGTTGTTTTTAGTTTTTTGTTAGGATGCATTCTCTGTTGCCATGGAGCTTTCTGACTCCTCCCCGTTGCGTTGCGATTGGTTCAAACCCTAATTGAGGGACTAATCAGTGACGCTGGAGGGGTATAAAATGCCAATAGACTCATAAGTCTTTATTCCCTGATGAAGAGACCCTCTGTGGTTTCGAAACGCGTAGGATTGATGACATTTGCGAACCCTCTACATCCCAGCACTCCCAGAGAACTGATCCGGTGTCCTGCAGACTTGCGACGAAGTCTCGCGATCTTGTGACGTCACAGACCCGGAAGAAGCTCTCGACCAGGACTCAAAACCGCGTGTACTCCGCTGCTCCGTTATACACGAGATTTATGCAGTGACGGGCACAACGCATATAAGCGGAGGTCTTTTTCTGGACTGCTGAAGCTGCACTAGCCTTTCCCTAAGGCGAGAGGCCAAAACACCAGCGTTTGGAGTGGAGACTTTCCAGGCCCTACATCGAGGTTGTTGGAGTGAGAAGGAGAGAGCCACGAGACCATCACAGGCGTCCGTTGGTGCTTGGGTAACAATAACCCTGAAATACTTGTTTAAATTTTGTTTTATGTACGCACAATACTTACCTTCTTATTTTGGTTACTAAAGATATCATTTAATGCACTATGAGCGTTGTGCGCTGTGTTTCTTGTTTTTTTGTGTGCATTTAGGGGGGACCAGAGCCATCCCTGGTGTCACAGCTGCAGACGCTCCATAAATACTCATACTATACACAAGGTCACCTATTTAATTGTATCACATTCATCACGTTATTTATATATTGTTGTTGCGCACTTTTCTTTTGTTCACCTATTTCACTACTCTATTGCTCTTGGTGCTGCACACTTTCATTTCTACCTGTCACCCCTCCTCCAATATGGTGTGGAGTCTGGTAAATTGCAGACAGAAACGTGATGCTAATTTTGACTTATTATTCTCTGATAATCATGTAGTGGTCCCTGAGAGTGAGGATATGAGGGTTTCAGTTGAGAAGCATTTTAAAGTTTTAGAACAATTACTCTTGACCGAAAATAAATTGTATCTTGAAAAAAGAACAATTCAAAAATATGTAGAATGTGATAGGGCCCCTAGGGGCCTACGTATTAAAAAACTACCAACTTTCGGTAAAGATGATGCACATTTCATGAAGGAGTGGAACAGAATTTTGGATGACTGTTCCATGGCCCTCATGAAACTCATTATCTATGAAAGAACCAAGTCATTAAAAATTATTGACAAAGAGGTAACAGATGTTGTTAAATTACTTGAGCCACTTGTAATAGAACATGATTGCTCAGAAATAGAGCATGACCTCCGCATGAAGCTCGAGCATGCGGAGGGTGAAATTTTGAAGAAGAAGCACGAGAAATTTTATAGGGATAAGTCTGATTATGACAATAACAGACAGAGAAATTGGGCAAAAGATGCTGAGAGGGGTAGACCCTCCAAAACTCATTCTCAAAATAGGGAAGGTAGGGATTCTTCCTACTCACAAAATAGAGTCAACAATACACAAAGACATCAAAATCCCAATTTCCACCCTGCCAATAGAGGATGGGAGAATCAATATTATGGGGAGAGAAGAGGTCCCCCCAGATTTGATGAACATTTCCATCCCCCTAGACATGAAGGGCATTTTAGAAATCCCAATTATAAAGGGAGGAATTATATCCCCAATTTTAGATACGGCCAGAAAGAATTTGATACACATAGGGATAATAGGCCCTATACACCTATTGCCAAAACTCAATCACCAGCCCAGCATTCCCCGTCTTCTTTTTTGGACTCAGTCAGAAAAAGACACCTGGATCCGAAAAAGAAGGGGGAATGTGTGGAAACCTCCCAAAAATCTCTGTCAGGGGAGAGAAAGAAAAGAACCCTACCAGAAGAGGAACTAGAGGAGGGGCCAGAATTAAAGAAAAGAGGCTACGAGAAAGATGTGTGACATCTCCCTCTCGTGGTATTTTTAACTTATCCTCAGTTATTTTAACCACTGACCAAAAAAAGGTCCTAGACAGGGGTTTGACATTTTCACGCTCATGCCTACCGAACTCATTTCAATTATACACTGACCTCCAAAAATTCATGCGAAACCTCACATTAAAGAGACATTTTATTAAACTAGATAAGGAAGGTAATGAAGTTCCAAATAAAACAGGAGTGTCTATTGTTCCACCCGAGGTTGTTATAGGTGAGAATTTAGAACTCACACAAGGTTTGAGGCACACGCACTTTAAGGGGAAATCTAAATTTTACCCCTCCCATTCTAAAGGTCACCATGTCGAGACCTTTTTCAACATGGTTAACAATGACTTTAATCTAATGAGTAGTAATATGAAGTCGAGTGACATAAAACATAATCTCACTAAAAAAGAAAATTTAGCATTAAAATTCCTAAAGGAGAATAATAATCTGATAATTAGACAGGCGGATAAGGGAGGTGGTGTCGTTCTACAGAACCGAAAGGACTATGAAGGAGAAGCTTTGCGACTCCTGAATGACACCACTTCATACTCTAGGCTTAAAAAAGATCCAACAGTGGACTTTCTAAATTTACTTAGATCACTATTGGATCAAGCATTAAACTCTGGTGTTATCACCAAGATTGAGTATGAATTTTTGTTTACAAGTTCCCCCAAGATCCCGATATTTTATCACCTCCCAAAAACCCACAAATCAATAACAAATCCCCCAGGCAGACCAATAATTTCAGGTATAGATAGTTTAACAGCCAATTTGTCCCAGTATGTTGACCACTTTTTGCAACCCTATGTCGAAAAACTCCCCTCCCATCTAAGGGACTCCACGTCATTGCTCAACTTGTTACAAAACTTAAAGTGGAAGGATTCGTATAGATGGTTAACTTGTGATGTGCAGGCCCTATACACTAATATACCACATCAACAGGGCCTAGCATCGGTAAAATTTTTTCTATCTAGCGATGCCGAATTTCATGATTTAAACAAAAACTTCATCCTGGATTCCATCAACTTTATCCTGAAACATAATTATTTTATGTTTCTGGAGGAATTTTTCCTGCAGGTTTGCGGAACTGCGATGGGCACTAGATTTGCCCCCAGTTTCGCAAACCTGTATATGGGAGAATGGGAGCATAAGTGCATCCTTAATAACAATCCCTTTAGAGGAAATATCATTATTTGGCGTCGCTTTATAGACGACATTATATGTCTGTGGGATGGGGACCAACATTCTGTAAGCCTTTTTTTGAAATATATAAACAATAACACCAGAAACTTGACATTTACCCATGTGGAAAGTGTCAAGGAAATTAACTTCTTAGATTTGAATTTGAGGGTGTCTGATGAGGGAAACCTTATAAGTAAAACTTATTTCAAGGAAGTGGATTCAAATAACCTCCTGATGGCCTCAAGTAACCATAAAAAATCTTGGATTCTAAATATACCTGGGGGCCAATTTTACAGGTTGAGAAAAAACTGTAGTTTGGACACAGACTTTGAAAAACAGGCGGGTGACTTAACCTTAAGATTCCTAGAAAGAGGTTATCCCCTCAAAAAACTTACTGATGATCTTGATAGGGTGAGAAAAATAGATAGGAATCAAATGCTCGTTCCAAAAACGAAACATCAAAAGAAACAAATTATAAGTGAGGAAAAATGTAATGTCGCTTTTATTACAAATTATAATTCCATGACTTCACATATAGAGAGGATTGTAAAGAAGCACTGGTCAATCCTGTCAAATGACCCAATTTTGGGAACACACATTTCTAAGTTCCCAAGGTTTATTTATAGAAGAGCAAAAAATCTAAAGAATGCTCTGTCCCCTAGTGACATAAATATTAAAACTACACCTGTGGGAGAAAAAAGATGGTTAAATATTAAAAAACCTTGTGGAAACTTCAAATGTGGAAAATGTTCAGTGTGCAAACACTTACACTCTAATAGCAAAACTCTTGTGTGTCCAAAAACTGAGGAAATTTATGAAATATCTGATTTTATTAATTGTAATTCGGATCATATTGTATATTTAATTGAATGCCCGTGTGGCTTGTTCTATGTAGGGCGCACTAAACGCCAATTAAAAACACGTATACAAGAACATATACGAAACATAAAACATGGTCTGTTAACTCATAGCCTCTCTAAGCACTATGCCTTACATCACAATAAAGACCCCATATCCCTGCGCTTTAAGGGTATCAAACACGTGCCCAGGAGCAGAAGGGGTGGGGATAGGGTTAAGGATTTATCCTTTCAAGAGACCTTCTGGATATATAAATTGGGCACATTATATCCGGGAGGTCTCAATGAGGATATAGATATATTGTCCCTTTACTGACCACCTCACACTGGTGATATAGCTAGGTCATGTATTTAGAAATTACATTTATATTCTGAGCTGGTATATTTTATATATTAAGCTTTTAAAGAAAAATCTTTTTAACATTTTATTAATTTATGGTTTTAAGGTATCTATTGATTTTTTAGCTCGTGCTTCTTTTTCGAATATAATTCTGTTGGTGGTTCTTAGAATCACTATATATATTCCAACACATCTACAAATATTAGTGTGTACTAATTCTTTTTTCTTTATTTTAGAGTCCTCTTTTTGAAATTGTTTGTTATTATATGTTTAAATAAAGTTGTTTTTAGTTTTTTGTTAGGATGCATTCTCTGTTGCCATGGAGCTTTCTGACTCCTCCCCGTTGCGTTGCGATTGGTTCAAACCCTAATTGAGGGACTAATCAGTGACGCTGGAGGGGTATAAAATGCCAAAAGACTCATAAGTCTTTATTCCCTGATGAAGAGACCCTCTGTGGTTTCGAAACGCGTAGGATTGATGACATTTGCGAACCCTCTACATCCCAGCACTCCCAGAGAACTGATCCGGTGTCCTGCAGACTTGCGACGAAGTCTCGCGATCTTGTGACGTCACAGACCCGGAAGAAGCTCTCGACCAGGACACAAAACCGCGTGTACTCCGCTGCTCCGTTATACACGAGATTTATGCAGTGACGGGCACAACGCATATAAGCGGAGGTCTTTTTCTGGACTGCTGAAGCTGCACTAGCCTTTCCCTAAGGCGAGAGGCCAAAACACCAGCGTTTGGAGTGGAGACTTTCCAGGCCCTACATCGAGGTTGTTGGAGTGAGAAGGAGAGAGCCACGAGACCATCACAGGCGTCCGTTGGTGCTTGGGTAACAATAACCCTGAAATGCTTGTTTAAATTTTGTTTTATGTACGCACAATACTTACCTTCTTATTTTGGTTACTAAAGATATCATTTAATGCACTATGAGCGTTGTGCGCTGTGTTTCTTGTTTTTTTGTGTGCATTTAGGGGGGACCAGAGCCATCCCTGGTGTCACAGCTGCAGACGCTCCATAAATACTCATACTATACACAAGGTCACCTATTTAATTGTATCACATTCATCACGTTATTTATATATTGTTGTTGCGCACTTTTCTTTTGTTCACCTATTTCACCATTGACATTACATACCTGGTAATTCAAATGTGGACATGAATCGCTTAAACAGGCTCTTGCAGGGGTCTGGCATGGCCAACGTACCGAACTCAGAGACCACGATCCGGTTTTGGCTTTTGTTCGTCTTATAACAGTCACTTTCAAGAAACTTGCTCATGTAGGTCACAGAGCCATTCTCCATTGTGAACTTGTGCATCAGAGCCATGCCATCAAACCAGTGGTTATACCTGGGAGCAAGACGGAGGGAAGAAAGAAAAGGGATGCTACAAACAAAGCACAGCTTGAACACAAGACAAAGTTCAATGGCAGTAGATAAATGTATCATGAAGACAAATACTAATGTAACGGTCATACGTTCACTATGTATCAAATATGTCACTATATTCTGTGCAATGTCGACCATTGAGTATTATGGAAACTCTTTATCAAGGCGTATGTTGTGTAGTCACTAGGAACAATACCAACTACATCTGTATTTCTAACACAAGCTTTGGAGAGCTGTATAAATGTTTCTTTGGAGATCCACTTTAACAAAAATGTGTACATAGGATAGAAAACTTAACCAATTCCAGCCCTGTAATGTGCATTGACACACATGTATCGGTAATTGCTTCTATGAATTACAATTCACTTATAATTATGACATATCTATTGATGGCTCTAACTTCAGTTGGTTCTGTGACTTGCACATAGAAAAAACCTGTACACCCTTAATTATTCCGTGACTGAATTTTTGGCCTTACAGTATGCATCGCAAACATTTTTTAATTCCCTTCACTTCTGGAATAATTATCTGTACTATGTCTAAATAATGGTGGTGATTTTACATGAAACATTTCAAATAAATATAATAGGAAGATGATAATTAGTACAGTGAAGTAATATGTTCTGCAAGTAAAAGCACAATTTGCATATTAGTACTGATTATAACTCGTCATATTAACATTTGAACTGAATTAGGAAATTATCAGGATTGATAACATGAAAATATAATTAATTTCGGCAAAATCGGATAGTTATCCTATTTGAAAAAAAATTGCCACGTTAGGGGTGAATTATTTTCAACCTGCAATCTCAGCATTGGCGTGTTTCATTGGCGCGGTTTTCTCGCAGAATGTTTGTACCTATTTTTATTGAGAAGAAACTAATGTCAACATCAATGTCTGCGTTTCCATTTTTAAGTGATAGTTGTGTCAAATGCTTAATTGGTACAATAGAGTGAAATCAGAGTTAACGTGGAATAGATATGATACATTATTGACACTGAAGGCAAATACTGACATTAAAGTGCAGTACCAAGACAGATAATGCAAGCACATAGAATGCGCTATACTTGCGGTCACCAGAAATCCTGTATATACAAGATTGTCCGTCATTTCATGGACATGTCCCGTAAAGGTCTGTCTGGACCCATGAGTCCGGTATTTTAGCACCTTGACGGGAAATGCCTTAACCTAAAATTACCTTAATGAAATCAGTTATAAAAATGTAATAGATTTCTAATTGTGTAATAATTACATTTTCCGATAGAGGTCACTTTACTAAAGTATTAAAATAATAAAGTTGGGACACTGCCTGGTCATCCCATATCAATTCCAATCTGGCTTTCGTCCCAAACACTCCACCGTAACTACCCTGCTAAAAGTTTGCAATTAAATCCATTGTGGAATGGAACGGGGACAACTCACTGGTGCAGTATTCCTAGATTTTGCAAAGGCTTTTGATACAGTTGATCATGCTATCCTGCTTAACAAACTCCAGAGCTCTGGAATAGGGAAGCATGCTTTAAACTGGTTTCAGTCCAACCTATCAGGAAGATCCCAACATGTGTCCATCTCAGGCTCTAACTCCAACCCCCTGGCTATCACCTGTGGTGTCCCGCAAGGCTCTGTTCTGGGGCCCCTACTCTTCTCAGTGTTCATTAATGATCTTCCCACAGCTTGTAAGGAAGCCTCAATACACATGTATGCAGATGACACAATCCTATATGAACATAGCCATAGCCTCTCTGACCTTCAACACCTACCTCAGTCTGACTTTTTGAGACTCGAAAACTGGATTTCCCAAAACAAACTGTTTTTAAACACTGACAAGGCTGTAACATTGGTATTTGGGACCAAGACTAAATTTTTAACGCTTCCAGCGACTGAGCTCCAGATTAGAACCAACGCTAACACCACCCTAACCCCTGTCACTAGTTTTAAATACCTGGGCTTATGGTTTGACTCCCACTTAACATTCGGAATACACATTGATACCCTGACAACCAAGACCTATGCCAAACTAGGGGTACTTTACAGGAACAAATCCTCCCTAAGTCTCCTGGTCAGAAAGCGTATCGCACAGCAGATGCTAAAGCCAATTATTGACTATGGAGACATAGTATATGGCACTACACCTCAAACCCACCTTAGCAATCTTGACACCCTCTACAATTCAGTTTGTCGTTTTGTTCTCCAATGCAACTACAACACACATCACTGCGAAATGCTCAAAGAACTAGATTGGTCATCACTAGAGTCTAGGCGCAAAGTTCACCTTTCCTGTCTTGTCTTTAAATTCTTTATGGGCAAGCTACCCAGCTATCTGAACAAGCTCCTCACCCCTACCACATGCAGCACTTATCACCTGAGATCAGACTCCAAAAGACTGTTCATGGTCCCAAGGCTCAACAAAGTATCCGGCCGTTCCTCCTTCTCTTACCATGCACCCCAAAACTGGAACAACCTACCAGAGACTCTCACATCCACCACCAGTTTAAGTTCTTTCAAATCTAAGGCTGTCTCACATTTTAATCTGGTCTGTAACTGTTTCATTCGCACATAATATATATTTTCTTTAACTGTGCATGCAATGTCTTGTATATAATGTATACCCTGTTCATTTATGTAACTGTATTTGTAACCATGTATTATTTGTCTTAACTCTGTGCCCAGGACATACTTGAAAACGAGAGGTAACTCTCAATGTATTACTTCCTGCTAAAATATTTTATAAATAAATAAAATAAATAAATGACACCCACCCCTATACTCAGTGTGCGTCTTTCCCTGTCCTGTCACACGCAGAGATAATAAAACCCAAAAAATAGAGCGGTCACACGCGAGATACCGTTCAACCCGAAGAATCTGCAAATCATTAATCGCTCATTATAACATCACACTTTCATACTAGATTTCGACGTCCCGTATTATAAAAACGTAAATATGGCAACCCGAACCAAACTGCAAACCATACGTATGCTTCCATGTTAAAGTGATAGCCTGTGCTATATAAAAAATATTTATTTGCTATTTAATCCCCGGACACAACAGGCTTCCTATTGAAATATGTACGTGACCACATGTACACAGAAGAATGAAGTTACTTCTCACTTGTCATTCCCAAACTCGAACCTGCCAGGTCCATTCCTCAGCAGGCTGCCCTTGACCCATTTGGGGATTGTCCCGGTGACCTGGGTCGGGATGGGCCATGGAGTTTCCTGCACGGTTTGGAAGAGCGGAGCGATGCATTCTACCCCCGCCCTGGAGGAGGAGCACAGTTGCTGGTTTTCCTGGGCAAAAACATGTTTCAGACCTGTGGACAAATGACAAAATTAGGGGGACATTTACTATGCAGAGATACCAATGTCTGTTCTGTCATTAAGGTAGACACAGGTGTTGGAAGGGAGCGATGGTATCAGGAACACCCTAAAAAAGTAAAAGATACAAAAAAATATTGTGCAGTATAATGGCATAGGTTTGGAATAAAGAAGAAATCTTGGCTCTATAGAGTGCCTACTTACAACAGGTAAGTGATAAAATCAGCATTGAATGGATCAACGGGTAGGTGATATACCGCAGCTGCACAATCGTCTCTCCTTGTCTCTCCTTGATATCCCTACCTGAGAGAGATCCACCTAACATCACCAGTCGTTTTGGGTTCCTGCAGCTGCGGTATATCACCTACCCGTTAATCCATTCAATGCTGATTTTATCACTTACCTGTTATGTTCCTGATACCATCGCTCCCTTCCAACACCTGTGTCTACATTATCTCGAGGGGAATCTGTACATATTCCCCGTAGGAAGGTTGAGAATTTGTTTTCCGTTACACTTTACAATTTACTTTATATGTGTAATTATCACTCTAATCACTAGCACTGCTGTCTAGCGCCGTTCTAAATCACTGGGTTTCATCATTGTTCTGTCATTAAGTTCATGTGAAGATAACTTGTCATACTGCATCTGCCAGGGTACGGCAGGGCTTAGTGCCGCATCTGCCAGGGTCCGACAGGCTTAGTGCCGCTTCTGCCAGGGTACGGCAGGGCTTAGTGCCGCATCTGCCAGGGTCCGACAGGGCTTAGTGCCGCATCTGCCAGGGTACGGCGGGCTTAGTGCCGCATCTGCCAGGGTACGGCAGGGCTTAGTGCCGCATCTGCCAGGGTCCGACAGGGCTTAGTGCCGCATCTGCCATGGTACGACAGGGCTTAGTGCCGCATCTGCCAGGGTCCGACAGGGCTTAGTGCTGCATCTGCCATGGTACGACAGGGCTTAGTGCCGCATCTGCCAGGGTCCGACAGGGCTTAGTGCCGCATCTGCCAGGGTCCGACAGGGCTTAGTGCCGCATCTGCCATGGTACGACAGGGCTTAATGCCGCATCTGCCGGGGTACGGCGGGCTTAATACCGCATCTGCCAGGGTACGACAGGGCTTAGTGCCGCATCTGCCAGGGTACGGCGGGCTTAGTGCCGCGTCTGCCAGGGTACGACAGGGCTTAGTGCCGCATCTGCCAGGGTACGGCGGGCTTAGTGCCACGTCTGCCAGGGTACGACAGGGCTTAGTGCCGCATCTGCCAGGGTACGGCGGGCTTAGTGCCACGTCTGCCAGGGTACGGCGGGCTTAGTGCCACGTCTGCCAGGGTACGACAGGGCTTAGTGCCGCATCTGCCAGGGTACGACAGGGCTTAGTGCCGCATCTGCCAGGGTATGACAGGGCTTAGTGCCGCGTCTGCCAGCGTACGACAGGGCTTAGTGCCACATCTGCCAGGGTCCGACAGGGCTTAGTGCCGCATCTGCCAGGGTACGACAGGGCTTAGTGCCGCATGGGTCAGTGATGCGATTATAGGAGGATTTCATGGAGAAGTTACTGGGCCCAGTTTAATGGGAGCGAAGGGATCTACTTTAAACCAGCAGGCCACGTCGATTAAATGTTTTTTTTTTTCCATTATCTAAAAAATGTAATAGGAAGACATGGTCAGGGAGAAAGATACCAGAATTGTATTTGTTAAACTCAGATAGGCGTCTGGGGCAGGAGGGAGGGGGGGAGGGGGCAGGTTACTGCTTTAATGATTGCTGTTTTTTACTGTCTATTAAGTCTACCGAGACAACTGTCCCATGTGAGTCAGCGTATGATGTGCTGTGTGTAGAATAGTTTGTCCCTATGCACATAGAATGGGATGCATCCAACTCTGCATCTGCTCAGTTACTATTTCCACAACAAAGAGTCCAACTTGGACTCAACATAAAACCTGCATCAAATGGAATGTAAGAGTATTTATTAACAAGGTCCTTACGTGTGGCTCAAATGCAAACCTTGTTCCCTGTAGGTATCTTTATAATAATCTATGCTCTTCCCCAAGTATCAACTGACACACACACACACACACACACACACACTGTAATTTAACTCTTTGGGTGTCGGAGGGGCTGCAGCACCAGGATGCAACAGCGCAACCGGCATATCGTGATCCCGTGAACGCTTCTCAGAGGGATCACGTGATCGCAGGGTCACTGAATATGGAAATGGCAAACGTGATGATCTGTCCCGTTCCCCTGCGTGCCAGAATGCGTTCTGCGCTCCCAAACTTCATCTCCCCTGGAAAATAAGCTGTAAATGGTCCTGGTTTAATCAGCGCCGAACTGATTAGTTTGTGGCTACATCTCAGGGCAGCACCCAAAGGGTTAATACAGTTATACAGGTAACCCACCTCCTTGGATTTGTGGTTTGATTTAGGACCCTGGAACGCACTCAGATTACGAACTCTTCTGGCTTCAGCTTCTAACTTCTGCATTTTAAATACTAAGAGGTAGATCCTCAGAGGCCATTGATCACTTAACGAGAACTGAGGTTAACATCTCGTTTAGTGCAAACAGGATCTTCAAACCTCAGTAACGATGCATTAAGCACCGTTTTCAGCCGTAACGAGCCCTTGCGTTACTATAACAGATGTTGTTCGTGTTAATGATATGCACAGGAGGCGTTCCCTGTAACAGCGCCGATCCCCAGAGCTGCGTTATAGTAACTGCAAGGATTTAATGTAATGTTATGACTGCCAGGGTGGGTGGGTGACTGACTGGCAGGGTGGGTGGGTGACTGACTGGCAGGGTGGGTGGGTGTTTGGGTGTGCGAGACTGGCGGGCTAATTCCGTGGGAGCATTTCCCCCCCCCCTCCCGGCTGCTGCCCGGGGCAGGAGGCTGGCGCAGGGAAAGCTTGGTTGGCAGGCGTGGTGGAAGCTGGGTTGGCTGGCGCAGGCTCACCATGGTGCTTCCCCACTGTCCCGTCCCACGTTGGGAGCGGGCCCACAGGCGCAAGCCGGACACCCTGCTTTCCCCGCGCAAGGGAATCACCAGCATTTTTTTTTCTGACTTTTTTTTTTTTTTTAATAAGACGGACATGGACGCGCAGGGGGCCTGGGCGGCCTGCTTGGGCTGATCTCTAACCACACATTTACATCTGAAAGTTTGTTCCTATTGTGGCAATTTGAACACAACATACAAGGAGTCTCATCCCATTTCCATCTTCTGGCTGCTGGTTCCAGTTCCATTACAGCCTTTTGCTCAAAAGAACGGCCTTCTTGTGAGTTCCTTCAGCGGAGGGGGTTATCCCTGGTCCCCCACAGATCTCACTAGGATTTGTTTTTCTGTCTTTTCCCTCCTAGTTCTATAGGTTCTACCTTACTGGAATGTTCCTGGTGCAGATTTAATAGACTTAACCCCAGGTGTAGAAGCAGGGTGTGGGGGGGGGGGGTTGATGGGGGAGGGGTGCCAAGCGAGTAATAAAGGGGTTACCCCCATTGGGCACCCCCTTCCACTGTCTGGGAAGTGAGGGGTTAACCAGAAATGTACTTCTACATATGTTCCCCTGCTTCACAACCAAAAGGTATGTCCCTTGGTTATCCTATTCCCACATTTAGAGGGATTTCATGTATGTTTATTCCCCTGCCTCAGGGCAAACTGTTTTCTATTTGCTAGACGTGTATATTGGTACAATTATTGGTGTTTGTACCTTTCCAGTGTATGTACCAACCACATACACTGGGATCAGGACGGGAGGGAAAGGGTTAATTGCATTTACATGTTTATTGCCCTTTGTCCCCTTTCCCGCCTTTTCAGTCTCCATTTTGCAGCATCTCCATAGGTCGCCATTGGAGACCCATGTAATCCTATGGAGATTCCACCAATTTGGGCCCAATACCTGAGAAGACCTGCAGGTGGCACCCGAGAGGAGGAGCAGAGATTCCCCATTGAAAGTGAATGGAGTAATGCATTTCAATGGGGATTCCTTTAGGCCGACCTCTGGAGACAAGCTGGCAGCCAGCCAAACCGCAAACCTCGAAAGCGGATACAATATCTATGAAAGAGCTTTGATCACGTAATTGGCGTGGGAAATAGGCTACGGTCAAGTTCACCACCAATTAGCGTGGGAAACTTTTGTTCTAGGGCACCCAGAAATAAAATTATTTTTGCCGCTAGCCCCTAGGAACCCCCTCACTCGACCCCAACCGGATCCGACAATTAATGGCGACGAGAAAGGGTCGCGCCGGCCATGAGGGTCCTACCATTGACCGCAATGGCGGAGAAAAGCCGCGTGGCTTTTTAACACTAAGTGTGAAGCAGTGAACACTGAAAACCCATAACTCCGGTTTGGTAGGGACCAGAGGTCTGGGATTTGGCCAGCATGTAGTCGCTGCTCCGGCATGACTGCATGGCAATTTCCATCCCTCTCCCCTCAACCGAACGGAGTAGGGTTAGCTGTGAAAAGTGTGTGTTTACCATTGACTCCAATGGTAGCGGAGGTCCCACTGAATCCTATGGCGGCGCCGGCCCATGTATTTCCTATGGCAGCGCCGGCCCTATTGATTCCAATGGAGGTAAAAGCCACGAGGTAAACGGCTAAGTGTAAAACTTGAAAAACCTTAAGTCCATAACTCCGGTTCTGTACGGACTAGAGAGCTGGGATTTGGCCAGCATGTAGTCACTGCTCCGGCATGACTGCATGGCAAATCCCGACCCTCTCTGAGCAACAGAACGGAGGCAGGTTAATTGTGTAAATTGGGTTTCTGCCATTTACTTCAATGGCAGAGAAATGCAGCTTCTGTAAAAGTGCATTTAAAGTCATTTATTATAACTCCGGTTCGGTGGGTCCCAGCGAGCTGAAAATTGGCCACAGTGTAGAATCCTCTCCGGCATGAGGATCTGGCAATTTGTAGACGCTCGGCCCAGCCGAACGGATTATTTTAATATATATATATAATTGTAGAAATATACTGTATTTGGTGTCTGGCATAAAAGACCGAGTAAGATACTGGCTCTGCAGTATGTTAATGTTCAGGGGGCGACACAATGTCTACAAGACCCCTGATCAAAGGCTCCCCCACCCTGATTGTATATGCTATGGCGAAGAAGAGCATGACTTGAGTAGTTCTGTAGGTGTTGTAAATCACACCTGCAGACAAAGGTTTTCTTGTCCAGAGACCCAAAAGGCAGACTAGGAGACGCCAATCTTTTGGGAGTGGGCCTAACAAAATGGGCCCCTGATTAGAATAATGCCCACCACTGTGGGCAGGTATTACCTTGCTTCCCACGTGAGCTGGCAAGAGGTAATTGTGTGTAGGTAATTGGTAACCAATACCTAACACCCAATGTTAAGGGATAGGGCTTAAATCCTAAATAACTGATTGTACGTTCTATGCCCAGTGTCTTCGTTACAACATCTGAATGATACCTGATTGCCTGATGAATTGCCAATCCAGATCCTGATTGCTTCATTGTCCCTTTCCACGTAAGTGTCCATATTCTGTGTGTTATTTGTATATTCTGTTGTGTTCACCTTTTTCAAGGAATAAAGTATATTTATCGTATCTTAGTCACATTCGATTCAACACAGTTATTTTGGTGTATATTATAACCCTGCACATGCTCCCATGACAGGGGGGGGGGGGGGGCGAGACAAGTCTGTGCTATTCCAGAAGCGGTAACAAACCCAAATGCATTTCCCATCATAAACAGAAAAAAAATAAGGATCTCAACTATTTCTTGCATAGTTAAACTAGAATTGCTTGCAATAAATTAGCGTCAGATCAGAACCAACGCAAATACAATCCTAGCCCTTGTTACTAGTTTTAAATATTTAGGCATATAGTTTGACTCCCATTTGGGTTGCACATTGATACCCTGATGTCCAAAACATATGCCAAACTAGGTGTACTGTTACTTTATAGGAAAAAATCCTCCCTAAGTCTGTTTGTCAGAAAGTGTATCTCACAGCAGCTGCTAATACCAATTATAGACTATGGGGACTTAGTATATGGCACGGCAGCCCAAACTCACCTTAACAAACTTGATATCCTCTACAATTTAATATGCCGTTTTGTCCTCCAAAGCAACTACAACACACAAAAAACAAGATTGGTCATCACTTTAGTCTAAGGGCAAAGTTCACCTTTCCGGTCTTGCCTTCAAATAATTTCTGGACAAGCTACTCGCCTATCTTAACAAGCTCCTCACCCCTACCACATGCAGCACTTATCACTCCTCCTTCTCTTACCGAGGCCCCCCAAAACTGGAACAATCTACGGAGAATCTCATAGCCTCCACCAGTCTAAGTTCTTTCAAAACTAAAGCTGTCTCACATTTTATTCGGGTCTGTAACTGTTACATACGTCTGTAACATATATTATCTCTAACTGTGCATGCAATGTCTTCTATATAATGTATAACCCTGCTCACTTAATGTAACCATGTATTTGTCATCATAACTCTGTGCCCAGGACATACTTGAAAACGAGAGGTAACTCAATGTATTATATTACTTCCAGGTAAAACATTTTTATAAATAAAATAAAAATATATTAGAAAAACATTTAACGTTTGAGCCAATGCTTTAAAAGGGTGTGCCTCATCTTTAAGCAGAGCACCTGTATTAAATGACACAGTAACCCTCTTAATTAGGGTGTAGTCTCTGATGAGCAGTTAATGTATATATTATCACATGGATATTGAAATAAATGGGCTTCCCTGCATGGTGAAGAGAACATTAAAGTAATAGATGTTTACTTATTTGCAGATATGAATGTAAAATTCAGTGCCGCGTTCATAATTACGCGCATCCAGTTTGAAGTTATGAGCAGTAATTAGTAGCTGAGCTCCTGTCAGATGCTCTGTTCCACCACATTTTCACTAATCCAGGAATGTTTGAAGACAAACAACGCTTATAATTCACATCAACAACCCTGAAATTGACCTCTTATAAGAGCCTCAAAGCAATAAAAGATCAAATTAGGGACCTAAATCACTTAAAATTATTCAAAAATAGATTTTATACTTTATTACATAACAAGCTGAAATTACCCAGCGTTGCTCAGAAATTCCAAGAAATAAAATAATACTGAGATTTATAAATGGATCATTACATTTTTTAGTTTCTTGGGGGGGAAAAGGGTATGTATTTTTATTCTAATGTTGTTGGATAAACTGTTTTTGTTTTTTCCATCAGGCACAAAACACACATTTTTTTCTCAGTTCTCACCCTGGAGTATGCAACATAAATTTACCAATGTGCAAAACATGAATTTGCTCAATTCAGCCCAGCTACTTTAAGGGACTGTCCTTGAGATTAGTTGACATTGCAAAGGAGGCTCCACTGGAAACTAAAGGTGTTGGAATTTGAAAGGTATACCAGTAGGGATGAGGGGCATTCTTGGTATGAACACGTCTTCCCCCTTAGCATAGCCTGTTAAAATATTGTCTTTGATGAGACTAGACAAAAAAAAAATCACTATTACCATTACATAGTCCTGGAGAACCTACTGTACATTTCCCAGAAGCATGATGGGGAGACAATTTTAACCATCGTTATGTGGTGCCATCCCCGATGGTTCGATAGAGTTAAGAAACATATTGGGATATTGAACTGTTTCATTTATATCCATGACAGTTACTTGTATGTTCTAGCTTCTCCCACAATTTTTGTTATATTTGGATGTTGATTCTATTGACACAATTTTGTTTTGGAGCCAGAATTGCACGTTCGCCAAGCCACTTGCATTTTTATTTTAAAATTATTTTATGTGTTTGGAAAGACTGTGGGGCTTATGCAGAGAGTATAGAGAATGGAAATAGCGCCATCTTTTGGCGAAAATACGGACCTGAGAAGCTTGTCCTGCCGAGAACATGGCGAGATTCACAAAATCCGCCACAGCAGGTTTGTTTACTTTAAAATTAGCCAAACACGTGGCGAGAACGGTAAATTCGCCATGTTCAGATAGGGTGGTATGCCAGTAGCATCGAAGCGCTGGAACGCGCCATTCTGCCCTATAATATGGCGTGTTCCAGGTCGCCAGAAATACTTGGCAATTTTGCTACCATCTGCAAAAAGAAGGTAACGCCGTTTTCTGCATACGCCCATAAGTAACGCCAATTCTGTGGCTATTTTAATGCCGTTTTCCCTGTAACTCGCGTTGCTCTATGCATAAGCCCCTGTGTTTTAATAAATCATCTCGTCTACGATGTTGCAAAAGGTTTCTGGAAAATGGATGAGTCCAATGAGTCGTTCAACTCGAAGTTTTCCTTCGCCAAAATCAAGTTGCCATTGAGCTAATCTGCCAGCACAATGTATGTTCATTACCTTGTAAATGAACTTGCTTGTTTATTGTAAGTTTTAATTTGGTTAATGGAAACATTCCGCCAGCGATATGATTTTTTTAAGAGTTTCTTTCAACGCCATAGTTCCACAAATGTGGCTAGAATGGATTGAAACATGTCAGACTTTGAAATGATACCATCTTATCCAGTTTCCAAATTTTTTTTGGCTAAGGAACCCTACGTGAAATTCTAAGGAACCCCAACCCTCTCTAATAGCACGTCTGAGATCAGATGCATTGTAAGGAACCCCAATCCTCTTTAATAGCGCGTCTGAGATCAGATACATTGTTAGGAACCCCAACCCGCTCTAATAGCGCGACTGAGTTCAGATGCATTATGAGGCACCCCAACCCTCTCTAATTGCGCGTCTGATATCAGATGCATTGTAAGGAACCCCAACCCTCTCTAATAGTGTGTCTGAGATCAGATGCATTGTAAGGAACTCCAACCCTCTCCAATAGCGCATCAGAGATCAGATGCACTGTAAATTCTTCTGTATTTGGTACAATTTTAAATTATTTGAATATTACAGGAAACCCTTTAGGGATGCCTGGGAACCCAAAGGCTGAAAAAACTGATCTAATCACTCACTTCCCTTCTTGCCCCTCTCTTGCAACAGAGACTTGTAGCCAATTATCAGCTTCCAAAAAACCCAAAATGCTGAAACTTCTTTGCCAGTTTTGATTTGGCAGTAAGTTCATTAAAGATAAAGAACTTTGACAGTTCTTTGTCACTAATTGAGCCCATATTCGTAGCTCCCGATCTCACCACACACTGTTTTAACTTCACTTTGTATATATTGAGCCCTTATATTGTGGATTAATAAAACTTTATTATTTTTGTTATTTTAATGAGGACTTTGATCAGTCTCTTTGCACAAATTGTGCATTACATAGCCCTACTGATTCAGTTCATGTATCTCATACTAATTGTCAATTTAGAGAAATCATGCAGGAGGTAAGCGGAGCACAGCAGAGCAAATGCAGGGGCTATACACCAGAATGAATAAAAATCCTTTATTGCATGATCGACATCATGGTAATGGACAAGTAAAATCTCTTACGCGTTTCAGGTTCTCTTTGATAAAGGGCAGAAGCCTGAAACGCGTAAGAGATTTTACTTGTCCATTACCATGATGTCGATCATGCAATAAAGGATTTTTATTCATTCTGGTGTATAGCCCCTGCATTTGCTCTGCTGTGCTCCGCTTACCTCCTGCAGGATTTCTCTACTTGTCTATTACCAGCGTGATGCACGCCCAAGGAATTGCTGATACCTTCCAACCGTGAATACCCCAGTCCGCTCACCTGCGCCCTGGGGGTTATGTTCCTAGTACCCATATACTTCCTAGGGGGACTTCAAACTGTTCTTAGGTTATCAGATATTTATTACTGATTTTACCATTAGATACAGGTCCCGCCCGCTACAGAGAGGAAGGGGTTAACTCAATGGAACACACGGCACTTATATTGTGAAGACGGCTTTTTCCACTTTGTCATTATAAATACATGATACATATCTTCACAAGGAATACCATATAGCTGAGCACGGTATTGGGGATTTTTCTCCTACTTTTCACTAATTGTCAATTTGTTGACTAAGATGTACAAATATTATTTGAGTTGAGTGCAAACCTTGGAGGCCTTTTTCCCTGGTTTTCTCTGACCTGGATCTGTCCAATACATTTTACTATGGACGTTTCTGTCATGTGTTATTTCATATCTTAAATCCAGGATTGTCTGTAAAGTTGAATGCAATAAAGATGAAAGACATTGCTGTATTAGAGATCTTTCCTGTAGAACATTTTTCTTCCATTGTTTCGTGCCAAGTAATACAGGGACATATGAACTTCCGATTGTTCTGTTTCTGGAACAAGGCCAACACTTGGGATTCATTTAGCAATTGCCAGGGGTTTACAAGGCACTGCGGGTTACACAGTACGTGAACACAGAGAATGAAACGACAACATTGTGTTCCAATTTGCACAACTAACCTTTTATATCCAACAGATGTTATTGCCAGTGTTCTTAATTTACAATCATTATGAATAATAGTAGCACGGATTGCCCGGAGAAAATTAGAATAAGACTCCATTAGTAAGTAACTTAGATGGAGAGGCAGCACCTCCTCTAATAATTATATTGGGGCTGGATACCTGAAGCTGGGATTCCAAAGAAGCAGGAGGGTGGCAGCATGAAGGCGGCCGGCGCAGGCAAGTGCCTACAATACCACGTTGTGGGTGAGGAATAAGGACTTACTAACAGTCCTCAGTCTGCTATGGCACTAAAGGATCCTGTGGCTTAATGTTGGGTATACTTGGTCTCCGCATGCAGTCACTTCTGAGTATAACAGGCTGGCATCGGCCATAGCCCTCTGCCCTTGCAACTACAGTATGTGATCGCCATTTTATATGACCGGCATGGCTGTTGTTGTTCACACAGAACCCCCGTGTGGCTCTTGTATCTTCTGTTTAGATCAGTTTACTTCTACTTACCACACTGCAGTAAGTAGATGCATCTGCCGACTGTAGACCCCTTTGCTGACACAGATACCCAAATATGGATACATGATTAAAACCATATGTATATAGTGCCATTGTAAGTAGCGCTTCACAGCAGTAATACACGTGACCATCGTATAAATAACAAATACAAATAACACATAAAGGGAGAAGTGCTTCTGACAAAAGTGACATTTAGGAAAAGTAGTCCCTGCTCCGAAGAGCTTACAATCTAATTGGTAAGTGGGAAGAACGTACAGAGACAGTAGGAGGGCGTTCTGGAAAGTGCGTCTGCAAGGGGCCAAGGTTTATGTATGAGGTGTAAAGCTTCAGCCACAGAGCTACTCATATGCTTCGTTAAGGAGGTGGGTTTTAAGATGGGTGTTAAAGGTGGATAGAGGGTGCTAGTCGGATATTGAGTGGGAAGGGCAGTCAGTGAGAAAGGTTTAAGGGTGGAGAGGTCTTTACGCCCTTGTTTGGAATTAGAACCTATGATGTGCCTCACCATATATGGGGCTTCTCCCCACAGGACAGGGCGTTGGTACTCTTGTTTAAACTGGGGGATCCCAGCACTATAGGAGGGCGTATTGCTCTTTACTTTAACCTTGTATTGCATCACTGCCCTCACTGTCCTAGCTAATTTGCATACTTCGCTTGCTTTGAAACACAGATCCTGTGACAGATCACTGCTTTAACTGCATGCAGACTGTCTTTTAATTGTTTGATTGTTTTATTGCACAAATACCAGATAACAGTGTCACCTTGCACTTGAGCTGTGGGGCCAGAAATTGAATGCTGTATTCATTTGTACAGTATGGTATCTGGACAAAGCTCCCAACAGGGACTGAAATGTCAATCACTGTGTAAATAAAGTCCACTTAGTGAAGATGGCCAAGTGTTCTGGAGAGAATCCATTGCTCTCTCGCAACACCGGCACACCTCAGCATCATTCCTGGAGGGCTGGTACACACATCATGCAAAGTACAATACAAAGAAATACTTCACACAAAACCTGGTTCGATGAAGACACGGCATTGCAGAAAATGTGATCAAATGAATTTATTGTCCATTAAACAAAACAAAGGAAAGAAAACAATCGGGGGGAGGTGCACAGCCGATAGAAAAAGTTCCAAACGCAACTAATTGAGAACTGAGAACTAGAGGAAGGCGGAGCTGTAACATTCCGAGGATTGGGCGGAGCACAACTGATACATAGTAAATGCATAGTAGATTCAAAGGCATAACACAAATATAAACTATTCTGTCAAAGATAAAAATAAAAGTCTAAAGTGTTACCAAAATATGCGAATAACTAACAAATATATTGATACACAAGAATAAACAAAACCAAAATAACTTAATATGTAAAGCAATAATTTGACTAGACAAATATATATATACTCAAAATAAATTTAAAAGATAATATATTAAATAAAAAAAATAATTAAATAAATTAAATATAAAGACTAAGAAAATCTATAACCAACAATTTAGCAGCAGCTAGAAATCTCTAGTCATATATATACATATTTCCATAGTTGTAATAGTATGCAATAAGCACAACAGTCCACTTCTATATACATATGTATAACGTTTTTAGTAACCATATGGAATATAAGTGATAACAATGAAGGATACCTAAATACATATGTAGCCAGGTCCCCATCTGCCTGTCGCCCCTCCCTCACCTGGCTGGCGATCGCGGGTGCCGCCGAGCCCCATGGCGGACCCGTCGGCGATTGCAGGAGTGGGGGGCGGATAGGAACTGGTGCGGAGGTTGCCGGGGACGCGAGCGGCTGGTTGTTAGGGCCGCTGGTGCGTTGTTAGGTCTCCCGGCGGTTCCCGGTGCAGGGCGCCGCCATGTTTGCTGCCTCGCGCATGCGCAGTGCGGATGTGCGGTGGAGCGCCCCTGGTAGGTCGCGCATGCGCAGTATAGCGCGCGAACGGGTGGCCAATAGGGAGAGGGCTCAAAGCAGGGACTACGGATCCCATGTGCCTTAGGGGACCCCACGTACTGCCAGGGAGCCAATAGGGCTGTAGCATCCTCTGCTCAGAGAATTAGATACTTTCCGTGCGCTGGGGACCACGCTAGTCAGTCAGGACCAGGAAGAGCCAGGGGAGTGCAGGGGTCTGTGACCCACTGCATTAGGCCAGCAGCCCCCCTAGGCCCCAGTTAGGTCCTGAGCCCCTCACAGCTTGTGGTGCTACAGGGACAGGCCCTAGGTTAGGGACCCTGTCACATTAGTATCAGTGATAGTTAGGGATCCAGCGGACGTTGCGCTCCCTGAGAAGAGACTTGGGTTCAAGCCTCTGCCCAAAGAGACAGAGACTATCTCCTGGGTGGGATCGCCCCTGGGGACCTTCGTGCAAGGAAGGACCGGATCACAGACGGGATCACCACGCGGCAGATCCTTTTTGAAGTTTCTTGCAGGCCCGAGTGCAGGAGCACTCGGCAGGTACCTTTTATAAGTGCACCAACGAATCACCTAAATATATATCTATACTCTCACATAGTGGCAGCGCTGACCACGGGACAAAAAGGGTTACCTGTGGACACGGTGTGGGGGAACAGGGTGGTGGGTGTAAGGTACACTCCTAGTGGAGTGAAAGACACTTTGGACTGCGTTACATGTTGTGGAGTTATCCCCTAGGGGAAGTATTATTATAAAGCACATAGTGGTTACGTGTAAGTAAAGTGTGTGATTATTCTGCAATTACAGTAAAGTGGTTACATACATCTCCGTGTATGTGCTTATTGTATATGTGGGTCCTGTGTAGGCAACCTTCTACATTCCTAGAACCCTACACAGGTGGAGGCGCTGAAAACCAGAACGTTCCAGAGATTCACCCCAGGCTCTCACTAGTGGAGGCTCAACCCTCCTGTGGGCATGACAGGTATAACGCACCACACCTGGTAACATTAGGTTCCCCGCACACACACACTATATGTGATTGGGTAGGGGAATACCCGTTACACATATATAGAAATGTATAGATCTAAATTCTTACAACAATATTATCAGTATAGATTAAAGGAAATAGTATATGATTTTATAACAAACCATGGATCCAAGAAGCCTATAACGAAGTAACAAAGACATATACTGTAGTAGTTGTGAAATATGAACATCCTAAGCATTTGAATAAATCATAATTACAAATATGCTAACATGTAATTAAGCATATCTTATAAGAGATGCATTGGATTATAAACTATAATGTCTCGGTCTGTTAGAGAGTGCTCGAGTTCCCAATCGGTTTTAATGCCGTTTGGACTCAAAGTGTTCATAGTATAAATCCAATACATTTCTTTTTTATTCAAAGTGTTTAACCTACTCTATCACCACCTCTCGGATGATGTGGAATGTGTTCAAATCCAACAAATGAGAAGTTTTCAATGCCTCCCTGAGGACAAACTGAAAAATTCCATGAAACCGGATGTGAAGTATCTTTGTTTTTGATAAGACGTACATGCTCAATAATTTGTGACCTTAAAGGTCTTATAGTTCGTCCAATTTATTTCATGTGACAACATGTAACCTTGACGTGGTCGCAAGCTTGAAGTGTTTTGGCTAAAGTATTGAACTACAGGCGGCAGACAGGGGAGGGGGGTGCGGCAGACAGGGGAGTGCGGCAGACATGGGAGGGGAGTGCGGCAGACAGGGGAGTGCGGCAGACAGGGGAGTATGGCAGACAGGGGAGGGGAGTGCGGCAGACAGGGGAGTGCGGCAGACAGGGGAGTGCGGCAGACAGGGGATTGAGGCAGACAGGAGAGGGGAGTGCGGCAGACAGGGGAGGGGGAGTGCGGCAGACAAGGGAGGGGGAGTGCAGCAGAAAGGGGATTGCGGCAGACAGGGGAGTGCGGCAGACAGGGGAGGGGAGTGCGGCAGACAGGGGAGGGGGAGTGCGGCAGACAAGGGAGGGGAGTGCAGTAGACACTACCAAAGAAAAAGCACGTTATCTCAATTAATTTGTCAAAAGACATTGATATGAATTGGTCATGAAATGTATAGTATGTCAATGATGGTTACGCATAATAATACTCTTACTGCTGACATCGTTGGTGCCAACAAGTAACTGGCAAGAAGACGGTGAGATAGGTCAATAAACACAAGCAAACTGGGTGGGAGAACAATTTATCTCCATCAGAGCCAGTTTTAAATGTGTTTGTGATGTACTATTTGCCTGTCCAAACGTTCCAAACCCTCTACTGTGGCAAAAGGTGCCCATTCTTAGCCCTTGTTCCTCTAATGTTCCTCGTGGTCTGGGGTAGACTTTGTGGTGACCAGAAAGTCGAAACCAACAGGATACTGATCAGCAGCATAAGGGTTGTATGTCGGGTTGCTAGGCAGCTTCTCCAAAAATACAGGACACAACAGTGAAAGGTGCGACATGCTTGAAACACACTCACCTCTCCATGCTGTTTCCTTCTCTCTTTGGCTCCAGGCTCCTGACACCTCCTGTTTGGCTGCATTACCAAGCAGCAGTCAATCAGGATGGAGGAAGCTCCCCTACCCTCTAGCAACAGCCCTGCTCTCTCCCTGCTCAGGGATATCCCGTGCTCCCCCCAAGCCAATCAGGTCACTATGTCCAGAGAGGTAATAACGGAATACTCATACATGTCTCATGTTACACATACATGTCCAGAATTACCTCTAATTTTCTTACTGCACAGACTTCAAAGACAGGACAGTCCGGTGTAATATTGAACTCCTGGAAACCCTATTGGTATGATGGTTTTGATGAGATCCCAGAAAGGTTAATCACAGGAAGCAGTGGGTCACCCAAAAATGTAGGTGAATACATTTATAGAACAGTATCCTTAAGTTGCACTCAGGAAACTTCCTCATACTACACTATAACTAAATTGATCAGAAGAATACGGGAGGAAAAAAAAAACCTATGAAATATAAAATTAAAAACCCCTGGTAAAATCTAGAAACTTGATCCTTGCCCCACAATTCTCACATGTAGGGTGAAATTCCATGTGATGGCACACAGAGTGATTCACATCAAATAGAAATGTGTCTGTTCTGCATGTCTGATGCATTGATCTGGTGTTATTTACATGGAGAAAGTCCCTAATGGACGGATTCCTCTGAGAAACAAAATCAATGTGCGCCTATAAACTGTGCTGACAAGCATTGAAACCGCGCTAAATAACTAAACTCCCTCTTCTAAAGCAAAAACAGAACTTTTGTTGTGATTGACAAAAAATTAAATCCAAGAAAGAAAAAAAAATTGAAGCCAAAAATGATGTAATACATATAGGCGGGTGATGTTGCTGATATAGACATTATCTGCTGTCAGCTAGTACAGGGGTGGTCATCTGCCGCCCTCAAGAACCACCAACAGGTCAGGTTTTTAGAATATCCCAGTTTCAGCACAGGTGCCTCTGATTGAGCCACCTGTGCTGAACCGGGGATAACTGGCAACAGTTGTTTGGAGGTAGGTGGCCCCTCCTCCCAGAGCAAACCCCTCCCCACCTTTTTAACTTGGGAGGTTCTAGCATTTTGCTGAATGGACAGGACTCACTGTGGTTGTTTCACTCATACAGAGGTAAAAGGAACGGTTCACCGTGCAGTGTTAGGACCTGCATTATTTTGGTTATACCTTGACGTTGGTATGCAGGCTTATGACGCTTTGGCCAAAGGGGTTAACTAAATAACCAAGAAAATATTATTATTGAAGTATTGAAACTTGATTCTAATTACCATATATGTTTTGTCAATTGGATGTAGCATTGGGCTCCCCTGTCTTTTGTTTTATGCTGAAGCAGGGATATGCTGAAAACCTGATCTGACGGGAGAGGGGGGGGGGGTTGGCGTTGAGCCCCCCTTAGTTACTAGATCTCAATTGTGAAAATATTATCACTAATATCATAGCAACTTTCAAAGGATGGCTTAAGCTGCTTACGCATTTCATTTGACAAATTCATTCAGACAGAACATATCTCTTGATGTGTGCACCCCGAGGCAAGAACATAAGAAAACATGAAAGACATTGACAGTGCCCCTGGAATTTGTATTGAAATGTCATTACCTAGAATCCCTAGCTGCAATGAAGGCAATGTATGCCAAGAGATAATGGGGAAGGGCAGGGCTGCAGACCTATCTGACATAAATACCCCTGGTGGGTGCATTTTTATTTGCTTTTCTAATGACTGGGAACAAACAAATCTTAATATAAAATGTGTTTAATTCTTCCAGCACTTTTCTTTTGCAGCAATAAATGACTGGAGTTTTTTGCCCCCTCTACTAAACCCGCCTGATGTAATCAAAATCACATGAAAAAAAAAAACCTTTATTAAACGGTATGCAATGTAAATACAAATATGTCTAAATACTTACATATTTCAACAGCTCGCGCTTGCAAAATTAGGCTGCGTCCACGCTGCCGCTGAGAGCGGTGACATCACTAACTCTCCAAGCATGAGCACAGGGTGACCTGCATAATTTTTCAAGCACGAGTGGGAGGCGTGGATCGGGGCTATTTGTGTGTGCCTGTGCGCTTGTGGCTGTGTGTGTGCACTGACTGTTGCTGAGCGCGCTTGAAAGTCAATTTTGTTTGTCTCCCCAAGCACCAAGCTTGGGAGAGCGTATGTGTACAAAGGCAATCCTTTGGGGGGGGGAGGCATTCATCCACCTCTTTGCTGCCTCCCTTCCCTCCCTCCCCGTCTTTGCTGCCTCCCTTCCCTCCCTCCTCCCTCTTTGCTGCCTCCCTACCCTCCCTCCCCCCTCTTTGCTGCCTCCCTTCCCTCCCTCCCCCCTCTTTTTTTCCCTTCTCCTCCTTGTTTTCCTTTTCCCATTTGCCTCCCTGCTATTTGGCTTGCTGACCCCAATGTCATCCACACTCCTACCTACAGTATTATGTATTATTTTTATTTATTTTTTCCATTTTCAATGTTGTGTTTTCACTTTTTTTTTTTTATTATTTCTGTACATGCATAGTGTGATTGATATAGTGGCAGCCGACCCTTTCACTTGCAGAGGATCGCAGCGAAGCAGGTTGCCAGCGGAGGAGAGCAGGAACACAGCGCTATTGCAGGGCAGACACCGGAAGGAGGGGCATTTGGCATCACAGCGCTTGGGCGTGCTCCTCCCCTGTACATCCGAAGCCCTAGCGCATGTGCACTCATACCATCACGTGACCGCCACCCTGAACTATCCTGTTCGCTCGCCCGCGCACATCTTATTTGCCGCCCACGCACAACTTTTTCACCCTCCCGCACACACCAGGTTTCACCGCACGCCACATGCGCCCCCCCCTAGATAATCTTGCGCCCCCAGTTTGCGCAAGGCCCCGCCCCTGCAGCAAGCCACAGCACAGAGAAGCAGCAGCACGGAGCTTGAGCTTCTTGGCCACTCGTGCACAGCATCTGCCAGCCCCCAAGTTTCGCCGTATGCCGGCTGCACCCCCCCCCCCCATAAATAATCTTGCATGCCCCCCAGGTTGCGCACAGCTGTACTATAACATAAAAACGAAACCTGCGCTAATCTGGAAAAAATATTTTCATTAATTAAATGTATGCTCTACTACTAATTACTTACTGGAACCTCGCAATAGTCCATAAAATGTATATTTAAGAAAGAAAAAAAACACAATGAAAAGGAAAATACAAGAAAATCCCAATACTTTAGTGAACGAAAACTTGAAAGCCGTGTCCAAACACTGTAGAGTCCAAGATGAAGAATCCAAGACCTTGATGTAAAATACAGGATTATCCAATGTTATCTCCCATGGTCAGTTTCTCACGTTAAACTTGAACTCCACACGTGTAGGAGGACACCACTCCAGAAATCGCTGTAGCCACTCAAACCGACCAAGTCACAACAGAGAGAATAGATAGGCACACGGAGCTCCATAGTGTAAAATCCCCATTCAATATAGAGAAAAATGTCGAGAAGATCTACTCACAAACGATATTAAAAATAAAGCGATTGTCTATGACAGGGGTGGCCACTCACAGTCCTCAAAAGCCACCAACTGGCCAGATATTAAGAATATCCCTGCTATAGCATAGTATAGTGGCTCAGTGAGATATACTTAAAAGCTCGCCTATTGGTGGCTCTTGAGGCTGATCTATGTCATGGTGGAGTACTGAATTCGCAGTAGTGCCGACAGTGCTGACGACGTTCTCGTCTGTGTCTCCACTATGCTCCTCCTCCTGTAAAGTACAGATGTCGGCTGATTCCCAACGCGTTTCATCGCAAAGAAGTGACTTCTTTAGGGCTTACTTTTTTGCAAAATGGCAAAAAAGCTCTTCATATAGCCTGCAGTTACAGTACCGCGGTATACAATTGATACAATTAATGACATAATCTAGGTTTCAGATTGTAACAATAATTAATACATATAACACAAGTGATCTCAAAGTGTACTGTACTTCTCCAAAGTGCAACACAATAACAGCGCAGCATTGCACTTCAGAGAAAACACTAAATATAAAATCAAAGTGTCAGACCAAAGATACATGAAAAAAAAAGAAGAGATCCAATGAGAATACAAATATACAAAAGGTATATCAAAAAAGTAATCATATATAGATACAAAAATAAACAATATTTATCTACGGTATATGACTCATAAGAAGAAAAAAATACAAAAAAATGCTAAACTGAGCAACATTATAGGAAAAAATGAAAAATGGGGCAAAAAACAAACAAACGTATATCTGGGCACATACAAAACATAAAAACACACCTGTATATAGACATTGATAAAATATATATCTCTACAAAATAGCACTTGTCTTCAAATGTTCATTTAAGCCTTCGAGGGAAGAGTGCCCATCTTAAAAATCCAATACATTTCAAGTTTACAAAGGGTCCCTTCCACGCTGAAGACCAATAAAACTAAGACAATTGGGATCACTGTGATGGTGTTTGTGATGCGTCTATGCTCCATGAATCTGATCTTGAGAGGACGTGTGGTCATCCCTACGTATTGGAGTCCACATTTATAAACTAGTATATACACAACGGCTTCTGTTGCAGTTAATGTGGCTGCAGACCTGGAATGTGCTTTCATTATTGAATATTTTTTTTTTAGCATGTTCTTGTATAGCGCTGCTAGTTTTACGCAGCGCTTTACAGAGACATTTTGCAGGCACAGGTCCCTGCCCCATGGAGCTTACAATATATTTGTTGGTGCCTGAGGCACAGGGAGGTAAAGTGACTTGCCCAAGGTCACAAAGAGCTGACACCAGGAATTGAACCAGGCTCCCCTGCTTCAAACTCTCAGTGCCAGTCAGTGTCTTCACTCACTGAGCCACTCCCTCTCCCTGTAACATCATTCTGTCCATGTAAGATTACATTCAGTGCATGCATTGGCCCCACATTTATAGTCAATATTTAAAATAGCCATCATCTTTTGTTGACTGATTGTTTTTTATGATGAAAAGGGACTGATCTCTATCTGAAACTATATCTCTTTTGGAACACGTATTGTTCATGGATTTTGTTATTTTTAATAACGTTTCCCATTTCAGATGTAGCTTTGATGGAAGATCTAGGAACAAGATTTTCTTTATAAACCCTTATCTCTGAATATTTTTACAGAGAACATCAAATTTATAGTCGGTGTATTAATTCACCCAAACCCGTTGACAAAATAATCATCCAAACCTAAGTGTATACTGTACGACATGATCTGAAAGTAAATATATGTATGTGTGTATGTGTATATGTATATGTTATTATTGTTAGAATAATCTGTGTTTAAATCCTGTGTAATGCTGCAGGCATAAGTTTATGGGGGTCAATGTTAAAATAGATTTGAAGCAAAAGGTGACACTGTGTGCTTATTTGCATTTCATTTCCTTGGCTGCAATGGAAGCACTGTGAGATAATAGTGAAGAACAGGGTTGCAGACCTGTCTGATATTTAAATGTGCTCACAAGTGATATTTTTATTTGCTTAAGATCTTGGGTAATTCAAATTTTTCAAATAAAAATCCAGTATGCTTCACAGCGGTCCAGGAGAGTGATTCTATTACCACTGTGTACCGGTAGTGGAATATGTTGAATTCAAATTAATAAAAAATGATCTATACTTCTATATTCACAATTCAAAAAGTGTCTAGACGCTGGATGTTATGCATCTCCATATTTTTTTTAAATAAACCGTACATGTTCCATTATTCTAACTTTGAGTGATCTTGCGGTTCTACCCACGTAGTATTAACCACATCCACAATATAAAAGATATTACTAATCGCAGGAATTGACCGCTTGGAATTCCTTTATTCCTAATAATGGCTCGTGTTGGCCAAAGTCACTCCTAAAAAGTGTTTTGTGGATTTTCTTTACGAAAATCATCTGTTTGGATACTACAGTTAATATCAATATATAGTATTAAATCCAAATAATGCATGTGATGAATATTATAATTCAAAGTGAAATTTAAATAAAGTGCACTCATGCACTGACATCACCCCTGATGAAGTCAGTGCATCTGATGAAACGGCGCAGGGTACATATCATCATGTTAGTGTCAGTCAGCTGTGTGAGAGGATTCTCCATTGAAGGAGCTGAAGGCAAAGAGAAGTGAACTCCAAAGGTTCAGTGATACATCCACAGTTATCCAGTTAAGTATTTGAGAAGTAACCGGACTCTGTGATTTTGGCATGCAGCCCACGGATCGTGGGATTCCTGAGCATTTGATCCATCTAGCAGTGTCAGGTGTAGTGTGAGTACGTGGACGGGCCAATAGAAAATCTACACCACTCCCTCCTTTAAATACCATCAGCTCAGCGAATTGACCTGCTTTTTCCCCGAATCAACACGCAAGTCTCTGTGTGCTGCAGTTTGGAGACTTAGCTGACGGGGACCTGCAGTCTTATACGACACCAGATTCTGCATTGTTGGTGGGAATGGTGAGGATCAATTGAGCCCACACCTGTTCACTTTTACCCCTTCCGGAGTAATGGGATTGTTATATCATATTCCTCACTCACCTTAGTGTTTTGGACTTTGCGGTCTGTACCTGAACATTTGTCTGCCACCTCTCCTATTACATAGCAGTTGATTTATCACTGTATGTCTCAGCAAAGATCTACTCTTTTCACTGAATTACAGCATACAGATGCAGCCACGAGTATCCGAACACTTGCCTTGGAAAATCTGGGGAAATCATCCAGTAATGCTGCAACATTTCTGTGACATTTCTGCAGACAGACTAATGGCCCATTGGACTAACACAGCGGGGGTCCCTGGCAGTCTCATTCAGTTTTAAAGCTCATCCTTACATCTCAGCCCTAATTTCTCGCTATACACCATCCTGGCTCTTGCGTTCTGCTCAAGGATGTCTTCTCTTTACCCCTTCTGTATCTAAAGCCCTCTCCCACCTTAAATCCTTCTCACTGATTGCCCCACACCTCTGGAATGCCCCTCCCCTCAATATCCGACTAGCACCCTCTCTATCCACCTTTAAGACACACCTTAAAACACACCTGATTAAAGAAGCATATGAGTAGCTCCATGGCTGATAATTAACACCTCATACATTAACCTAGGCCCCTTTCAGATGCACTTACCAAAATGCCCTCCTACTGTCTCTGTACGTTCTTCCTACCAACAAAATTAGATTGTCAGCTCTTCGGAGCAGGGACTCCTCTTCCTAAATGTTATTTTTATGTCTGAAGCACTTCTACCCTCTGTGTTATTTATATCATTTATTATTTATGATTGTCACATATTACTGCTGTGAAGCACTATGCACATTTATGGCGCTATAAAAACAAAGACATACAGTACATATATTACTCCTTGAAGCTTTGTGCATCACGAAACTTGTTGGAGGGTCAAGTACCTCCCTTTTACTAAGGCTCAATTAAAGTGAATGTTTATGTCATGTATTAGCCCACATTTCTCTATTTGTGTACTGCACTGCCAATAACAATATAGCTTGGATCTTCTTCAGCTATCAGCACACAGAGGGAGTCCTCAGAAGCAGAGAAACTCCCCAAGCGGCGACTCATTGGAATCTCAAGCCATCACACCTTGCGATATCCAGCCTGAGTACCTTCTTTATGGCAGAAGGGGAGGTAGGCCTGGAATGTAATGCTTTTGGTATTTTCTATTATGCAATTTAACGCTGATTATCCAGGGTGCATGTAACTTGAGTGCGATCATTGAGTCTATGGTAATTAATACTCTCACGTGATGAAAACCATTGGTAGTTATTTTAGAGTGAAATTTAAAGAGAACAAACAATATATTAAGAAGAGGCTGTGATTATCGCTACGATTGGGGCTCCATCGTACAATATATTCGATTAACTTTTTGTACTATGTATTTTTCTCATTTAGCTTTTTTTTTCTCTGAGCACCTGACAAGTTCCAGCTACACTATTGTCTATATTTGTAGCACATAACTAAGTTGCCACAGATGTTGGCCACGTTATTGACCCTGTGGCGCTCTGCAGCGGGATATACACAACGCACCAGCGGAAGAAGTGGCCATTGTTTTGAATGAGTGTGCGGAAAGGGGGATGGGTTATCGCACCATTACACGCGAGAGTGCCACGGGTCGCAATAACGTTGGCTTCAACGTTGTGTATCCAACAAAAATGTACTTGACGCAGCACAGATATTAGTTATTTCGGTAAACAAAATGTTATTATTTTCACAGCATGGCTATTCTAAATAAAGTGACAGTAATAATCAATATTTAATAATGCTAATTCTAAATGGAAAAAAAATACACGTCATTTTGTTTTCATTTAAATTGTATCCATCAGTGTTTCAACATGACAATGTGTCGAAATGCATTTCCAATTGTGCATCATGTGGGAAGTCACACAACGACCTTCATACAACAGCACGTTTTATGAAGGTGTGTACCATTTTTAGCAGTGATATAAAGATGCACGCGCATGATAAACAACATGCCAGGATGCTGCATCATTCAACACTGGGACATTTAGAAAGGTTCAGCTTACCTGGGATGTTGTGAATAAAAGATGCTAAAAAATCCATTGCCGTTTTTTCCAAGGACCTCGGTTGTCGAAAGAGAATTATTTTGGTTAACAAAACAGTCGATGTGGTTCACCGAAGGCAAATCTGATCCTTAGACATCAGCAGAATCCTCTGTTTGAGGATAGCTGGGTATAGCTGACAAGAGCAGTGTGTGCTGAATAGCTGCTTAAGCTGGAATACACTTCAGAATAAAAGCCATGTGAGGCTGTCACATCTGTGCTCTCAGGGTATTCAGTGTTTGTAAAATATAGGTCCCACTGTATTTTCCCTGGTGGGAGGGCAACATGAAAATAATCAGGTTCTACTAGCATTCCGGTTAGGGGGTCAATATACTGTAATATAGAGATGGGGTTTCTCAACTCCGGTCCTTAAGCCCCCACCAACAGGTCTGGTTTTCATGTTATCCCTGCTTCAGTCTTTGACTGAGCTACTGATCGAGCCACCTGTGCTGAAGCAGGAATATCCTGAAAACCTGACCTGTTGAGGGGGTCTTGAGGAGTGGAGTTGAGAAACCCCTGACTTATAGAAATATGTTCAATAGACGGAAAACAAGTTATTCATGCCCTTAAAAAAACAAAAAAACTGTATTTTAAAGCAGCAGAAGCAAAAAAATAATAATTTTACTTGTGTAACCATGTCTTCTTTTTGGCTACTAATCTGCCCTGCCTAACACATAAACCCTGGTACCAGCGCAGGCAGTGTTAGGATTAATCCGGGTTTTCCCCTGCAGTAAGCAGCTCCGTTGAGTGACAAGGAGGGGGGGGTTGGGCTAAGGCCCAATCAGGGGCTCAGACCTTGGACCCTCTCCCGGGGTACTTAAGGGAGCTGCACAACCAAATTTAGGCGTTTTCTCCCATGAGAGAGAGTGATTGCTGGGAGTATGAAGACAGGGCCCATCTCTTAGGGGAGTGGGACAGCTTTCCCTCATCCCACCAGGGGGTGAGGGAAGAGCAGAGGATAGACTCTGGAGGCCTCAAGTCTCCTGGGTTGAGTCCAGGGACCACCCGGATGAACGAATAGGATTGAACCAGTTATACAGTATGCTGTATGCTGTATTCTTTGCTGTTTGAAGAATAAAAAGTTCCAGTTATTTTATATATCCTGCCTGAGACTGCAATTAATCAGGGGGGGGGTAGCAGGAGAGAGTTCTCCTGCAGGGATTACCTCCAGCACTCCTGGAGCCTGCAAGAGATGGAGGCGCCGCACCATTGAGAAAGAACCAACCATCACCCCAAAAGCCTGTCCTGTCTTCCCCATTAACAACAGCGGAAACTCAGCGCTTCTGTGAGCCGGCAGGTAAACAGCACAACACACCCTGTAATAGTGTAATCTCCCAGAGGGTGGGGGAACACCTGTTACACTTGTTCTCGAGTGTGAACCAGGTTTGATCACTAGTTAGGAATACAAAATGTGGCAGATGGTGTTGAGATCCTGGGGACACTGTCATGATAATACCTATTAAGTATTTTAAACAATCTGATGCTTCAGGGGTTAATGTGGTAGGTTTGTCTTAATAATACAAGATATTGGGTTTATGACAGGTCACAAACCTTCCTGGGTCTGTACTGCTCTACAAAGAAGACTTATTAAGGGGGGGGGGGGGGGTTATCACTGATGGCACACTAAAAGTGAAGTGTGTATACAGTATATATGTGTGTGTATATGTATGTACAAGCATACCCCGCTTTAACATACGCAATGGGACCGGAGCATGTATGTAAAGTGAAAATGTACTTAAAGTGAAGCACTACCTTTTTTCCACTTTACAATGCATGTACTGTACTGTAAACATCATATATGTGCATAACTGATGTAAATAATGCATTTGTAACCAAAATAAATACAGTAGGCTTTATTCAACTAAAATGAATGGGAGCAAGCAAGGAGGTGAGAGGCGCGCACACGGTCAGTACTGTATAGCAGCTCTCTCCTTCTCGCAGTCTCTCTATCTCACTCAGTCAGTCTCTCTGTCTCTCTCTCTCTCAATCACTCAGTCTCTCTCTCTCACTCACTCAGTCTCTCTCTCACTCACTCAGTCAGTCTCTCTCTCACTGACTCAGTCAGTCTCTCACTCACTCAGTCCGTCTCTCTCTCACTCAGTCACACACACACGCACTCAGTCACACACACACATGCACTCAGTCACACACACACATACGCACTCAGTCACACACTGTCACTCAGTCACACTCAGTCACACTTAGTCACTCAGTCAATCAGTCACTCAGTCACTCAGTCACACTCCGTCACACACTGTCACTCGGTCACACACTGTCACTCGGTCACACACTGTCACTCGGTCACACACTGTCACTCGGTCACTCAGTCACACTCAGTCACACACAGTCACACACTGTCACTCAGTCACACACTGTCACTCAGTCACACACTGGCACTCAGTCACACTCAGTCACTCTCAGTCACTCAGTCACACTCAGTCACACACTGTCACTCGGTCACACACTGTCACTCGGTCACACACTGTCACTCGGTCACACACTGTCACTCGGTCACACACTGTCAATCGGTCACTCAGTCACACTCAGTCACTAAGTCACACACAGTCACACACTGTCACTCAGTCACACACTGTCACACACAGTCACACTCAGTCACACACTGACACTCAGTCACACACTGTCACTCAGTCACACACTGTCACTCAGTCACAGACTGACACTCAGTCACACAGTCACACTCTGTCACACACTGTCACTCAGTCACACACTGTCACTCAGTCACACACAGTCACTCAGTCACACACAGTCACTCAGTCACACACAGTCACTCAGTCACACACAGTCACTCAGTCACACACAGTCACTCAGTCACACACAGTCACTCAGTCACACACAGTCACACAGTCACTCAGTCACACACAGTCACTCAGTCACACACAGTCACTCAGTCACACACAGTCACTCAGACACACACACACACACACACACACACACACACACACACACACACACACACACACACACAGACACACAGACAGTCACACACACACAGTCACACACACACACACACACACACACACACACACAGTCACTCAGTCACACACACACAGTCACACACACACACACACACACACACACACACACACACACACAAGCAAGCAAGCAAAGATTGCAGCAGAAGATCTTCCCCTCACTGTAGTCCGTAATTCACATCAAATGCAAAGCTTTACAGAGCTCTGAGGAGGGAGGAGGGAGGAGGGAGGAGGGGGGAGAAGGAGGAGAGCAGAGGAGAGCGGAGGAAGCAGAGTCACGGGCGGAATCACTGGTTTAGCTGCTGCTTTATGGAGCGTGAGTGCAGGGGGAACGGAGACAGATGAGAGGGGGAACGGAGACCGATGTTAGGGGGAACAGAGACAGATGGGAGGGGGAACGGAGACAGATGGGAGGGCAGAGGGAAAAGGGAGATCGAGCGCACCATAATGAAGACAAGCATGAAGGAGGTTGCACGAGTGTTGAGGTGCGCACGCTGCCCCCTGGTGTCCGTACTCACGAAGCACGCGTACGTACACAGGGGTATGGTGCAACTAAAAATAAATGTACGTACTTGTGAGTGTACGTAAAGCAGGTGTATGTAAAACGGGGTATGCCTGTATATATGTATGAATATATATATATATATATATATATATATATATATATATATATATATATATATATATATTCATATATATATATATATATATATTCATATATATACACACACACATGTATATATGTATACAGTTGTGTGAAAAAGAAAGTACACCATCTTTGAGAGTCTGAGTGTGTGTGTGTCTGAGAGAGTCTGAGTGTGCGTGTGTCCGAGAGTCTGAGTGTGTGTGTGTGTGTGTCTGAGAGAGTATGAGTGTGTGTGTGTCTGAGAGTCTGAGTGTGTGTGTGTGTATGTGTGTGTGTGTCTGAGAGTCGGAGTGTGTGTGTGTGTGTCTGAGGGAGTGTGTGTGTCTGAGATTCTGAGTGTGTGTCTGCGAGAGGCTGAGTGTGTGTCTGTGAGTCTGATTTCCCCCCTGATCCGATTTCTCCCCGAGTGTGTGTGTGAGTACAGACACCAACTCACAGTCAGTCATAGTCACCCACCACCCAAGTGTCACCCACCACCCAAGTGTCAGTCAGTCAGCCAAAGAGAAGCAGTTACAGCCATCACATTAGGGGTGAGTTTATTAAATGTTTGACCAAATATAGCAGGCTAATTTTTAAGTTGATAATTTTGTATGGCCCGCGAATGATGTTATAAATCTCCAAATGGCCCTTGGCAGAAAAAACGTTCCCCACGCCAGCCCTAAAGAGTGAAATCCTAATGAGGTTAGTATGTACTGTAGTGGTATACTCTCTAATAAAACACCCTGCCACAATGGGTGGAATCAGTGTCTTAAAAGTGATCTTAATGCCAAAAATCGGTGATGATTAACCCCTATACATTAGTTGCTGTAATCTTTTTCAAGCTGTGAGCTTGCAACGATGTGGTATAGTGTGCAAATTGAACAATGTAACCCATTGGTTGATGCAGGTATTAACAATAAAAAATCCAGGGAAAGTATCTGGATTAAAGATCAGGTAGCCAGACCATGCTCTGCTTATGTAATAAAGGGCAGTGGTTCCGGGTATTCCTGATCTTACAATCAGTTGCAGGCTCTCATTGTGTCTTACTAGATCGAGCTCCAGAGATCCTCAGTGCAGATCAGGTAAAGTCTATGTGGTGTTAAGAACCACTAACCACAATCGCAACCAGTACTATAATATATATATATATATATATACAGTACAGTGTTCGACAAACCTATACATTTGCTCGCCCCGGGCGAGTGGATTTAACCCAAGGGCGAGTAAAAATTTGCCCAAGCAGCACACGTTTGGTACTAGGTGGCGAGTAGATTTTTTTTGTGTGGCGAGTAGATTTTTTGGTGATTTGTCAACCACTGTATATATATATATTAGAAAAGATAAAGAAAAAGCGCCCGATCCTTGTATAAAATCAGATATAAAAGGTTTAATATTCCATGGACAGACAAATGTACACTCACACTTTGTCAATAAAATAAAGGCATGTTATGGGACCAGCCCATGCACTAGATGGACGTGAGACTTCACAGCCGTCCTCCATTTGAATGCGGTGGAAATCACTGCAAATGGATGTTGCTGCTGCTGTAGTCACCGAAAAGATCTTTTTCCTTCAAACCGGAACACCTCTGGTCAGTGCAGCCGCCATTAGCCTCTCACCAATCAGGAACCATGGAAATCCTTCACTGCCGTCCTCACTCTGGTGTCTGGACTGCTCGACCACCGTAGTTCCTATGCCACGTGACCCTACGTGTTTCATCCGTCTCAGCGGATTTCATCAGGGGATGAACTCCAATTGAATTGACTTGTTATTTATAGTCCCATAGTCCAATAGATCATGCAATGCAAAAATAGGTTCAAATCAATTAGAGTCCTGAAGGTCATCTGTGCTAGATGTGGCTGATTGAATTAATGAATAAATAAATATTTAAGAATGAAAGAGCAGTATTGGGATTAGCAGTAATTGTAAAATAAACACATAAAAAATATTTAAAAAGTTTATACGAATAAACAGAAAACGGTAAATCACATAATTAGCACTATAAATAAATGATGAATAAATAGAATCTCCTTGCATCTGTAAATACTTGATCACATACAGATAATTACAAAGCTATAACACCTGTGACTAGTAAAGTATAGTAGGTTTTAAACATAAGTGAACATGATAACTCTATTCAATATCAATGCTTCGTACACAAAAATCATCAATGTTATCAATTTACTATATCAATGTATGTATAATAATGAATGCAATGGATCTAACTAAATAATACAATTACACTAATAAATCAAAATATCAAATATTTAGAATTAAATTATTAAAAATAAATAAAATATAATTATGTCATAAGTATAACAAGCTTGAAATAATCACACAGAGTATAAAAATGAATTACACTGTGTGATTTGAAAGGAAGAGATGAGACTATGATCCAACATAGTATAATTTGATAATCAAATCCTATGTTGGCCAACATTGCTAAATGGGGATAAAAATCTATGATGCAATATAATTACTTATATATACCATCTTGAATAAATTACACAGATAAATAGTACCTCTTCTTCAAGATGGAAATGATGTAGAGACAGATAGAAAACATCATACTACTCATCGTAAATTGATGATGTGAATTAAGTGTAACATATACATCTAAATAAATGTAACAAAAAAGTGTAAATGAATAGGAAATAGAAAAAATCATAAAAAAAGCATAAAAATTATGTAAAGAAAAAATGAGAGTACCATGTGAGGACATATCCCAAAAAGATAGGATTAAACAATGTATATAAGTATACATATTGAGGGTAAATGATAAATACAAACTCCACAGTGAAGGGAGATATAAATACAGCGAGCACCCCTAAAGAGAAAAGGTTTATATCTTGAGACGTAATGTCATAGAGTGCAGCAATCCATGATTGTGAAAATATTAATAATAGTGTGCTAGTGTGTGTATCACAAAGTGTGTGTTATAATTAAAGTGATTGTTTAGTTGTGCAGAATGTATTTACCTAAATGTAAAAATTTAGATTAAATATTGTGTTATAAGATGACTAGTGTGTATGTTAACACTGTGTGTCAATCAAACAAATGTGTTGTGACAATAAATATGTGAAATATAAATCAAAATAAATGTTGTGTAAATACATATGAAGTGTATATACATAAAGTGTATAATATGCTTATCTAAAATGCTCAAATAATTTGAATGCAATCCTGACCAGGGGTCCCCCACTACATCCACCACCTGGGAAACAGAGGGAACATGCTGCACACGTTCAACCCAGACCTCTGAGATCCCACTGGTGTTCTACAAAGAAAATATTAAAATGCTACACAATTGTACTAGTGTCGATACAGTCATTGAGACCACCCGGGCTCAATGTATCCAACATGTATATCCAGTAGGTCTCCCTTAAATTCAGTCTCTTGACTCTATCACCACTGAGTAATGTTGAAGGTACTAGTTCTAAACCCATCACCACCAGGAAAGATGGATCCTTGTTGTGCTTTTCCAAAAAGTGTCGAGACAGGTTATGTGTAGTGATTCCATGAATGATATTTCGTCTGTGCTCCAAAAACCTTGTGCTCAAAGTATGTGTTGTTCTCCCCACATATTGATAACCACATGGGCATGTGATGATATAGATGAAAAATGAAGATAAACAGTTGATCTGACCTTTTATTGTATGAATGGATTTGTTGTGATATGAAATGACTTGGTCACCCTTACTTATATGTCTACATGTTAGGCATCTATTGCGTCCACAGGTATAATTGCCCTTTTCTGATATCCTAGTTATGGGAAAATCAGTAGTCTGCTTTAGGCGACTAGGAGCCAACAGAGTTTTTAGATTTCTAGCTTTCTTGTAGATGATAGGAATTTTAGGTGGTAACTTCTGACCAATAATAGGATCCCTTAACATAATGCTCCAATGTTTGTTTAAAATGGATGTAATACCCTTCACTGCGTTGTTATATGTAGTAATGAATAAGGGTGATTTGACAAATCTGTCTATTGTGTCAACATTGGCCGGTCTATCTTTCAAATATTTTGTTTTAGATTTATTGAGCAAAGCCACACGATCCAAAGCACTCACCTGTCTAAATGTCTCCAAAATGATATGAATATTGTAACCTTTGGCTAAAAACCTTTGGACCAACAATTTCCCCTGGGCCAAAAAGTCAGAATCAAGAGAACAATTTCTCCTGATTCTGAGAAATTGGCCCCTGGGGATATTGTCCAGACATTTCTTGTAGTGGTTACTTCTTTTGTGCAAATAACTGTTTGTTGCGACCGTTTTAAAATGAGTTTTGGTGATGATTTCGCCATTGTCACTAGCCTCCAATTCTAAATCCAGAAACACTATACTTTTTTTATTGAGATTAAATGTGAATTTTAGATCCATATCATTATTGTTGAAAGAATTTAATTTGCTCTCCAAATGTTCCAAATGTCCATCCCAAATTAAAATAATGTCGTCTATGTAACGGCCATAGAACACCAGGCCAGCCCCCAGATCCGCATCACCCCAAACATGGAGTTCCTCCCACAAACCCATGTAGAGGTTCGCATAGCTGGGGGCGAACCTGGTCTCCATGGCCGTCCCACAGACCTGTA